>NC_047026.1:15322911-15922911 GCF_902652985.1 Pecten maximus
TCTATACTCAGGTTTTTAGTACACATGTTCAGGGCAGCTTTGGACATCCGATAACTGTACCATCCTCCAAGCTCTGAAAAAATATAGAAAAAAAAGATTTTAAGAATTTCTGATGATATATATATTCAATGAGTATTAAACTTAACTTTTATCTGATGATGAAAATACAATTAGAACTCATAGACTGACTCAAATTTATCTTGTAACAAGAGAAAAATATAAAAATATACAACGACCATACAGAGGCATGAACCTGGACCTCCGAACTCTAGACAGACGATTTAACTGTTTGAGCTACCGGGCCACTGGCGTTTAGCCTAGTCCAGTTCCGCTACATTCCTCTCTCGTTCAACAAAGTCTTCCACTCTGAAGACACACCCGAGACCCTATACCCCCTCTGGTATTTAGTTGGGGCGCCAAATGTAACAGGACAGGAAAATGCAACGACCAGACCAGAACTTTAACCCAGGGACTCCCTAGTCACCAGTTAACTTACGTGGACTTGGGTTAACTTACGATTATCTGTGATTGATCCCACTTTGGCGGACATGTTGACTAGAATTGAGGAGTGCTTCTTTTTAGAATCAGGTGACTTCATTCCAAAATAACCAGTTCCTGACTTGAGGAGTGGGGCAAATGTTTAGCCATCAGCAAAGGTCCAACAGTATTTGTATCCAAAGTTTCAATGAGACCCTGAAAATATATTAGAATATTCTTATATTATGCTGCCAGTATAACCATTTTTAGCTCACCTGGTCTGAAGGACCAAGGTGAGCTTATGCCATACCGTGGCTTCCGTCATCCGTCCGTCGTCTGTCCGTCCGTCTGTCCGTAAACAATTGACATCTTCTTCATAACAACAGATGGGAATTTGACAAAATTTGGTCAAAAGCATCCCTATGGGGTGGGGACTCAAAATTGTACAAATGGCGGGGTTGACCCCCGGGGGGTCTGAGAGGCAGGGTCAAAAGGGGTAAATTTGCCTCAATCGATGTAAACAACTTCTTCTCTGAAACTAAGCAATGGATATCGCTCATATTTGCCTGGTAGCATCCCCTTGGCGTATCGTAGGGATTCAAAATTGTACAAATGACAGGCTGACCCCCCTGGGGGCTGAGGGGCGGGGCCAGAAGGGGTCAATTTGGATAAATTGACATTAACAACTTCTTCTCTAAAACTAAGCAATGGATATCGCTCATATTTGCCTGGTAGCATCCCCTTGAGGTGGGGATTTAAAATTGTACAAATGGTGGGGCTGACTCCCCTGGGGGCTGAGGGGTGGGGCCAAAAGGGATCAATTTGGCTAAATTGATATAAACAACTTCTTCTCTGCAACTAAGCCAAATTGACATTTTTATAATTACAATAAAACTAATGTTTATATACCCATATAAAATGCTTATAACATATTGACATAGTAATACCAGTGAAAAATATACTTAAGCATAATTCTTGTTTCATATCTCATGAAACCAGGTGAGCGATGAGGCCCTTTGGGCCTCTTGTTTTTAAAAATTTCAACTGTAGCATTCAATTTGAATAATATTGAAGGTTCAGATAACTGTGTTCCATAAAATGAGCAGTTTTGAAAACTCTAATTATATATACATATACAACTTCTCTCTTTTTCTGATGAATTACTGATTTTCCAGTCAATAAATGTTATGTTGATGGATCAATATTTATGCTAAGACACATGAAAATTGGTAAGTAACCAAAGCCATCTACATGTATCATATTTCAACATCAAGAAAGTCTTCAATTTTAAAGATGATTAAATGGCCATACTATTAACTCTATACTGGAGTTTTAAACACCCAATTTAACCATACATCATTCTGCCATTCTTAGGTGGTACTCACAGTGAAAATGTGACACTTGTAGCTGAACAAAGTGTACAAGATATGTCCCAACCAACAAAGTGATAAACTAATGTACTAAATGACTGAGTGCAAATCTATAGTCCCAGGCTGTGGTGTCGTATTATCCTACAAGAGATCCTGGGGACCAAGCCATTATAAACTTTGAAAGTCGAGCAGACCTCTTAAGAGAAATTCTAGAATAATAAAATGATAAGTTTCACTGCAAAAACAATAGCTATGGCTGAGTTATTTCTAAGCCTCATGAACTGCTGGATAAATATGTGACAGTACTATGGTGAACTATAACTACCTTTCTAGAGATTTCCCGTAAGCTTGTTTCTCCTCTCCCACTTGAATGAAGCATTCCAGCACTGTTGATAAGCAAGTCTAACTTCCCATATTTTTCTTGAGTAAATTTTGCCACGTTTTCAATTTGTTCATCTTTGGTGATGTCTAACACACACAGATCTAACCGGTCTGGATTCTCCGCTTTCAGTTGCTGAAGTTCTGTTGAATTGTTTGGTTGACGACATGTTGCTATCACAATGCTACTTGGATGACGTTTAAGTATTGTTTTACAGAACTGTAGGCCAATTCCTCGGCTAGCCCCTTGGATGAGAGACACAACTGAAGCCATTCTGTCTGATCAATACTGTATCTAGTGTTTCCAAGGACTGAATGAAGTCAGCATCCTTATGTCAACTGCAAATCTGAAACAATGGATTATATCACAATTATCAAATGGCCAATAATTTTATATATCATCTTCATGAGGCATCTCTCTTCTTTATATTCCATTGTAGTGATATCGCTCAAACAATTAGGTGATAGGTCACTAAAACAATTAGGTGATAGGTACTAAAACAATTAGGTGATAGGTCACTAAACAATTAGGTGATAGGTCACTAAAACAATTAGGTGATAGGTCACTAAAACAATTGGGTGATAGGTCACTAAAACAATTAGGTGATAGGTCACTAAAACAATTAGGTGATAGGTCACTAAAACAATTTGGTGATAGGTCACTAAAACAATTAGATGATAGGTCACTAAAACAATTAGGTGATAGGTCACTAAAACAATTTGGTGATAGGTCACTAAAACAATTAGGTGATAGGTCACTAAAACAATTAGGTGATAGGTCACTAAAACAATTAGGTGATAGGTCACTAAAACAATTAGGTGATAGGTCACTAAAACAATTGGGTGATAGGTCACTAAAACAATTAGATGATATGTCACTAAAACAATTTGGTGATAGGTCACTAAAACAATTGGGTGATAGGTCACTAAAACAATTAGATGATATGTCACTAAAACAATTTGGTGATAGGTCACTAAAACAATTAGGTGATAGGTTCTAAAAGAATTAGGTGATACAATGTAGGTCACTAAAACAATTAGGTGATAAGTAACTAAACAATTATAAATCATGTAGGTGATATCACATATTAATTGAAGTGATACCATGTATACAGCCTGAATCGGTGAGATCACTCTGATTTATAATGATTATATCGCCACTGTGTTATAGTCATATCCATCACAATGTAATGGTGATATCATAAATTCTTAAAATCAATTGGTATTAGTCATATTACCATAAATAGGATCATTTCAATTTCAGCATTTTATGACTATTTTCAATGACTTATATTCAAATGAAGATTATGGTGATATATCAACAATTAAAAAACCTGGTAAATGTGTGATATATCCCATAATTACAATTAATCACTGTATTGTAACACTTTTTGTGCCTTGTCACAATAATAAGTGAATCAATCATATAAATTGCAAGGGGGTGACACCACCATGGACCGGATCTATTACAAACACATGTAAATGTACAAGCACTGCCCTTACAACACCACAAATATAATGTACAGCAATCTTTACTATATGTTTCATTCACTTTACCACAAACCAGTGGCTCTAACATGATAAAACTGTATATAACTTCCCATATTGTTACATGTAGACTGTTCAACATGGTCACCTGTGTGTGTGATGCGGACTACAAACGCACCCCATATAAATGTATCAGCAAGCATTAACAAAGGGGAAAATAATTTGATTGTAATTCATCAGACAATCTTCTCCTGATGTCACCTTTTTCTCTCTCTCTCCCCTCTCTCTCTGATCAGACAACTTCTTCTGATGGTACCTTTTCTCTCTCTCCCCTCTCTCTGATCAGACAACCTTCTCCGGGGATCCTGATGGAATCCCTTCTGTCCCCCTCTCTCTATCAGATCATACAACGTTCTCCTGATGGTATCTTTTTCTCTCCTTCTCCCCTCTCTCTGATCAGACAACCTCCACCTGATGGTATCTTTTCTCTCTCTCCCCTCTCTGATCAGATAACTTCTCCCGATGGTATCCCTTCTCTATTTCTCCTCCCTCTCACTCACTCTCTCTCCCCGATCAGACAACCTTCTCCTGATGTCATCTTTTTCTCTCTCTCCAATCAGACAACCTTCACCTGGTGGTAATCCCTTCTGTCTCCCTCCCTCTATTAGATCATATGTATACAACTTTCTCCTGATGGTATCCCTTCTCTATCTCTCCTCCCTCTCTCTCTCTCCAATCAGACAACCTTCACCTGACGGTACCTTTTCTCTCTCTCTCTCCAATCAGACAACCTTCTCCTGATGTTCTTCTGTCTTCCCCATCTCTCTCCGATCAGACAACAATCTCCTGACGGTAATCCCTTCTCTCTCTCTGATATAAGGCTACCTTCACCTTGTTGGTATCTCTGGAATCTTATCAGGTGGTCAAAATTTGGTCAAATTGTCTGCTACATGTTAAATATATTAGGTACTTCTCTCTCCCTCCTTTCCTTACTGCAAGGCTTGCTTCCAGCCTTTTCATTTACAATGTATCATTATCTCAAGTATCCTGATCTAAACCCTGAAAGATTTATTGATTATCACCACAATGTTAAAGTGATATACATGTACACAACTGTATCACCATACTGCAAGTGATATAATTAATATAATTGATATAATGATGAATAGGCAATATTATCTCATTAATAGAAATATCACTTTAATGATTGGGTGATATCACCTAATGCTATCACTCAGGAGTAGCCAGGTCAGATTTTGTTGTCCACTTAAATATGAACCTTGTTGCTTTGAACTTGAATGTGTGAACTTGAACTTGTGAACTTGAACATGTGAACTTGAACTGGTGACAGCTTTGAACCAGTGACCTTGAAGTGATATTGATTATTATGATGTTGAACTTGTGAACTTTAACTTGTGTCCTGGAATGTGATTTTTTTATGAACTTGGTGACATAAATTAGTGAAATATCCAAAACATTGTACACCACAAACAATTACATAATTATACTTTTAGTTAGGTTTTTTTCTTCTCTTCGATTAATTTGTCTATGGTGCTTAAAAGATTTGATTAATGGAATAATGTTAGGCCTAGTCCCGATTATTTACTGTTACAGTACCGTACTAAGATTTGTCTGTCAACTGGTTAATGATTTATATAATACAATAAATTCTACATGCAAAATATTGCCAGGTTATATATAGTATAAACTAAATATATATATGCATCTAAATGCCATATACACTCCTCACATCCCACATTTGAAATATCTAAACTTTACTATGTACTGTACCTGATTATTGGCAGTTGTGTAACTTTTGCCATCCGTCTCCGTCCCGAATATTAGTATGCCATTGTCAGATCATCAAAACGCTTCGTTTGGTCAGGATTTCATAACTGGGCGTTAAAGTGACACATACATGTATATACAGCTCATGATCAGCGGGGAATACAAATGATGACGATGGGTTAATAGCTGTGAAAACAAAAATAAGATGTCTTCGGAAACTGTGTCGGCACAAAAGGTTAGTAGAAATTCGCCTAGATATAATTTGCATGGAACCAGGCCTGTTTCTAGACTATACTGGAGACACAATAGTAAATAACAGCTGTGTGAGAATATAGACAGATCACCAGTTTTGACGGATTCAGAAATCGTGTTATCGTCAATGGGATGCAGTTATCCATATGCATCATGTCATATTAAATGGTTTTTCATCATTATCATCATGGCCATTATATTAGCAAAAATAATATCATGGCATGAATATAATTAGTTTATCATATTAGACATCTTAATTTTACAAATGACCATGTACTCCCATTTACCTCAAGATGCAGGGGACTGTGGTTAGAGTTGCATCTGTCATCAGACTTTGGTAATTGTTATTTCTGTACAGGTCAACACTATAGCCACAAGCATCACAGTTCCTAGCCCGAGTTTCCTCTGGCCCTGACACCATGTCTGGTGTAGGGCCCCTACACCAGACATGGTGTCAGGGCCAGAGGAAAGTCGGGCTACACCACCAGACATTGTGTCAGAGCCCAGAGGAAACTCGGGCTACACCACCAGACATGGTGTCAGGGACAGAGGAAGCTCGGGATACACAGTTCCCTGTGTCTTGTCATTAAATCTGTGTACATTGTTGTGGAGCACTGGGACTTGTCTTAGTTAGTTGCATGATTATATATATATACCTGTGATGGCAAGTGGGTGGATTCAGGATTCAAAACATGGTGTTCAGCCCCCAAAGGAATGTAGGCAAGCCCTGTTACTTTAACAGGCATATTTCTTTAAAATTCTTTAATAAAAAAGCTGCATTGTAAGTGAAAATACTCTCTGAAAGTGAATCTTTTTATTTCGAATTAGAAAAAATACAGGGTTTGAAACAGAGACTTATATCATTAACCAGATCACATACCGGTACTCCAACTACACTTACAAGATATTTTTTTCAAAAAGTAGAGTAAGTCGAAATCTCTATCATTATAGATCTGAATATGTAATCTTTTGATAGAAGCTGAGCTCCAGTTTGAAAGAGAGGCTAAAGAGATGCGGACGTTACCATTCTTCTCCTATCAGTGCTCCACCAAGAAAGCGCATCAGTTATCCAGTTAGCACATTACAACAAACACCTGTGATAACAGAACTCGACGGGAAGGGAGACCACCATCAGGGCACCCTAGGCCTGTCAACTCCACCAAAGTCAGCAGCAGCAGCAGGATGCATTAACAAGGAAATAAGACCAGACTTGACACATGTAAAGCCCAATTATTCAACCCCTACAAATAAAAAAGATGGATTTTCAAATACTGTTGAGAATTCCTCAACAACCTATGGGAAACACTCGCTCACAGCTCCACATACATTTTCAAACCCTAGCCCTATATCATTAACTCAAAAAACAAGCACAAATGAGATTCCAAGCACATATTTTCCAGTGTCTAATTTAACTGTTTCTGCTGTTGACATCCACAGCTGTTGTAAACAGAAGTCTGGAGAAGACACAAGGCATTCATTTCTGTCATCAACACCAGATACAACATGTACAGGTCTTGTGCAAAAAAATAATGTAAACAATGAAGGGGAAAATGAAATTTCTGAACTAAGATATGAAAGGACACCCATTCGCTCAAGAAATGTTTCATCATGTTGCAGACCAAGCCGATTACATTTCCCTGGGATGTCCAATAACAGTTTTATTGATAGTGATACTAGTACTGGCAGTAGTCCAGGTGTCGGTAAACAGTTAGAACAATTAGCTGGATTTCAAATCACGCCATTGAAAGAGACACAAAGTGCTAATAATTGTGGGTCTAGTGATGATGCAGAAATGCTTCAGGAAGAATATGAAAGACTGAAAAATACATTGAGAGAAAAGGAGGAAGAACTACGGAAATTGAACATGGTGAAAATGTATAGAACTAAGGTGAGAAGAATTTTTTTGGTTGAACTGGGATTTCCTTCCTTCATTTGTACACATATACATGAATTATCGGATAGTCTGAGCTTCTGAGTCCAGTTGTTCAGTAGCATGATTAGCTCAATCTTTTGTTTTATTTTATTGAGGTTGTCTCCCTTCCTTCAATTGTACACATATATTGATATGTTAATCTGAGCTTTTGAGTCCAGTTATTCAGAAGTTGATTACCTTAATCACTTAGTAAGTGAAAATCTCAAGTCTCCTTTACTTCAAAGCCTGAGTGTGTATTCTTTAAAATGGGCAGATAAGAAGAAATTTATGAGTGCTAGTTTCATAAAAGTTGGTCAAGTTTGTTTTACCAGAAGTGATTTTATTGGGATTTTAAAATTGTTGTTAAACTGTGTTAGCCTAGCTAATCATCTTTTGAAAAACTGGACCCTGCTGTCAATTTTATCTTTAAGTATTTAAGAGAATTTATTCATAACTTAGCAAGATTTATTTCCCTTGTCTAGATTTTTGATAGCAAATTTAGATGATGTGCATTTGTGACTGGCTTGTATTCCTCCTCCTAGAATCTAGATACATTATACCAGAATTGATATGTATAGGATCAACAGTATTGTTGATAATTCGATTCCTATATGCTTTAAAATCACCCGAAGGGCAAGGGAGCTTATACTGTGATCTGGGGTCAATCTTCCATCCCTCCAGCCAGCTGTAGTGTCCTGGAATTTGAAAAATTCCATTTAGTGCAGTAATTTGCTTTCATTGAAGCCTAAGCTTGCACAATTGGTTCAGCAGACCATGAAGAGGTCTTGTATTATACCTATGGTACATATTGATGCATTGTTACTGTACCACACTAAAGATCACATAATACAAACATTTTGAATTTTCACTTACTACAGAATGACTTGGACAGCCTTGGAGTGTTGGTCAGAAAATGGCGAATAACCAGTCAGCAAGCTTTGATCGACCTACACAACAAACTTCCGGAGCCCAAACCCTCGCTCACACAACTAATAGATCATCTAAAGATCGAACATTCTATAGTTCAGTTCAATCCTGAGGAAGAAGCTTTTAGTAATAGTTAACAAAATTTAAAATTGTACTATTACATGATTGTATTTACAGGTAATAAGATTAATTATATAACGATTCTTCATAGATTGCACACAGTCGTAAAGGTTACTTTAAAACCATTAAATAAAATAAAATTTTCTTATTGATCTTGTGTATACATTGAAATTGATTTTAGATGTTGACAAATTCTTAAGAATTAAAACCAAGAATTTCTGTTCTGACATCAGTTTGCTTTTCCTGCAAAAACTCAACAGCTTAAATATAAAGAATATTTTCTTTCTTTTAAGAACCATGTTTTAAGTTACCACTTCATATTGAAAAATTAATCAATGTTGACTGTTCTCATATTAAAGTGTTTTTATTACTGTTTTGATTGTGTGAATCCTATCAACTTGTTTCTATTTATTAAAATTTATTACATACAGAACTGCATGTGTTTTATTTTTCCCCATGATGTTTATAAGATACAAACCAGCAAGACTCGACACATTTTGCCGAGATAGAGAATTCTATGCTATCCTTATGGAAGAACAAATGCTGTGATACATATGGATGCTAGGTAACCATAACATTTCAAAAGAATTAATAGGTCTTACAGGTAAAATCTGTATAAATGTTTGAAGATTAGGTGATAAAATTGGACAACTTACATTTACGATCCAAAGAAGGCATTTTGAAATAAATCAATTTGTCATTGGCTTTTGAATTATAAAGTTCTTTTGGATATCAGTAATGTGGTTTGGTTTGGTTTATTTTGTTTAACGTCCTATTAACAGCTAAGGTAATTTAAGGACGGCCTCCCGTAAGTGCGTCATGCATGCATGTGGTGAGTGCGTATGTGTGTTTTGGGAGGCTGGGGTATGTTCGTGTTAAGTCTCCTTGTGGTAGGCCGGAACTTTTGCCGATTTATAGTGCTACCTCACTGAAGCATACTGCCGAAGACACCCAGCAGGGCCCCCCACCCGGTCACATTATACAGACAACGGGCGAACCAGTCATCCCACTCCTTTTATGCTGAGCGCTAAGCAGGAGCAGCAACTACCATTTTTAAAGACTCTGGTATGTCTCGGCCAGGGACAGAACCCAAAGCCTTCCTCACAAGGGCGAACGCTCAACTAAAGGCCAAAAGTGAGGCAGTGTCAAGGGAGATGTTAGGAAGTAAAAATTCTTAAGAAGAGAAAAGATAAGATCCCAGATTTGTTAGATACCACTAAAACAAACTTATTTGTATTACATAGGGTAATTAGAATCAGCTTTCTCTCATTACCCTAAATTTCCTGTAGCTTGTTGGATGTATGTATATTAACTTATCCTCATTCATTTCTGGAGAATCAGAAATAGGCTAAAAGTGGTTCAAAAAAGCCTTTCCTAAAAAAAAATTTCCATATTATATATATAACGCACATTATGATTTGTTTGCTTGCAAAGCTCTGGCATTCAAATAGATCATAAATACCATACAAAAACAGTTCAACGCTGAACAGCCAGAACATGGTCACATGCTTTTTGGCAAACAAAATAGTACATACATGGAAAATTAAAAAAAAAAAACTCAATTTTGTTAATCATTTTATTATCAACGTAATGCGCAAATAGCATATTTTGATAACAAATAATGTAGACAAAATAATAAGTAGTTAAACTTAATTATCCTGATATTGTAGTTCCGGTTTGTGTTGTATTAATACGCTGATAAGTGTAGCGCGTGATGGATGGCATTTAAACGTACATCAATGCCAGAGCTCTCAAACAGACTATATAGTGACAATGCCAGACAAATGTAAATATTTGAGAATAAACACTGTACAATACATCATTTAATGTGAGAAGTGATTTAATTAAATGTAGATTGATGCCAGCTGAAAGTTACAGTTTAAGATGAAAGATGAATTATTATTGTTATAGAGAAAACTATTCTCCTGATACATGTATATAAAATAAATATTCCTTTGTAATTGTTTCAAAAATGTTTGTGAAAATATTAGAAAAGTAATTAATTCACAAATTAGAATGAATTTTGAATTATGGGTCAGTATAAAGTTGGCTGTAACCTCTAACATACCAGGTAGTATAAATAAATTGTATTTGTAATAGGTTCAGTTACCAAAGGCCATCATATCACTAAAGCCATAAATGATACAGATGGAAGTTCTGTCAGAGTTCAGAATACACTTCAATACTATATTTTGCTAAAATGATCAATTATTTACCCAGTAAAAATTGTGAGTTGTGTTTGTGAAGAAGACAATATAGAAATTGCTAAATTTATCAATTCAACAAGTTATGGAAGACTATATATGCTTATCAAGCATGTACACTGTTCATGGTGAAAAAAGAAATAACTTTAATTCAAAATTGGTATGTTTTTAATAATTTTATTTACATACTTTAAAAACTTATAAAATATGAATGCAAGAAACATACAAAGAACAATTAAAAATAGCATATTTGATTATTTTACATAATAAAGCTGGGACCCTCTGACAAAGACTATTTTAAAGTTTATTTGATATATCCTAACCAACCTTCAACCCTGTCTAAAGTAATCCAAAACAATGCGTTTACTAATTAATACTATAGTGTCAAATATTCCTCAAAATTAGAACAATGTCTATTTGTACACTATCTTTGTAACTATTATTATTTGAAGATATTTCTTTCAAAATCTTTATTTCTCAAATAATATTTATTCTAATATGCCGCTGTTCTCATGAGCACTGCTGATTCACTCTCTAACTATTTTCCTAGCATTAATTTAATAAGCTTATATTTGACATGATTAAAAAGATATATTTACAATGGTAGCCGACAAAAGGACCTTCTTGGGAGATCATTGTTTGGTTTCCCTGTGATAAATTCTAACACCCCCTCCCCCTCCCATCAATGTTAGTTACTTCACGTTGATAGCAAAAATGGTTTGTGATAAAATGTGAGACAACTAATGATCAGGAGATTCACCAGATGCTTCTACTTGTATCAAAGTTCAGGTAATTGACGATTGTTGTTATAAAACACATGACAAAAGATATGACAGATATGAGGAAATGGAACATGGTATCATGAAATGACTCATTAAAATCATTTTATGGAAGTGTGTGTATAGCTGCCCTATTTGCATTTCGTGGTTCCTAGTACACTTAATCACACTTTCTCCATAACTAATGTATCATTATGTTAACCCCCTTCCCAAGTCTAAATGCAGAATCCAAAATATCTTTGTACATAGTTAAAAAAAATGAACTAGTCACACATGTACAAGTAAAACCTCTATTTTTTGTACTCTTTCACAATTTTGGAAAGAGGTTAAACATCAATTAAAAGCCTGTTCATTACTGCATGAATTGGTGAAATCTGAATTTGTCCTTCAAAAACCAACCTGATTACCAAAGTCTCCAAGCCATGGTCTCTGTAACTCTCGATAGTATCACATTTGACAAATTACCCTGATGGTTTTGAAAAGAATAAAGTCAGAATTCTCTATTCAAATTCATAAAAGACAAGTATTTATTCATTAGACAGGCATTATGCGCATTTAAACAATGTCTTGCGGAAAGCCTTCAGTTCCTAACTTCTAGATATAAAACACTTAAAAACAGTATACCCTAAATGAGGATATTTTCATGTACACTGGGTTTTTAAATTCTAAATACACGGGTGTTTTTTTTCACATTGTAAAAGCATGATGACTCTGAACTTCATTACAACATCCAACACATAATTAATCTTTATAAGCTCCAGTTTCATCAATGAGATTCTAGACCATGCCATGACATAGATAGGTTTTTCATAATGTGTATTTACAGGGAATATTTAACTGACCGTAATAATTAGCAAGACATAAAAGCTGTAGCGAGAGGCCTGTAAGTTTGTCCAACAAATGCTGTCCTATATCAGGTTGGTAACTGTCCCAGAAAGTTGACAGTCTCAAATTTTAAAGACATCTTTGTCTTTTATGAATGCGCGCTCCCTATGTAAAACATGATTTCCCAGTAAGGAGATGAACAAGGTATCCAAATTATCAATTTAAAAAAAAAAAAGATTTTGATTACTCCCCAAAAAACACAAGAAACTATTAATCTTTATCATGAACATCAGGGTGGCTTTCAGCTGTGTTCCTAGAGGGAATGTAACAATACAAATACTAATGTCACTTAATCCTAGTTTTAGAGCGTAATCTAATCTCTCACTACAAATCATATGGTCACACAGTTTGGGTTATATACATAAATGAAAACGGACTTCAAGATCATGTTAAAATCTGAAGTCTTATTTAAGACTCAGCCAATCACAGATAATGTCATCCTAGATAATTGGCCAAGCAAACACTTGTAAAATTGTTTCTGGGTCCTGGAGCCACAAACTGAAATGAAATGTGTTTTAAATATTTCATTTTGTCTCCCAAGAACCACGAAAACATATGAAATGAGACAAATTTTAAACACTGTCTAGCTCCTGAAATCTATCTGACTTAGAGATCACAACAATTTGTTTTAAGTCCACAACAGCATCAAAATGATGTTAATTCATGGCGTGTCATGCATTTGTAGTTGTCCAACATTTGGAAGAATGTCTATGGAATCGTCCAAAGGTAAAGAGATCTCAAACAGTTCCACATCGGAGGGGAACGGAACAGAATTCTCTGGCTCTGGCACATGTAAATCCTCGTCACCCAGCTCTGGCAAATCACCTATGAAGAACAATATATTACAAATCCATTAGTTTAAAATCCTAGGGTCATATAAAGATGGGAAATCCATAAGTTGATAGTTGATCTTTTTCATAACATAATATCATTACAACAGCATTATACAATTATAACCCATTTAAGACCCATACAGGAACCAGGAAGGCATGTCTTATATAATATTACACGGGTCTGTTCCATGGGAAAGGATATCTCAACTTGAGTGTACATACTGCCCATGTTTGATTATTTTTCTTGCATACTCATTAACAATCGAACTTCCAGTCCTAATTAACATCAACATAATTCATCTACTAATCAACAAGAGGCCCATAGGCCTTATACTGATTGATGCTGTTTTCTTTTAAACTAAGATAACAAATTTGACCTCTGTGACCTTGAAAGAAGTCCAAGGCCATTCATTTGAAGAAGTTGTATCTCATGCTACTGGCCCAATATCATGACCCTAGTCCTAAATAGCAAAAGGCCAAAGATTGGACCCAATGTGGAATATTTTTAAGATCTTATTGTAACTGACTGACAACAGACAATTGCCATAGGTCACCATAAGCCTTCAACTCAGGTGGCCTAAAATCCTAGGGTTTATACAGGGGATTCCCAATTCACAACAAATCTATGATGCCACGGAAACAATACAATGACTTCACAGGGCATGTCGAATATTTTCCCAATCCAATGCGAGATATAATCATCTCTTTCCTAGCAACAATGGGATCGCTTTATGATGTGAGAATGCAGTTACTCGGTGCGGGTCATAAAATGACTAATTGTTTAGCCCCCTCTAGAATCATGAGACGGGAATGATTGTTCCTCTAATGTCTTTTTTTTTAGTGAACCAAAGACTGAACCAAAGACTGCTGTATCCAAAGTACCAGGTTTATATGGGGAAGCGACTATTAAAAGTGGGGTTTACTGCAGAATCAGATTTTCTTTTCAGGAATACTGAAGAGAAAAATACATATAAATATGTAATATTTATGCTGTATCAACATTACTTTAGGTAATTCTCTTTTCCTTCATAATTCGTTTTCTGTGTAGTTTCTTCCCTTTCTTTCTGTGCTTAGAAATTTGAAGCTGTGAATCTATGTTTATCATGACTTGTATAGCTACTCACAAACAGAAGATGGAGGTTCTGGCATATTTTGTAGGATAGTGTCCAAGTTATCCATCCGTTTCTTTCGTTCTTCCTCTTCGTCTGTTTCATCACCCGAATCGGGAAGGTGACTGAACAGACAGGGTGGACGCCAGCTGATCAGTTGTGATATGTATGTGCTAATTCTTTCTGACTTTGGCCAAATATCCTCGAAATCATCATCTGTTGATGTCCAAGATAATGTGTCATGTTTCATGTATTTACATGGTACATCTTGTTCCAAGCAATATTACATCTCGTGATGAATACCAAATGTCCAATATATTACAAAATGTTTGAGACTTAAATTTCAAAGGACTTTACTAACATTCCATTAATACAAATAATATAAAATTAATTGTCTCAGATATTTTTTTCTTTGCTGATAAACATCAAAAAGAATTGTTAACAGTTTGAAATACACACTATTATCTCATCAAAGCAAAATGCCATTTCATTATTTACTGTGTGTAAAGTTCACACCTCCATTATTTAGCACTTCATTATCTCAATTATATATCAATTTATCCCAAACACATCCTTCATCAACACCAGTTCAGACTCACATATGGTACATTGCCATTTATACATTAATACTATAATTTACTGCGCATGATTACATAAGCCAAGATATACCACTGTAAAAATCAAAGCATAGTAGGTTTATTCCCTATTTGTCTTTGCTTTGTTCAAAACTGGAAGTTTAAAAAAAATCACCTTGCTATATCATCTAAATCAACAACACTTTACCTTCAATTTCTGTTGGAATATGCATGTGTTCGATTTCCTCATAGTGAGGCTCTATGGGGACAGGTTTTTCCTTAGTCAAAGATTTGGACTGAAATAGAATACATTACTATTAAAACAACTACATAGACGTCAAGATCCCTTGGCTATGGAAATATTGTATTACATGAAATAAAGTGGGCTACATGCATAAAAATATGAAACACATGACATAGCATTTAGAATCATTATACAGTATGTATTTGTGTTCAGTCATCAAGTTCATGTGAAAGTAATCAACATAAAAAGTAACAATTCAATAATTATTATAACATAATATACTGTACAGTGAACTATCAAAATGAGCTGATCATGCTGATATTCTCCCTTTCTTTCTACTGGATAGGTCTAACTAAACATGGTTGAAATATGCACAGAATATGATAATAATAAAACTTGAGTGAGGGGTTTAGGTAATAAGTCTACCAATCAAGTTTCATCAAAATCTGATAATTCCTTCAATAGATATTGTGTGGGAAAGTAATCAGCAAATCAGATCATAGCAGCCTCATTAATTATTCGCGGAATATGCTGATAATCAAACTTGAACAAGGAATTCAGGTAATAAGTCTACCAAGCAAGTTTCATCAAAATCTGATCATTCCTTCAAAAAACATTGTGGCCGCAAAAGGCGAATCGGGACAGACGGAACCCATTGGTATATCCATGCAAACTTAATAGCGCTTGGGATAACAAAATCTGCTTGCCTAAACCCAATCCAGTTTGTGTAGATAGGAAGCACAGAAATACATAAAACAGAATTTAAACTGATCTGTAAGATTCAATTTGTTATTGACAAGGTATATTGTCAAATCTATATGTTTATGTAAAAAAATCTTCATCCTTTTGACAAACAGCAGATCAAGAGATATTACAACAAACATTTCAAAATTTAATGAATATCTATAATTTCTACAGTTTCTGAATTGATAACCTGAGTGTGAGCAACTTTATTTCTCGATAACTTGAGTGTAGAATATGTACCAGTTTGTTGCATATTAATATTTGTAAATACTGACGGACTTCTTTCCACAATTTGCACAAACCAAGTGTCAGTGTTAACGAAAGAAGCACCATTCCTAATTGCCATATCAACATCAAATTATATTCATTACTGAACACTACTCAATGGCCAGATTGAAAATGAAGTTGCTATGAAAAGTTGAAAACTAATCACAAGTCCTATTATCATTCCCAAGCCCCATGTCGACAATCTCCCATTGAGCATAGTTTAAACTTTGGAATCCTCCGACGAGCCCAAACCAAACCAAGAAAGTCTAAGGTTCGGTGGCCTTTTGATTTCCTGATGTCTTATCATCCTGACGACGATAATGATTTCGAGCTCACTATTTATATAGCTCAAAAGCCAGCTATCGGATGTGATTCACTGGAATGGTGGCAAAAAACTCTTAAAAGATTTTTGAAGTTTTTCAATGCTAGCTAATAAGTACCTTCCAGTACCAGGAACATCTGGGAGAATTTTTTCTGCTGCTGGGCATGGTCTAATTGTAAACAAACTGCGCAATCAACTTTCACCAGACCTAGTTGATCAAATCATATTTCCTAACAAAAACCGCATTCCAGCACCCGAAATGGATCGATCAGCTTTGGCAAGAGCTACATGTATAGCTGAGTTCATAATTTTATGTACAGGTATATGTGTCATTTCCATGACAACCATATTTTGCGACTGGTTCCTTCTGTGATCGGTCTATGAATTTTTCAACACGTTTTGTTGTAACTTTAAATTCTCTATACATATATCAATGCCATTTTTCTTATGTCGGCTATCATCAAATATCGCAGACTATCAATTGTTTAATACACTGCATGTACTGTACATACAGAGCAACTTTTGCAGTTGAAACGTGAATAAAATTATTTGCTTTTCACATAACATTGTTTATTTCAATTATTTATGTATTCCAAGATGTTAATAATTATATGATCTTACTTAATTCTCTGATCTAACAATCAACAGTTAACATTTCAAAACAACCTTCCAATTAACCTGTAAGTAGTTTTGATGATCCACTTTGACAACCCTAGTTCATATAACAATCATCTCTATGAACATAAGAAAAAGTAAAAACATTTGATTTCTGTAATTCCACACAACAATTTAGTGATAGCTCATGGTCATCTAACCTGTGAATTGTTGATAGTTTTATTGCTAATCTTACCTGTGTATTGTTATTAGGTTTATTGATTACTAATCTTACCTGTGTATTGTTATTGGGTTTGTTGATTACTAATCTGACCTGTGTATTGTTATTGGGTTTATTGATTACTAATCTTACCTGTGTATTGTTATTAGGTTTATTGATGACTAATCTTACCTGTGTATTGTTATTAGGTTTGTTTCCTTGTATTTTGAGTCCTTTTTTCTGTTGGGGTGCAGGTTGTTTGAAAGCAGGCTTCTGTTGTTTCAAACTTTGTGAATTGGTGTTTAAGCTTAGACCACGATTGCTGACATCACCTAAAGCCCTCCTGGGTGTCACCAACTGGTTTTGTGAAGAACTTCCAAAAACCTTTCCAACTATAAAACATTACATACAAGGGTTGTCAGTAGATCATCATACATTTTATAATAACATGCCTGATACTCATCCAATTCAGGTCTAAACTTCCATTAGCAAAACTTTTAACAATTGGCAGACAGCCTCTTCTTTTTATTTATTTATCAATAAATCTTGGAGAAGGAGATCTAGAGGTTAGATAATTAATTATATGTATGTATACCATGTACATCAGTCTAGATATGAGCAGAGACAATTTTTCATCTTGACACCAACCTCCAAGTCCAGATGATGCTCGCTGTTGCCCCTTGCCCGAGTGAATTCCGAGGGATCCAGCATTCTCCTTATCAACATAGGGCATAAAAGTCATGGACGCCATTGTCTTCACTTTTCAGCTCACTTCAGAACAAAAACACTTGTACTGACATGTGTACTTGTATCTACAATTAAAATTGAACAAGACTATTTTGACATCTTGGAATTGATATGAATAGGATATACGTACTGTATACATGATTATCTGGACCTGTGAAAGTATGTTATTTGGATACAACCAATTTTGCAAGATGAAGGTGCTTTGTCAATATTTTTTAAAAGCTGCATATTCATCAAAATAAGCATTAGTACTTATACCGGGTAAAATACGGTAGTCCAAATTTAAACTGTTTTTTTTTTTTTGGTAAATGACCAAGCAACAATATAATTGGTCCATAAAACCATTTCTGGCCAAACAATATTGCAGAGAAAGGTGTTCACAAAAAGAAAATCAAACCCAAGCTGAAAAGTTACAAGGACAGTTAATTCTAAAAACCATTTAGATATAACAAGCTGGTTGCAAAACACATTTTAACTTAATTATGACAAAGTAAAATGTCTATTTGTCTTTGTCTATTGTTTAGATAATCAAAAGTATCATGTAGAAATTCTGGTTACATTAATTTAGCAAGTTTCAAATATCTTGTAACAAACATTCAACCAGATTTTGTCAACTAATTATATAATGATTTAATACAATTCAGTATTTAAACTATTAAATTCAAAGGTGCTGAAAACATTCAATGTAAAGTCAGTTTTATTTTGATATGGAAATTAAAGCTGGTGATAAATTTAAAGTAGCAACATCCATTGCTAAAATCATGACACAGTCATAATTTAAACAAAGATGTATTTAAACGCTTGATGGCAGCTACTAGATTGTGGGTGAGCTAGCGCTGTTACCAATTTGCAATCATGAAATAAATAAAGTTGATAAATTTAATATATATCACTATATATGTAACCCCATCTTCGCTAGCCAAGGCTTCTGATTACGTTACACTCCACGAACCCTTGGCGGATATAGTCGTGTTCAAACCGTCGCGCCCTGGAATCCCAGGGCACCCAATCAAATCGCGTTTTACATTCTGGCTTGGTTTCGCAGTAAACAAAAAATGCGGCACCCAGTACAGAGCTACATTGCCGACTATGTCATGGCATTTTACCTAAATACAAAAATCACAATCTTTGGGGGAACATTCGCAGTGTTTGATCAATTCATATAAGTCATTGATCACATATCTCATCGAAATGACACCAAACCTCGATGTGTGTTTGTAAACATCACCGATGAAGTAAATCGGTAACGCTTGTTTTGATTGGTCGAAAATTTCATGCGTGAAGGGTGGAAATTTCGAATCACCGCTAGAGGGCCAGAACTGACGCCTATATCTGCCAAGGGTTCGTGGAGTGTAACGTAATCAGAAGCCTTGGCTTGCGAAGATGATGTAACCCTGGTAAATACTAGCCGCAATATACCGCTCGGCTAGAGAGATCTTCTCTTTAGCTCAATCGGTTGATCGTAAGACTAGTAAGCCAGAGGTCCCGGGTTCGATCCCTAGCGGAGGCAGTGATTTAAATTTAATTAATCATGCGCTCTGTTACATTGGCGCCCATGAAGGGACCCAGGAAAAATACTTAGGGATGCTCCACAAGCATCGCTGTTACCCCTGGAAACTCGAGCACGAGTTCTTTCCTGGAGGGGGAGTATGTAACCCTGGTAAATACTAGCCGCAATATACCGCTTGGCTAGAGAGATCTTCTCTTTAGCTCGATCGGTTGAGCGTGTAAGCCAGAGGTCCCGGGTTCGATCCCTAGCGGAGACAGTGATTTAAATTTAATTAATCATGCGCTCTGTTACATATATATCACTATATATGAGTGTGCAGCATACGTGAATATTTACAGTAATTTCTTTTGCAAATGCTATATATAAGCTTATATAGCTATAGGCTGATCAGCACAACCTCCCAAAACCTATCACCATGGCCACTTGATAATGAATTAATGAAGTGGCGTTGTACAGAATAGATCCTTCTTTTTCATAGTAATAAAAAGACTTCCCAATACTTATTCCCCTGAATTCCAAATACTGAACTGAATTAGTGTCTGGAACAATCTATAATATATATATATATACATAAAATTACTTCTGTAAACCAGCCTAATCTGAGCGAACATGATCTTATATTTAATAACTTATCACCCAAATATGATTGTTGTCATAAGCTTATGTCTTTGCATTCAGCACTATGCAGGTATTAGGTAAATTGGTATGCAGCACCTATGACTATAAGGACATCTTAATTTAACAAACACTGTTATGCATCAGAGAGAAGTTCAGTGGTCCTGAATGGGGAGGTGGTCAATGTGTAAATTTCCATCTCGTCCATGGTTCAAATGGTAACGTAAGTATACTGTAGCGATGTTTATAAAGAAACGGTAACATGGTTTGGGCATCTAACTGGTTTAAATTGTTCTTGCATCGTCATAGTAATGTGTTCAAGCGATAGGTGGTAGTTAAAATGTAGTATATACATATCTTAATGATGCCGAAATGACCAATGACCCATAGCCATGCATCTATAAACAAAAATCCGATTCCGGGAAGCAAAAAGATCTACGAAACAGAAGAATCTTAATTTCTGTCTGTCCATCGCGTGACAAAATGTTTGAGTTTTAAAATGAGTTATGTAACTTTATGTTTTTATTTTAGGCAAACCTATAGGCCTACATTATCAACTGATTATAATATAACGTTATCAGTGGTTAGCAGCCCAGTTGTCTACTGCAGAATTTCCATTAGATTTTGACAACATTTACGAAATATCAGATTTTTACGATACATTTCTTTCGTTCTAAGAAAATGCTATATTGCAAACCTGTTTTTGGTCTTTCTCAAACCAATTTTGGGCGTTGACTCTCTTCTAATTACAGCTCTATGGATGTGGGTTCAGTACAAATCTGCAGTTGTTTGTGAAATCACACCCTTTGAAGTCGGCGCTTCCTGTTTCTATTAACCAATGAAATAGCTTGTTGTGAATCTAGGGGAAGTAACTGTAGAACCAATGTAAGGATTACTTCCCTTGGATTAGAACAAATATATAATAATGGGTCTCTGCTAAAATTCGAAAATATTAATTGAATAAAATATAATAGAATCAAATGAAAATAACAATTTAAATTGTTTCTTTTGGTCAAAATATGATGGCATAAAAATTGTTCATGTACCAATTGTTTTCCTATTTAGGAACTACATTAGAAGACTAAGCTTCAGTATATGGCCTCGATACCAATTTGCACTACAATGTACATTGTAATCGGTTTCTGAAATGAAATGGAAATTTGATATTCATGAGTGTTTGAGGTAGGCTAAAAGTATACTTTATAAAGCAAAATACATGATATCTTTTGCAAACATGTAAGCATAAGTATGTTTTAATGTATTATTTATTTTTATTTATTTTTATTTACCTTTTTTATTTTGTATCTGTGCATGTCTTTTACTGTTTGAGTCGATTTTAATAGCTACATTAGAGCTAATGTTGATTCTTTATGATCGGTACCGATTATAAATAAAGTTTGAATTGAAGCGAATTGTGTTTGCAAATATAGATATACCATTGTACTGCCCTCTCTGTAAGTACCTTAGACACTATTCAGAAAATATTCAGTAAGTCTGATTTATAGTTGAATATTTTAATTTTTACCGGATAAATAATTAAAAACACAACATTCTTTCTGCAGGAGAATTAAAAATGAGAACTGAAATCTGAGAAAGTACCCTTTCAGAAAGTTTTATAAAGGCCGGACAATTAACCAGAATATCACAAAATTGTATGAAGTACTTTTTAATTCCAAACTGACAATGAAAATGTTGGAATAACAACAAATAATGAAATGATATTGTAAAAAATCCTATACATACCAGATTATAAACAATGAACACGCATATTTTCCATTTACACACTTCTTATTTTAAATGGTAAAATACATGTATAGGCATTGAATTTCTTATTGAGCAAGGCATTTTGGAGTGAGCCTAGATTTTCGATACCCATTACAATCAAGGTACAAAATGATTTGCACAATTTACAAATAACAGGCCCATGGGCGTGAGCCTAGATTTTCGATACCCATTACAATCAAGGTACAAAATAATTTGCACAATTTACAAATAACAGGCCCATGGGCCTTAACGCTCAATCTTACTGAATTCTGTAATACATTTGGATAGTTGATGTTTTTGTTTTTATATTAAAATTGTACACAATTGACACCTGTGTACTTGAAAGTAGGCCATCATATATCGATATCATCACCCTTGGGCTCTTTGTTATTGAGAGGATTAAGTCGAAAATGTGTGTGTGTGTGGGTTTTTTTTTAACAACGGACGACCCTGGAACAAATACGATCAAAATAAGTCACTTTGTCTCAAGTGACAAACCACTGAAAAATGTATTTATGTAGTTTATTTATTTATTCATTTATCTATTCGTTGATTTTTACTTTTGTATTGCTTACTTTTTCTTCTTCTTTCTAATTGGCATTCCTTGTACCTGAATATTTCATAGCTTATTATATATGTAACAAACTGTACACATCCGTGAACAATATGATAACAAGGAAATTTGTTTCAAAATGGAATTTGAAATGATAAAACTCCCAATCAACATGGGTTTTTTAGTAGATACATATATTTCCTGTACTGCCCAGCTGCTAGAGCCAATGGAGGATTAAAACGGGCTTTTGATAAACTACCACACAAAATACTACTTTAAAAAAGTGGAAAATCATGGTGTACGGGGAAATTTCCTTGGCTGGATTCGTGAAAACAGAATAAATATTAATGAAACATACTCCTTTCCAGAAAAGTCACAAGAGGGGTAACCAAAGATGTGCTCTAGGACCGATACTTTATCTCATTTAGTTATGCTAACGACTTCTCTTCTCGTTTAGGACACCTTCATAATGCTCGCCTTTTCTAGGTGGTGGTGGTGGTGGTGGTGATGATGGTGATGACGATGATATATATTAGAGACGTACAATATGAAAAAATGAGGTAATACTTAAGTATCAGAGACAATGGATTCAGTAATAGGATGCTTGGAACAGCCTTATCAAGACCAATGTAAACCCCGCTACAGTCATCATATTAGTGGTCCATAATTCCAAAATGATTATTAAGATTGCTGTTTATAGACATAGACTTGTTTACATTACTTTTAAAAGAGCTCAAAGATGGAGAATTTTTATAGCGTTGTCCATAAAAAAATTCTTCTTCTTTGAGCTCTTGTAAAAGTAATGTAAAAGAGTCATTGTCTGTAAACAGCAATTCTAAAAACATTTTTGGAATTATAGACCCCGAAAATTGAATAATCTTCACTGTCGTCTCAGAAATCGAAGAAGCTGTCTAAATTAATATCTCTATAGAGCAAATCTCATAGATTCAGCTGTGTGTCAATTTGGACATCTCTGTTAATATTGTTATTATTTTCCTTTTTATCTCTCCATTGTATGCCAACCTGCGTAAGGTTTTGGTTTGTTTTTGTTTAACGTCCTATTAACAGCCAGGGTCATTTAAGGACGTGCCAGGTTTTGGAGGTGGAGGAAAGCCGGAGTACCCGGTGAAAAACCACCGGCCTACGGTCAGTACCTGGCAACTGCCCCACGTAGGTTTCGAACTCGCAACCCAGTGGTGGAGGGCTAGTGTTAAAGTGTCGGTACACCTTAACCACTCGGCCACCGCTGCCCCTAACCTGCGTAAGGAATACAGAACTAGCATGGTGTGAAGGGTTTATACCAACAGATGTAGTCTTCGTAGATGTGATCTCAATATCTCTCCTAATGAAACATAAATAAATAAATAAATTAAAAAAAAAAAAAAAAAATGCCAAAACTGCACAGTACTTTCTGGGAAGGTCGGGTAGATTTGGTTGATACACTGATGGCATCACTAGAAAAAATCTCCTTCTACTCGCCCACATCCTATTCTCCCCCTTCTCTCTTTCTTGTATCTCTGTATATATGAATTAGGAATTGATATCTACAATTTATGAGGCATAATACATTGTATTTGCTAATTACAAAAATACTTTGTCAATATCATATATAAGGTATTCGTGGATCATTAGAAACATCAATGCCCCCCCCCCCCCCCCCCCCCCTCATTATACTCGCATAATAATCAAATGACACGGCAATTCCGTGATTTGCAATTGAATTAATTAAATGAATATGATACATTGTGTAAATAATAAGATATATAGCATAGTAACACAAATGACAAAGGAAGATAATTGTATGACTCGTGCCCTGATAGTCTAGTCAATCTACGATTTTACCTCAAACTAATTGCAACAAAAACTATTTTTATTGATTCTATATCTATATCCATATATGAACACACTACAAAAAATCGAAATACAGAAAAAAATCGGGAAAGCAGTTATTTTCGCGAATAAAATATTGAAATTACGAATAGTGTCATATGGCGACTATGGGCCACCGTACTACAGAAGAGTTCACAAAGGGAGGTAATATGAAAAACTATGACATTGCAGACGACGCTTCTGAGATGCTTTTCGATTTGGGTAAGTCTATATTTTATACATTTGAATGTTAAAATTTGGTTAAGTCAATAAAATATGGCCTCAAGATATTGTTTTAACAGATCAACCGAAGCAAAAAGATCATAATATTATCTGGACGACCTTTATTTACCATGCTTGCTTACTGTTGTCAACGTAACCGATCACGACCTTTTCTTTAAAATAATTTTGCATTTAGAATATGTATTTGTTCACGATTATTCCATATGTTGTTTGAACATATTAAGCATCATTTTTATTATCCCTGCGTACGAAAAATAAATATTTTACACATAATTATAATGCTACTTTTTGTACGGTGAAAAAAAGTATGGAAGCCTTATTGAGCCAAGCGCGAGTAATTTTACTCGTTTTGCGTACTTATTTGCAAAGTTGAAATACAGTTGTTAACGCGATTTTACGTATACTCTAATAACTTTCTTTTATATTTTGATTAATTTGCTATTATATAGCTAATATTTTGCAAGGGAACTGGTATCTAATGATTTTCTGTCGGAAATTAGGCAATACACAAAATCTAGCGAGTAGATTCTAAATTTAGAGTTTGTATTGTAAGACAGTTTTATTCAAAGAGTTTCAATGCACTTTTTAAAGGCTACAGCTTTGGTAAAAACTAATTAATAATTTCTGTCGATTTGTTTAGGTTGTCATGGAATGCTGCGTGATTTGTGGAGATGGACTAGATAATGGTAAAGAAGTTGTTCAGCTCCGTCAGAAGGGAAGTGACACAATAAACAACGTGAGTACATTGAAAAATGCACCAGTAGCAACTTATCCTGGACAAAGTGTGCACCAGCTTTGCCGAAGAGACTATGTGAACGCTAATACATTAGGAATACGAGATACCCCAAACAAAGAAAATAACAACATCCCAGTCCGTCGTTCACTGACACAAACTTTTAATTTCAATGAGCATTGTATATTTTGCGGAAATTTCGCAAAAATATCGCATAAGAAACGTGGCTATGACGTCATCCAAGTCCGTACAACAGATTTTCAAAGAACAATAGAAGCGGTATGTAAAGCAAGAGATGATGAATGGGCTGAACAAGTCAAAACAAGACTGCTTACAGCACTTGCAGACCTTCCTGCAGCTGATGCTGTATATCACAGGAAATGTAGTGTTAATTTCCGCACGAAAAGACAAACACCAAAGTCCATTGATCAAACTTATTCCAATGGTAGGACTACCCCTGGGAGACCAAAGAAGGCCCGTACTGTTGGAAGACCAAAGGAATCAACATCGGAAGAAGCATTCTTGGAAGTTATGAGGAGATTTGAAAACAGTAATGAAGAACAGATCACCGTCATAGATCTTGTTAAGAATATGGAGGAACTACTACCAGCTAAAGATAAAGCATACAGCGTGGTACATATGAAAAAGAGGATCCTTGATCACTTTGGATTGTCTGTGATGATCACGGATATCAATGGTAAATGCAATGTTGTGACTCTAAAGAAGACAGTATCAACTATACTTCAAGATTTCTATGAAATGCCGAAACCGATAAATCAAGAGGAGGAAAAGAAGAACATCATTCTAACAGCTGCGAAATTAATCAAGGCCGATATAAAATCAATGGAAGCAACGACATCAACCTATCCAACTGCTGATGACATCTCATCTACCGAAAAGAACATGGCTTTCCTCCCAGACATCCTCAGACTATTTCTGACTGAACTTTTTAACAAAACGGATCCAGAAGTCAGGATTGCAGCAATTGGCCAAGCTATTGTGCAGTCAACGAGACCAAGGACGTTAATAGCTCCTCTTCAAATAGGTCTCGCGGTTCAAATGCATCATCAATTCGGATCAAGATTTTTGTCCGATATTTTAAACAAAATGGGATTCGCGTCATCATATTCGGAGGTTCAAAAGTATGAGCTTAATGCTGCAGCAACCCGTGGAAATGAAGTCAGCAAACTCCAAGACGGCTCATTCATTCAATACGTCGCCGACAATGTCGATCACGATATATGCACAATAGACGGACACGGCACATTTCATGGGATGGGTATTATTTCAGCCGTTACACCAGCAGCTCATAATATGAAGATCATACCACGACAAAGTCCATCTTTGCAAGAGGTGATACACCTGACGAAAATCGATATTGTAACACCCTCTAGTTCATTCACTAGTTTGAAATTTGAAGTTCTGAAAGACATGGCCATTCAAGACGACACGTGGAAGATGGATCTCCTCTCTGCGGTCAGTTGGTCCCTGCGATATTTGAGTCCAAGCTATGACCGGGCCTCGAACTCACTATTTACGGCAATTAATTACCTAGCAAGAAATATCCGCAGTTCATAACATGGGATAACAAATACACCAGCTGTGTCGATAAGGGGAGCCATTATATTTGCGCCCAAGAACGAATGCAATACAGTGGAATAGATTCAAATATATTATATTTATTGTTAAAACACACACTCTGTTCATTACACATGTATAGTCACCGAGGGGTCTCATTTTTTTTACCAAACTTTAATCTGGTCATGCGGGGATAGCTTTATAGCCTAGACATGGCTAGGATTTGTTACATCTGATATATTGACGGACAAATTGACATTTATCACAAATCTACCGGCAAGTCCCATCAATCCGTTGTCTTTTTATTACTACCACGGAAGCCATTTAAAGCAAATAGAGGGATATTTAATGGATAACATACGACAACATTAATCTACACTGCGACCCCATCACTCTATACCGATGTACCTATAAAATGCGTCATATCCTCAAATAAATTATAAGCCAATGTACTTTCTGTTAAGAGAAAATAATGACCAAAAAGTAAAGTGGTCATTTAACTACTGTTTCAGTTAACTTTCAATTATAGACTTTTGTCGGCCAGTGCAGAGACATAAATATAGCTTTCATGGAACCTAGCTCGGTGGCCGTTTGTATGTGTCAGGTAAGGTTAATTTGTGACCTCTGCGGAATAAGGGAGGCACAACTTTATTTCATATGTATTTTAATAATTGTTGAGTTATTCATTTGTCATGTAAAGGTATATTGAGAGTATGCTACATCTAACGAATCGGTTACATTGTAAATCTCTGAGCTTGGCACACGTTTACGCTTACCTTCAAATCTAATACAAAATACTACCAGATTTGTGTAATGTACCCAGGACTGCGAGGGTAACACTTACCTATAGACAATCTCAGCAATAAGTTACAAGTTAGATACCGACTGTCCCTACGACGTCTCTGCGACAATTTGCCTAGTGAGATAAAGACTGATAATTTGTGATGTCGTTCTCTCACTAAAATACATTTTCACAGCTGCCCCTGGAAGACATGGACAGTGTTGACAGATCAGCTCCGATAGAAATGTCAATTCTCCCTCTTTGGGGTCCCTTGCGTCTTGTAAGATAGCATTATCCTCTTCCTCACCGTCTCCTATCATAAGAAATTTTTTTTCATTTACTTCGTCTCCGATACCCAACAATGTGTTTGGATTTTACTTATCCTCCCCGACGAAGAGAATCGACAACAACCAACTGAATGGTGTGGTAAGTTGCAAAACTTCGGTTAAACTGGCGACTCTAAAGGTGAAATCGGTAAATAAGAAATACAAAGAATGAATGACACTTTACAAGACACAAAACCGTACCATCCATCCATCAGCAGTTAAACAAACTTGTAAAAGCACACGAAAATAAACAGAAAACCTACAAATGACACTGAGAAAACGGGCACTGAAAGAAATACATTCAGAGAAGGAAATAAGCAGTTAGTTTCAACATCTAATCGTTTTAATCTACTGAGATGTGAAGACCAGGAGCCGTCCATGGAATCATCTGAACAGAAGCATACATATGGTCGCGCGACTCGACAAGATACTGATCTGCCGCAGAATACAACATAGGTCGAGCAACCCACTCAGCCACCTAGACACAAGTAATCAACTGCAGCGTCAACGAGAGGAGGAATCAACCGTCCGCCAGACAAATCCGGAAATGAACATTCAAACTCCGAAACCGCCAAAATTACTGTCTATTGCCCATCGTCGGTTTGTCATCCTCAGTCGTTACAGAAATTGAGCGTGCAATATGCATGTGTGTGGTGGTTGCGTATGTGTGTTTTTGGAGGCTGCGGTATGTTTGTATGAACTCTCCTTGTGATAGGCTGGAGCTTTTGCCGATTTATAGTGCTGCCTAACTGAGGCATACTGCCGAAGAAACCCAGCAGGACACCCCATCCGGTCACATTATACTGACAACGGGCGAACCAATCGTCCCACTCGTAATATGCTGAGAGGGCAAAACAGGAGTGGACACTACCATTATTAAAGACTCTGGTATGTCTCGGCCAGGGGACAGAACCCAAAGTCTTCCTCACATGGGCGATGGCTCAACTAAAGGCCAAAAGTGAGGCATTGTCAAGGGAGACATTAGGAAGAAGAAAGTTGTTCAGAAAGAAGAGAAAAGACAAGATCCCAAGTTTAGTCGCCTCTTACGATCATGCGATGGGGGCAGTAGGCACAATTCAAACACCCTACCTGCAGGGCAATGATTCTGGTTATAAATGTGTTGTTATACCAGGTAATGAATTAGACCGCTACCGATACAGGTGTAGTATTAGAGGCGGTGTATGCCTACTATATAAGTCTTGTCTAAACGTACAGGAAATTATCATAGACAGTCCTAGAATTGTTGGACTTGACTTACACAACACTTGCACTGGTTTTCTGTATACATGCCCGAGTCTTCACAACCTAGTGAAGTTTTTAAAGAACAAATTGATATTTTAGGATCTCTGTATAACATAAATTTGGAGAAAGGTAAAGTGTTACTGAAATTGATAAATCGGGTGAATTAGACCAGAATGTGTTTTGGCAACTCTTCAAAAACAAAATTAGGAAGCCAAAATTTAAACAAACTAAATTGAGATGTGAATGGGACATTTTAAGAGATACTGACGATATTCTTTGAGGTTAGCCATAATGTACTTAGTCTTTATCAAAGAACTGTTGAATGAAGTCGAAAGCTGTGGGTGGGGCGCAAGGATAGTTATCAAAACTGTAACTGAAACTGAAACAGACGATATTTGTTTGGTGAGCACTAGTGTTACGATTTTGGTTTGGTTTATTTTGTTAACGTCCTATTAACAGCTAAGGTCATTTAAGGACGGCCTCCCGTGCGTGCGACATACATGCGTGTGGCGAGTGCGTATGTGTGTTTTGGGAGGCTGCGGTAAGGCCGGAACTTTTGCCGATTTATAGTGCTACCTCACTGAAGCATACTGCCGAAGACACCCAGCAGCACACCCCTACCGGTCACATTATACTGACAACGGGCGAACCAGTCGTCCCACTCCTTGTATGCTGAGTGCTAGTGTTACGAGCCTACGAATGATGTTACACATTTGTGAATCGTATAATCGAAAATTCATGTATTCAGCTTTAAAAGCAAAAGTGTTATTAGGCTTGGTAACTTGTTGAATTCCGGACATAATTCCATTGAAAGGACAAAACAGACTTGATATAAATTAAAAAATGGTACTATGGCTCTGTGCTCTTAACCTATTAACTGTTGCAGAGATTATAAAAATCAAAGCCTACACTTGTGCACTATACGGATACGTTATCTGGATAATTTCAAATACTGAGATATTGATGTTAGAAAGAGCGGTCAACATTTTATTGTAAAGTCAATCCAAGGTCTCGATAAAAGAACAAGAACAGATATGTGTACCCCCTTACTTGGATGGACACATAGATATTTAAGATGTTTTTTTTTGTATGAAATAAATATGTGTTCAAAATGGTTGTATACCAGATATGGTCAAAATACTTAAAAAGTATCAATTATTTGAGTTTTTTTAGATTGTTATTAGATGATGGTTTAATTCCTAATAAAGTATATTGGAAGACAATTGTTTATAAATCTGTTACTAATTAGGAAACACAGGTGTGGTCACAAAGAATGTCTGAGGATGCAGATTTGTAGTACTGTATGACTCGTTAAATCAATACTATCTATAGAAACTAGCACTGAATTACCCAAACTGTCTCGACAATATAAGTTATATAATTCGAAATGTAGATTTAAAATCCTTATGTCATTATTGTGTTTATTTTGATACTGATATTATGAACCATGTACTTTTAAACTGTTCACTAACAAAATCTATTTGTGAAAAATTGTGGTGTGCAATTGTATCTATTACAGGCATTGACTTTATTTCATATTTGCATTCATTGCCAGAATATATATTAGTTCACGTTTTACGTGGAGGCTCTATGGCCTATCAATTTGAAACATACAATGTATATACTGGAACAGTTCAAGCTGAATACAATATATCATGTAAAATGTATGCTTGACATGTACAGTGCTATTCAATACTAGTTTCTACAAACATAATCAATAGTTCTGCTCATTGTCAAACTTAAACTAATAAGTATAGCAAGTGTAATAAAATAAAAAGTCAAACACAGATTTGCTGTTTGACTTTTTATTTTATTATTATTTACCGTCACATGGACATTTCAACTTTATTCTATATATATTCTATGTCCATTGATCTTTATAACATGTCATGATTTTTCTTTAACATATACGTGATTTAAATATTGTTATCATGTCGTGCTCTTCAATTTGGAGGAAATAAAGACAATTATAACAGTATCACTACTTCCCCTACCACCCAACAGGGAAATCAACCAGGTCTTTTATGATGCCTGGCTTATCTGAACCCGCAACGATCCCCGGGGCTGCGACATTATCGGACATTGATGTCCAGAGATTCGCCATGACGGTCCGTGTCCACATGTTCAATGATATGCATACGATCCAGCACAATTTACAGAACTCCGTACAACAAACGATCGCTCCTCTAGTAGAAGAAGTTACCAGGCCCGAGACCGATATTGGCGATATTCGACATCAGCTTGACGACCTCGAGCAGTACGGGAGGAGAACCCTCGTGCGTACCAATGATCAGTGCAAAGGTATTTCTGTTAAAGAAGAACTCGCCTAATATCGTGGGCGTTTGCTTTCTTCGCGAGGAACCTTGTGGAATTAAAGACAAAACGTCTAGAATTAATCAAATCCGGTGGAAATCTGAACTCGAGCCGTACGGTCATGTGATAATCACAGAGTCGAAGTCAGCGTGGCTGGGCTGCCATCTTGACAGTGATTGGCGTTTTCTTTTCTTTTTCAGTTTTATATAGTGAATGACCGGGGCTTATGTGCCCTCCTAAGTGTACGTTACGTCCATGTGTTGTTTCCACCTTATGTTTAAAGTTATTAAATTATAAAGAATGTGTTTACTAAAAGTATTTTTTACTTTTGATTGTGTGGTTTTTAAAAGATATAATCAAATATTTTCGATTTTTTCACCAAGCAGTCTCTATTATTACAAGTGCAAGTGTTACGTGGATTCATTGCTTTTAAAACATCAAAATATTCAATTAATAAAAAAATATAGCCTTTTTGATTTCGGTTACATTAAAATGAAAATATAAACCTCAGACTTCCACCTCGGTTGATATTTTTCTCATGTTAATAAGACCATGTATCGACCTCTAAAAAAGACTATAGTTGTATACATTATCATATATAAACTGTATATATTATTATTATAATTTCTTGGAGCTGATTTTCAAGATAGTGGTTATCATTGTTACTTGTTTAATACAGACAATAAGAAAAACACGGAGATGTATCGCGAAGAGCTTAAAGTACAATCTTAAAGCAGTCCGATTGATATATGTGTAACACTTTATGACTCGTGCCCTGACCGGGCCTCAAACCCAATTGCCTTGCCAGAAATACCCACAGCTTATACCGCTGCGCCACATCGGCTTTCCATAAATATTTATTTCTTATTTCTTATTATACATTTTTAGAAGAAGAACGTATTGATATGATGTACAATGTCCCAATAGCCATAAAGTGGCTGGATGTTAGTATTGTTGTTTTTTTATATTATTGTGCCTCAAATACATGTTTTATTATGTATGCATTAACATGTGACACTTTGATGAAATATGGTGGATTACTTGGTAACTCTTTAAATTCAAATGCTTTGCTTATTTTTCTCTCATTTGCGAGCTCCTTAACACATATATTCAATAGTACCATAGTATTTAGTAAGATTTTCTTAGGAAATTTAGCGGTTTTTAAAAAACTATCTATAATTCTCCATTAATTATCGCACTAGGATCTACGATTAACACATGAAAGGTGTTTCGCTGAAGCCAATAAAGCGCTACTCCTCACTATACTCGAAATTTTGTATTCTCTGAAGAATAGCGTAATAACTCTGTTCAATATTATTCTTGGCTGCGGAGGTATTATTACGTTAAAGTACACGTAAACTTACCTTACTTCAGGGAAAAACTGGAAATCGTGCCCAGGTATTTTGGCACAGAGAGGTGTGTTATCGAAAACGCGATACTCTTGATCCTTACAAAGCAAGGAGAATGGCATTTATAATTCATTGAATGCACCCATTTGGTCTGGGTTTTGGGACACTACGAAGGTAATATTTTCATCAATGGTAAAGCCATAATCACTTGACCCAATACTATGAAGTGAGAAGTGATTACCTATTCCTCAAGCTCATTATAAGTTCAGACAGCAAGCACCCCTGTCAATATATCGATTGTCAACGACCTTGTCGTTTCGTAATTCTTCGGAAATCTTCGACTATTTCTGACGGGAAAACAAGAGCTTTTTAACAGTGATTCTTCTGGATATAACGTCACGAGTGTCATTACGTTGTCTTAAGAGTTTAGATAACCGCTTTTAATTGTCATTTGACATCTTTCATTATAAAAACTCCAGAAGTCCGAAAGTCAAACATTTTTTTATTCGATTTCAAGTCTATGGAAAGTTTTATTTATTTCGTAATATCATAAGTACAATATTACTTTCGTTCAGCTTTTTGAAGCTTTATAAAAATAGTTAAGCTTTGGTGAGCTTACATTCCCATTCAAGCTTACCAGAGCTATGTAGACTTAATCAAAGACCTTCCGCTGGCTCAACAAAAATAATAGATAAAAAAATATTACTCGTTCCAAATATTATAAACTAAAATTCGAGTATAGCCCTCCAGTTTCCCAAAGGAATACTTGAGCGTTTCAATACACTTTAATAACCCTTCAAACATTATTGTTTATTTACCAATTATATGCCACTTAATCCTAGAATGTCTGGCGCTCTAGTGGTGTCTGTAAGTCGGCAACCTCGCGTCTCTGCTAACCACGCATCACACCGTTATTAAAATGTATCATCCTGTCATTCTAACACGGGTTTTCAAGGGCCGGATAATCATCCCGATTGGCCATTCCGGAATTCCCTGAAGCCTTGTACGTTGATCTTGTCATCATTGCCGGCTTTCCGACGCCTTTTACTCCCAGTTTGATGATAAGTACACTGTATAATGGTTTTAGCATTCCAAGGGCCGAAAACAGGATTCCCGGCCAATCAAAGTCAGAAAATCAATGACTGATTGTTTTGGTTGTAGAGGTCAAAAGAAAATTTGAATGGGTTCCTATCACGTGAACAGGTTAATATAACAGACAGACACGACGTATAGAAAACAACACCAAACTACCAAGGGATCAAGCTTATTTCCAAAAATAGATCGCCTGAGATGTTTTTAACACCAGCGATGATGAAATATTGATTATCTGTGTGATTTTAACTGTGATTCTTAGACGTTTTAAATACGGTCTGTACTAGAATTCTGACAAATACCTCTAAATTTTGGATAAAAGGTAATGTCATTTGAAATCATCTGATCGCGACATTGTGTTTTTTCTTCCTTTGAGTCACTGCTTTTAAGGACAACAGAAAATACTGACATAATAACGAAACCGTAATTCCAACTCCAACTCGATGAAATTAGGGAAAAATATACCAAAAGAAAAAAGAAACGTTAAGAGAAATTGACCGGCTTGCTAAGGGGGATACAAAGATAGTATATAATGTTTCAACGGTGTAATTGAAAGATAAGAACAATTCTGTCGTTCAGGCTGATCCAAGGGTACTCCTCTAAAATTAATACTGTTCTATGCTCATCACTATCGTTAATGCCCCCTGTGAGCTGCAGTGGTTGTGCACTGAATTGATCCTCCTCCTTGGTACACGGTTCCATTCCACGTCCAGCGCCAATGTCAACTGAGCGACGTTGATTGAACCTCTTGGCCTACGTCTTATCCTTCTGTCCAACTCATCATAGTCCCAGTCTAGGGTGGGAATATTGTTTGCTGCGGCGAACCCTAGATATAAGGCAAGGTACTTTTTTGATGGAACGTCAGTCGACGTTGCTGTACTAAATGGACTGCATGCGGTGCTAGAACTTGATCCCTATAAAGGGCGGCCGTGATATTTCGTTGAGGTGGCTAGAGGAATCTTTATACAATGTGCAATCCCTCCGAATACCAAGACTGCTACTCCACCGAAACGATCTTTCCCGTAGCGCTTGTGGGCACGTCTATATACACGACATTGGCCGTCTGCTCGATCAAGAGAGAACCTTGACTCGTCCGAGAACATGACGCTTCTCCAACGTTTCATTGAGAAGCGATGTACGGAATGTGCGTTCAGACAAACATTCGTATGGCGCGTAGCTGAACAGTAATTTGTGGGCCGAAATATGGTCACCGTGATCTCGGACCGAATGTTCTATTGGAACAGGATGATGCCCTATTGCGTTCCCTGTCGTTTCCATGGCTGTGAGAAAACGGTTGCGCAGTTGCGAATGTCGCACGAGGCCGACCGGTTCGGGGACGGTCTGCAACCTTCCCTGTGGTACAGTCTCCGGACGAGAGAGCAAAGGGTCTATAGATGGACTACAAATTGATTTGTTAGCTGATGCTACAAGTCACCGTGCATAAGAAGTGCAAAGACAGAAAAGCAATCCTTCAGACTGGGCTCTGGATATCGTTGTTTTTTTCGCTATGATTTGAACAGTCGGCATGGGCAATTTGTGTTACGCATCAGTGAATTTGATTAGTGTACTCTAGAAAAGAAGCCTTAGCGGGCAAAACTTTGTCAAGTTTCAAAGGTGTACGTCAAGGATTTAGTCTACAATGCCGACTTTTCTGCGAGTGCGTTTCTTTTTCCTTTAAAAATACATACGTAAAAAAATGCAAATTTGCATATAGACGCCCATTATTGTGTAATTAAATCTACCCCCTCCCCTCCCCAAGTGAAAATGTACCTATGAGAAATGTTCCATTCAATATAAAGTGGTATTTTATTTTTGACTCTCTACTTGACTTTTAAGGTACATAAGTGGGGAATACTCCCGTAAAAAACCTATTTCATTAATCCAGCCGTTCAACTATCCGGCAACTTTTAGCTGGGAGCCGAGCTCGTCTGTAATCTGATTAGTCTACATAGAAATGCAGTACTCTGGCTTGTCATTTTCACTGAAATGTAGAAGGATGAAGCCATTTGGTAATTACATAAAATACTTAACACAAATTGTATTAACCTGAACGCCGACATTTTATCATTAGTTTTATAATTTTTTAAAACAAAACCGACTTCGTTATTGCAAGTTATTAGATAAAAACTACACATCTGTTATGCTGAAGTGTTCTCTAGTTCTCATTTTGAGAATGTGACTTAACCACTTAGATTTGACCCAGGAGCAGAGGACGCTGAGCCTCCCGGAACACCTGGTCTTATTCTTATACTTGTTGTAAATCTATATATTTTGTTCGTATTTGTCACCTTTTGATCGATTTTTTAGTTAAACTTACGACTTCGTTTTAATTTGGGTATTGTCTGTTGTTTCTGACATCTAGAATAACACAATCTATTTCATGACCTTGCTGAAATACATGGAACTTTGAATGGGCATGATAAAAACTATATCCTATTGATTTATGACGTGTCAGATGATCTATAGTGGGAAGTACCATAGGGTCGGTGAAACATATATTCATTGAAAAAAAACAACAACAAAAAATCCAACGCATTGCAGTAAAGGTGTTTATTCATAAAAATATCAACCATATTTTCGTGTTGCATGAATGTTCCTACACCATCATCAGACATGTAAACCATACAGACATACTTATCACTTTTTAAGGGCGAGCTCAAATATATATAATGACTGACAGTATCAACACAGGCGTCTGCTTCTGGTTAGTATTGATAGAAAAAAATATTAACCCCTACTCCTACTAAATCAACAAGGTTTAACTCCTGAAGATCTACAATGCATCGACTGTGGAACGAAAGTAGACCTGATTGTTCGACAATTATAGTTAGTATTTTTTTATCAATACTAACCAGAGGCAGACGCCTGTGTTACTAACACATACTCTTAACATCTACTTGTCAATACACTAACATACTGTTAACCTACCAATTTTGGCGCACTGTCGAATTTTAACAGATGATGATTTAGCACACCAATACTATTTCCCATAACATATGATGATTTAGCACACCAATACTATTTCCCATAACAGATGATGATTTAGCACATCAATACTATTTCCCATAACAGATGATGATTTAGCACACCAATACTATTTCCCATAACAGATGATGATTTAGCACACCAATACTATTTCCAATAGGAAAAGCATATACAATACCTTATTAGCGCAATCATAATTTAGCGCAATGCTGTCGCGCTGAAAGTGTTAAAATAAGATTACCGCTAAAATATGTAGCTTTACAGTAACTATTGCCGATATCCAGGAGAAAACCGAATGTAGAAGAAGAATTTATTCAGTAAATGAACATAATAATATCACTGTATGCAAATATTTTTTTAGCTAATGATAAATGTTCTTGTCGGGGCGAAAAGAGATCAACCTTAACACCAGCATACCATGGTTATTTATTTGTAAATAATGTTTCAAGTATGGACAATTTTCCATGGCCTGTGTTTCGAGAAAGGAAAGATGTATACACTTTTCGCTGCATGTTTACCCGAAATTTGCATGTATCTTCTGCTGGCATTTTTTTTTATTTGTTCAATACAATGTAATCAGGGAGTACCAACTCAAATATCTAAATATTGTTTCTATATTTGATATTATCTTATGGCATGATAAAATATTATAATGTCTATAGATAATGAAATTATACTGATGATTCGTGTACATGAACTTGATACACGTGTTGATATTACTATCAGTTTAAAAGATGTTCGGTAAACTTTCCGTAAACTTCGGAAAAAACGTATCATTGGTATTTTAGAAGATTAAAAGTTTTTACCTAGTTAAAGATACAACGTTACAAAATGACATTAAAATCGGATTCGCTTTGTGATTTCTTCCTAAATCATTTCTGATTTCAATGTTGAACTGCTTTAGTTAAGAGTGTTGTACAAAAGTTAAACAATCATCCTTTGTGTCTACTCCATTTGTGAGCTTAGCAGACATAAGTGTAATTGGACACACAAAGCAAATACAAAAGTATAAGTAATTATATCATATACTTTTCACATATTTTGAACTTTCCATACATTTTTTTATGAACCGAATAATTCGAAGTAAACTGAACGGCTTCCAAAATTATAATGATTTACTGTAATATTGTTTTATATTTTCAAACATGCAATGAACTATTGAAAATGTTAATAAAAATGCTTAAGTAGAAATTGTAATATTTTCCCAAATAACATTAGAACAGTATTTAGAATACAAAACGTTGTAATGTCTTCAAACTCAAAATAACTTGTAATTGTTTCAAGGAGGAACTGTTTTCAGCACTATAACGCGACAATACATCATGTGTTCATGTTTCGGAAGCTAGTAATACTATATGAATATTAATTTTTAAAACATACCTTTTCTAAGGAACGCTATATCTCATCCGAATTAATTTTATCTCATATGAAGTATAGAAAAAATCAACATATCAAATAACTGCAACTCACTCACGGAAACATGTAGATTATTCCAAATACTGCATACAGAGATTAAAAAGGTGTTGCTGTTATTTCTTTGGTATTACCTTCCTGTTCATATGTTTCAATAAACTTCAGGCTGAAAACTGTTTTGGTATTTATTCCTTAGTAATGTTGCTTAAAGATTTCTTGACCAGTTGCGCAATACATAAGCACACTTTGTTCAGATCAGAAGGTTTTGAGTTCAAATCTTCATGGTGGAAATATTTTTCGAAAGAGTGAAATTAACACTAATACTAAAGTATTCATGACTAAATCAATGAAGCTGAACAAGCAAGTCCGTAAAAAGTCAAATAGTTTCTCCGGAGATAAAAAAAAAAAAAGAACGGAGGACCACCTTACTGGGCTACAAGTGAATTGGCAGAGAAGATCGTCTATTTCCAGTTTTCATTAGAAAATGATTGACAGCATTATGGCCGTAACATCTTATCAACATGTGTATCATCCAAGCCTTGTATAAACCAGACGGCGTGTCATATCCGTAACACGCGAGGGTGGTGGCAAACAATGTATTCGTGTACGGAATATTGCCACTGTAAAAAAGGTTATTGCTAATTGGAGAAATATGTAATTTAAAGGCTACGATCCCTAGAAAAACATCGTCAAACATAAAATGTTTGGTATACTTGCTAGCAATATTTATGTCTATGACAAAGTCCATTGACATTAGTAAAGCACTAGCACTTACAAAAACTGGATAATATGGGTATGGATATTCCTCTTTAGAAACATACCACTTATTAGTCTTTGACCTAAAAGGCGTAGGTCGCAAATTCACCAAACCCATATACAAATTATGTGGTTTACCAGAAAACTCCAACATCTGAATCACTAAATCTGTCGACACGTAATAGTTGTCATCAACCAACATGACATATTCAGCATTGGAGCAATTTTCTGACGCCCATTTCAACCCACCACGTGTTTTCCACGTGCTATTACGGTGGCTGTCTACGAAATTCATTAGCAATATATCTCCATATAGGGCAGCTTCTGATTTCAGTTCTAAAGGAACAGGCTCACCATCGTTTAATTGACCAACGATAAATATCCTCCTTACTATGTATCCGTTCGTGTATGTGCTGTTTGCCCACGTATTCCGAATGACGTTTCTTTTTCTGAAATGTAGCATTGATGATTTGATGATAAACAATAAATACACACTCCCTTCAGAATTCCCAATAACATCACATTGTCCTGAAGGTGTAACTATAAACGAAAATGGATATTCGTTAATTATTTCCTTGGCCGTTGTTTTTCCTTCCATGTGTTCTTTTAGAATGACACGCATGTCTCCTTCCGTCGGGTACGAAGTATTTTTGAAAGGGTTGTTATACTTTTTAGTTATGTTGAAACTATGTAGAAGATGTTCTTTCCATAGATATTCGTTCGAATTATGGTAAGCCAAAGCACGTAGTCGGCCACTGATGGCTGTTTGTTTCAAATCGGTATAGATGTTAGCGGATTTTGCAGTCATGGTGCACACATCAAAATCATCGCTTCTCTCCCCTTCTCCCGTTGTTGTATACCGAAACGTGACGTTCAGATAGACAAAGAGATACATGCAAACCATAAGAGACCCTAGCAGAACAAATATAACCTTCCCAAGGTGTAGTCTTGAAATTAACCTATGAATAATAGCTGATTGGTCCAACGAAATGGTTGTCTTCTTTCTCTTGAAGTTGATATCTCGATCACCACTCAAACTTCTCCTCCTGAACTCCCCCGTGGGGACCGGTACTGTTAGTGTACTCATCCGGGATAGAAATATTTACATCTGATATATTCTAACTTTGATCTTGATTGAAATTCTGTGAAATATCGTCGAAGTTTTAGCTAATTCAGTTTATTTCCATGCTTAGTTATGATTAAATGATTACGAGTATTTCGTAAGAACTTTATTCACATCCCTGCACAATTGTACATTTAGAGACAATGTCTTTTCCAGCATTATCAAAAATTGTTTCCAAACATTGGTATTTTTTCACGTAATTCAAAGACCATCTTTACAGAGGTTAGCTGATATTGCTTTGACTCCTAGCAGTCTAGTATCTCAAAGTAACCACGTAGTGGATAAAATGACAATTTGTAGTAGTTGGCATTGTGCGTCCATAAATAAAATCCAAGACACCATTCACGTCTTCTGTACCTGAAGACAAAATCTTGTTGATATCCAAACAATTGTATTTGTTGAACGGAATGTAGTTGTCCTGACCTATTGTACTACGTATGGTGCAGTTATGTCAATACCCTTTCATGAAATCTGCCAACGCGCATGCTCAAACACGCGTTTTCACACCCTTAAAGTATCGAAGTACTTTGACCTTGCTATCGTCACGTTAGGCCGTAACACGTTCCTGAGATTCTGAACGGAATTTACAGTTTCATTCTCACCATTCAAACAGACAATCTAAACATTTACTTCTAATTACATATTGAACGACATTGTTTCTTTGTTTTATAAAGCGATGTCGGAAACTTTGACACATTTTGCCCAATCAAGCAATACGCATCTAAGTCTTTTTATTTCTCTCTGCTCGACAGATAGAAATACCAACTGTACCCTAGGCCGCTAGGTTCTATTTGTATCAGGACGAGTACTAATTATTTATTAATGATAGTTCGCTTCCAGAAGTCTGTCAATCAATCGGGTATGGCCCACAATTGATATGGATGCAAATGAAGGGTCACACAGAAAACAATCGTACATACCAGTACTGTGCAGTACACCCAGGGCACAGTGTACAGTGCCGATCGATGATTTAAAATTAGCAACAAGAAAAAGTCGAGAACACGAATGGGATAAGATGTCGACGCTATAATTATCCTTGGTCTTGTAATAGATCTTGTACTTGATTAAACAATGTTTAGAGTTCTCATGCTTGGAGGTGGTCACGCTATGTTGTTTGTGTAAAATATTGCAAATAGGAATATTGATTGTCATACACTCGGAATTTTTTCACAGGGATATCTTGTTCCATTATTACTGGATAGTTTGTAATTCTAGCGGAGGATTAAAGTTCGCTATTTCCGCAGTCATTAGATATAGCGCGAAAGTAAATACCCAGCGGATATTTATAAATTCCTACAAATGTAGGGAAGCGATGACTGCAAAATGTTTCCAATGCGGTTTTGCTTGAAAGGATGGGTGCCAAGTTGGACCCTTTGGATGCTATCACCGATACTCGTATTTTGTATATAAATGCCTTGGTGTTAGGTGGTCATGATAAGACATGCATTCAAGGTCAGGTCAGAGACCATTTTGAATTATGGGGGTAAAAAGCGGAGGGTCAATATCCCGACTGGCCCAATTTTGACGAAACTTAAGATATTTATGGAATTTTTCCTTATAAGCATGATGCATTGATATGTTGAAAATAAAACCAATTGAGAAAAATAACCCATAGTAAAAAAGTAGGTTACAGTTGGGTGCGAGTGGATTAATGGACTCTTTCCCTGCCTTGGGGGTGTGACAAAAAAATCTCAACCCGAGGGGGGTTTCATGATTGTCCTACCCCAGGCTTGCCGAGGGTTGGACATTCATGAATTTCCCCGAGGTTGAGCTTTTTTGTCACACTCCTTAGGTAGGGAATGATTATTTTTCTCCCACCTCTTCGAATAATTGCTTATCGAATCGGTGGTCAAGGTATGTTTGTAAACAAATGCATGTGGTTAGCGCATGAATATCCTCATTTGAAGAAGTACCCATCACAACCCCCAAAAAATGCATCCCAAGATCATTACACAAGAAAACATAGGTCTAAAATACATTCGCAATATTTATTAAAAAAGACACTGAAATACGGTATTAGTGATACTATTCTGATGTTAACGACAATACATATTGTCGTTTCATAAAACATAAAATGCATATCTAACATTAAATAACAACGCGGGAACTATTTATTAGTGACGTCACTCAAAACATACTTCCGTAAGTCTTCCGGTTCAGAAGGTAGGGCGTGCAATCTGTCATACTCTAGGGTTGACAGAGAAATCTCTCCCGTCTAAAACTGGAGATAAATCGGTAAACTGTGGGAGAATATTGTATCAAAAAATGCTAAATTTCGTTATAAAGGAAATGTTTTAGTTTTATGATACATTAATTAAACATATAACACCAGCTAAGTTTGTTTCAATTCTATTTCTACAGCTATATTCGCTTTAAGATTATTGTATCAAATCAAAGCATCAGTCATTTGTTTGTATGATTCAACCTTAAAGCATAATTATCAAGCCAACCAATGATTTATATTATGCACTGAGTAATGACGAAACCTTTTTGTTGACAAAACAGTAAAACTTCTTAACTCGAACTGTGATGATTCGAACACTATGCTTATCTCAAAGTACAAATTATATATCAAAATCTGTTACCTCGAATACTTGAGATATCTCGAAGTGTTTATATGACCTCACTGCCTTCGTGATAAAGAGGTTTGACTAATTAAGGAAAGCATATTTATATAAGTTAACAACTTGTTTCTGGATCGCATTTCATTGTATGTTATATTGCTTGGATAGTATATTGTACAAACTTTCGAAATAAAATATATTTTCAACTAAAAGCAATCACATCATTCCGAGCTATGTTTCTACTTCAATTGATAAAAACGAGTCTCATTTGCAGCGAGAGTAATCAAGTGTTTAATGTATACATTGCATGTTTCATTTCCTTAATTAAGGACGAGGACACTGAATACCGTGCTATACAATTTCCGACACCACCAGTACCCGTGATTAAGGCGAGCCGGAACTCAATACTCTAGAGCATCAACTATCTTAATTATTCATCTATGTTTGCTACAGAACAGGTCACTGACCTATGTGTTTATCGTTAATATGACATCAGTCTTATTAACATGACATCCTTGATTGTAAGTACACACTAATTCGTCATTAGATCCGTGATAATACGGGAACAGCATTAACAACGTCACCAGAAGACACGACAAGCAGGCAAACAGACAGACAACGCACATGCGTTTGCATTTTTTGTTTAACGTCCTATAAACAGCTGGAGTCATTTAAAGACGTTCAAGGTTTTGGAGGCGAGGGAAAGCTAGAGTCCCCGGAGTCCCCAGACCGGCCTACGGTCAGTATCAGGCTGCCCCACGTGGGTTTCGAACTCACAACCCAGAGGTGGAGGGCTAGTGATAAAGTGTCGGGACACTTTATTTTATCTTAAAAATAAAATTTTGATATCCAAGATATAGGGCCCCAGGGATAGGGGCCCCGAGGTTGCTGACAGTTAAAAGAAAGATAACATGCATAAAAAGACATCATTAAAATATCATAGAATTTTTGTCAGGCAGTATAATCACAGATATTCATCATGGAAAAAAGCAGGTGATATATACACGTATTACACCGGAAGTTTTGAAGACTTTTTTTTATATCTGCCTGAAAGTATTCAAATATTTAACAATTAATTCAACATCTTTATTTGTGATATGACAGAACAATCTCATGTATCAAACTTTTCCCAAAGGTACAGAGAAAAAATTTAAGCATTCACATACATTTGAATTGTTTTTTTGTATATATTACTGAGGTCGTCATATTTTCAGTTTCTATCTTTGCTTCTATTAAACTCTTATTTTCTGGTCGTTTTGTAGAATAAACTTTGGTATATATTTCTTGTTGTTTGAGATAATTATTTTTCACTTTTATCAATCTAATACAAACCGTCGTTATGGAGGCTGGTTTGAGTGCCATATTAATAGGTACAATATATTATTGTATCCTTTGAAAGAAAAATGAATACATAGACTGCTATGCAGAGTAATACATGTATATCCATTGGGTTTTATTTTTCAATATATAGAAAAAATATAATCCTTTGTTGTGTCGTCACAGAAAACAGAAGAACGACATCAGTATGGCGCGGGAAGGATGTCATAATTAAATATTTTTGACTAGGCAAAAATAAAATATTGCCTAGGCAAACTTATTTCTGCCTAGGCAAAAATCAAATATTGCTTAGGCAAAAATATTTCAGCCTAGGCAATATTCGATTGATGCCTAGGCAAAATTATTTCTGCCTAGGCAAAAATCGAATTTTGCCTACGCAGAAATAGAATTTTGCCTAGGCAAAAATCGAATTTTGCCTAGGCAATATTCTATTTCTGCCTAGGCAAACATAATTTTGCCTAGGTAAAAATATTTAATTATGACATCCTTCCCGCGCCATACATCAGAGACAAAACAGAAAAGGTTTTATTTTTCGTCGACTTTCCTGACGAAAAAATATCAAAATGAGCTAGTTAACATGAATTGGATGAGTATGATATACAAATTCACCTCCGTTGCTACTTTAAGGATTCCTTTTTCAGTTAAAGTTGTTTGAGCTAGACAGTTCACGTCACCAGGGAAATAGGACGATTTATCGTACAACAGAAATATTAATAACTCTCACCAATTATTATCACTTCCCCCTCAACACAAAGACGTCCATATGCAGTTTGAGCATTAGTTATCTAGAACAACATGATTTATAGCAAAACTTGTTGCTTTTGTTCTAAAGGTGCTGAAATTACACGCAACATCTCATATGGCCAAAGGATATTTTTGTCAGAGCAGAATATTACAAACTAGAAAATGTCTGTAAGACATAAATGACTCCGCTATCACTCGTCACCCCGAACCACAGTTTGGTGAGGATCGGGTGGATCAGCAGTTCCTGAGTTTAGCTAGTTATATTGCATCGGGACGGGATGGGATTGGACGGACATGGGTAACACTTTATACCCCCCTCCCCCTCCCCCACCACCACCACCACCATTTCATATCGGGGGCATAATCATGAAAAGAAAAGTTCTTGTGAAACCTCCTTTATTTTGAGTAAACAATGGTCCATTATTGACCATACTTTATACTCAATACTTTTAAATGTTCAATACTGACATATGGCCCGATGAAAAACCTTATATTAACCACCTTTGAAATTATTCACTATTTATCGGATTGAGAATATTCCGGCGTAGCTTATTCAGATGTGGCTTGTTAATATAAACTCTATTTCGTTTCTTTTGATAGAGCATATGACAACATTTTTGTATCAACAAACCTGCCCTGCAGGTATAGGGCGTAAGAATTGTACCTGCTGCCCCCATTGTATGATCGTAAGAGGCGACTAAATTTGGGATCTTATCTTTTCTCTTCTTTTTTAACAACTTTCTTCTTCATAATGTCTCACTTGACACTGCCTCACTTTTGGTCTTTAGTTGAGCGTTCGCCCCTGTGAGGAAGGCTTTGGGTTCTGTCCCCTGGCCGAGACATACCAGAGTCTTTAAAAATGGTAGTTGCTGCCCTGCTTAGCGCTCAGCATACACGGAGTGGGACGACTGGTTCGCCCGTTGTCAGTATAATGTGACCGGATGGGGTGTCCTGCTGGGTGTCTTCTGCTGTATGCTTCAGTGAGGTAGCACTATAAATCGGCAAAAGTTCCGGCCTATAACAAGGAGACTTAACACGAACATACCGCAGCCTCCCAAAACACACATGTATACGCACTCGCCACACGCATGCCTGTCGCACGCATTGTAGGCCGTCCTTAAATAACCTTAGCTGTTAATAGGACGTTAAACAAATTAAACCAAACCAAACCAAAGTATCAACAAACCGAAACAGGATATAGAAACAAGCTTGAAAGCTTATATTAGTCGACTTTCTTGAATTGGAATTTACATTATTGAGATGGACAGCAATAAAAGAAATCTGAGAGAAAAAAATGATGTGATCATATATAAACCATAATATTATCTACAAGAAGGAGAGGGTGAGCAGGGAAGACGGTATAGGTGAAAGTGCAGCGAGCTTGCTAGCTTAATTATTAACATCGAATATTTCATGATTATAATTATCTCCATTTAGAGAAAAATACAGGGTACCAAATAATTCGTGAACTGAGGTAGTAATTTTCAAAGTGATGAAAGTAACGAACATATTATGTATGAAATCAAAAGCGTTTAGTAGCAATTATAAACTTTTGAATACCTGTAAACAATTCCTTATTTTCTTCGAAAGAGAGGTTTTCATCTCCAAATAGTAACAATCTTTCAGTTAAATGATACTGATTGATCTGATTCAAGTATGGCGTGCAGAGATTAACGTATAGTTGGCATCGCAAAAGATATTGGAGATTTGTTTCATTCGATAGTCCGCACGAAGAGAATCTTTGAGTAAAGATGACTATTAATGGAGCTACATTCCATTCTTTGTCTCGAATGTAGGATCTGACCTTGTCTGCTTCCAGAGGAGAAATATAATGGTACTTTGGTGGAAGGTCCATGTAAGTGTTTTTGGAGTTTTCGCAATGACGGATTCGTTTTAACATCAGACGGAAGAGAGTTCCAACATTTTAAGACAGAGGGATGACAGAATTTTGAAACAAAGACGTATGACAAAGAAGAGGACGAAAATTGTCTCCCTCTCTAGTAGCATGGATATATACATCGGAATTTCTATTTGGGAAGATGTCTTGTAAGAAAGGGGGAACCATACCATGAACCATTTTATGAAACTGTATAAGTTTAATGCGTCTGACGTCTTTTTTCAAGAGTTTCCCACCCCATTTCGCTGTAAAACATAAATCTATTCGTAAGGTTTGTCCCTAGCAGCCTCAAGATTTAAACTTTCTAAAATATTTGTATGGACTACTGTAATATAATCCCACACAATGTCGGTGTATTCTAAAACTGGATGAATGAAGGAAAAATACAGAGTTTGAAGTGATTGCCGATCAAGAGAAAATTCAAATTTCCTTAGGAAATTAAGCTTAGAGAATGCTTTGTCAATTCCATAATGAACATGTGCCGTTGGCAGATATGTACACACCGAGATGTAATAGGAATGTTGTTCATGTAGAGTGGAGGATAAGCTACACGTACGCCTTTTCTACTGACTGTTACACTTTCGGTTTTTAGAGGATTAAAATCAACTAGCCGTCTTTTTTTGACCAAGAATACATTTTAACGAGGTCTCTATTAATAAGATCTGCACTTGTTGCTGGAGTGTCAACAAATGTGTACAGTGAAGTATCATCAGCGAATAGTTTAATAATAGCCTTTATGTCATTTACTATATCGTTAATTTCAATAAAGAACATCAAAGGGCCTAAAATTGATCCTTGTGGACCACCAGCTGATATATTACGCCTATTGTTTGGACTTTTTACCCTTTATAACAGTTCTCTGTGTACAGTGTGATAAGTAATGTTTTAACCATTTAAATAAATGTCCACTAATGCCAAAACTAGATAATTTTAAAACTAAACCACGGTGCCAAACTCTATCGAAGGCCTTGCTGATATCTCAGAAGACCATACGAATATCTTTGCCTACATCTAACGCTGATGTAATATCATGAATGATAGAGAGAAGTTGGTTTTGGGGCGAGTCTCAAATTCTAAAGCCAGACTGATGTGGTGATAGAAGAAAATTTTCAAGAAGAAAGTTGTATGCGTATTTATAAACACATCTTTCCATAATTTTACCAATTATAGAGAGTAGGGATATAGGTCTGTAATTCCACGGAGATGATTTATCACCTTTCTTAAAAACAGGTGTTGCATTTGCCTGTTTCCAGAGTGTAGGGAAAGTAGAAGAAGTGACTAGTTATACTCTGGGTACATTTATCTGTCCATTCGTTATAATGTGTAGGTGGGAGGTACATAGCTATATTCCACTTTCACGCAATCGCATTAAGATGATTAAAGCGAACGAAGAGTCTGGCTTTTCACTGAGCGGAATATAAAAGTATATTGTTGTATGTTGTCGAGACTTTCTTAATTTACATATCAATGCAACATATGTTGAGTTGAGGACAATTTCGGGGTAGCGGTAAATGTACAAGATGCTGTGGGGATTGAAAACTCATGTTGGCAAAGGTCTTTTATACTATGGAACCGGCAATCTTAATCTGAGGCATATTCATAAGCTGGATGAATCTTAACTATAAAATGTAGATTAAAAATGTTCACGCACATGTACGTTTAAAACCCATTTTGAATCATCGCTGTTCTGCACAATGAGTATTTTATACAGTTACCCTAAATCTACATATCTCCTCGGGTACGAGAATGACTAGTGTCAGCGAATGATAGTACATGGTCATTAACTAATGAGTAAATAAATATATGTTTTACCTATATCGAGGTTGTGGTCCTACCCTCTTTAGACCTTATCATTTATTTTGGTTCAGACCCCTCTTTTATCCAACTCACAATCTGTTTTGAAAGGTATGGAAAGCCGTATGGGACCCCCGACTCCGTTCAAGATTTTTAACTAAGAAATAATAACACTTGCGCGGAAAATGAAAAGCCGTGCAAGATTGGCGTACCGTTGAAGATTTTACCGTTAAAGATTTTTTCCGTTTAAGATTTGCCGCAGAAGATATGCTGTAGATGTAGAATTGCCGCTTTACCGTTGAAGATTTACCGAAGAAGATTTACAGTTGAGTTAGATATATATCACTCGGCCATACTCGACAGTTAAAGATTTTGTATTACCGTTGAAGAATTTTCCGTGTAATATTTGCCGTTAAAGGTTTTTCTTTTACCGTTGAAGATTTTGCCGCTAAAGATTTTTGCCGTGTAAGATTTTCCGTTGAAGATTTTTGCCGTGTAAGATTTGCCGTTAAAGATTTTACCGTTGAAGATTTTGCCGCTAAAGATTTTTGCCGTGTAAGATTTACCGTTGAAGATTTTTGCCGTTGAAGATTTAGTTCACACAGAAGGTACGTATCATGCGCATGCGCAATGACCTTGTATTAATGACTTGGATAATACAAAATAACAGAGACCTATATGTTTATAACTGCCTATTATAGGTAATAATAACACTGAGAGTGATTTATTAAACACGAATATAATTGATTTAGGTAATTATGAATCTAACATAACATAAAATAAGTTGATGAGTTCGTGAGATTATACATGTAAACATTTCCCTTTGTTGTGATGGTCACGTGCAGGTCGATATATAACACATAATTCCATTTCTTCCTTGAGTTATAAACATATAGGTCTCTGTTATTTTGTATTATCCAAGTCATTAATACAAGGTCATTGCGCATGCGCATGATACGTTCCTTCTGTGTGAACTAAATCTTCAACGGTAAAACTTCTACGGCAAAAATCTTCAACAGTAAATCTTACACGGCAAAAATCTTTAGCGGCAAAATCTTCAACGGTAAAATCTTTAACGGCAAAAATCTTTAGCGGCAAAATCTTCAACGGTAAAAGAAAAACCTTTAACGGCAAATCTTACACTGTCGAGTATGGCCGAGTGATATATATCTAATCTTCTACTGTAAATCTTCAACGGTAAATCTTCTGCGGCAATTCTACAGCTACAGCATATCTTCTGCGGCAAATCTTACACGGCTAAAATCTTCAGCGTTAATAACTTCAACAGTAAATCTTACACGGCAAAAAACTTTAACGGCAAAATCTTCAACGGTAATACAAACTTTAACGGTAAATCATACACGGCAAAAATCTTTAACTGCCGAGTATGGCCGAGTGATATATATCTAACTCAACTGTAAATCCTCAACGGTAAATCTTCTGCGGCAATCCTAGAGCTACAGCATATCTTCCGCGGCAAATCTCACGCGGCACAAATCTTTAACGGTAAAATCTTCAACGGCTTATCTTCAACGGTACGCCAATCTTGCACGGCTTTTCATTTTCCGCGCAAGTGTTATTATTTCTTAGTTAAAAATCTTGAACGGAGTCGGGGGTCCCATACGGCTTTCCATAGAAAGGTGTTAATATTCCTTGCCATTTTGGTATAAAATTGTATTTCGACAATAATTGACATGTTTCTCATCAAAACAAACATTACATTATATTATTCCCGAATCTAAACTTATCTTACGTAAAATTTAAAAAACAGCTTTTTTCTCTCTCATAAATAAAGTTATGAGATAAACAGAATCTTAACCCCGTTAAATGATTTCATTTGCCATTCGCCTAAAGACGCGTGGCATGCCATATTAGTAAATTGGTTTAATAAATTCCATATTACATAGCCAGTCATGTAAGACCCCTCTATTTTTAGAAGAAAACATTTCATTACGTAAATTAATCTGTAATTGGTTAATTACGAGTCACTCCACTATAAACGCTGGTCTCTTCAAACCTTTTTAAGACTGAATAAACCGACTACTTCTCTCATTTGAATATTCCCGAAAGATCTCTCTGATATAACAAAATTATACTCCATACAAGTCAGTTACCCTGAGCTCGTTAACTTAAACTAAGAATATAGTTCGTTGGTATAGTTTACTAAAATATCATTTACACTATACATTAAACTTATATTTCCGATCCTACGAATTACAAACTAATTTAACTATTGTGTAGAATTCGATAATGAGCTTATGTCAAGCCGAAGAACACACACTTTATACATAAGCACACCTGTACCTACGCTATCTGACCGGTACTTGTACGACAGTTGATCCCTAGCGCTGACCCCCACTTGACCATTTCTATTTGCCGTGTCAGAAATGTCTTTTATAAACATCATTTAATTCCACTAGTAGCTTAAGTAAACAAATTCAGTCATGCGGAAAGGATTCATGAATTTGTCTATCCTATGTGGTATACTATGTAGAGTTACACATGACTGAAGTTTTGTATTTATGGCCGTATCACTTAGTACCTACTGTATGGTTTACTTTAGAGCACTACGGCGAGGTCCAGTAACTGGGTCAATTGAGAAAAAAAAATGATTTTCTTTTTAAATCCAGCCCAATCAAACCAACCAACCGTGACTTAATGAAAGTATTAAAGGAAAACATAGTCTCATGTTTTTTTCACATTATCGTCCAATGATCCTGCTCCATCCACAAATTAAGGACAAATTCCATTTCCTGTCATTCATTTTCTTCGATTAGATGGATGTTTGGTCGTCCATCACTCGATTCACATTCACCGCCTCTTAAGCTGTTATCTTGCATCTCTTATGCTGGATATGTTCATTTCCGTGTATTGACCTATATTTGGATCCATGGTTTCCGTACTGCATCGATACAGAAGGTTTTGCAGGCACTCTCCATTTTATTGCCTTTTTCATAATTTTCTGGAAAACAGTTTTATTCTTTAGAATTCTGTTACCATTGATTGATCCTAAAATAATAAAATGACTAAAAGAACCTTCCCCTTCCTTGGAGGTATGACAGAAATATCCAGCTCGAGGGGTGATATACTTGGTTCTCTGTCACGTCTTCAGGTTAGGAGATGACTATTTTTTCCCATTAACCCATTTCAATTACGCAGGGTTAGGTTGTTTGCATGTAAATATAAAAACCAGAGGCCCATGGGGCCTGTATCGCGCACCTGGTTGGATTAGACCAAATGTCAAAATAATGTTCATATTCAATTTGTTTTATTTGTAAATCTCAAACAATGCTTTATATGGTTATAGTGTGGGAATCTGAACTGCTTTAAACATTAATAAAGTCCAGACTCTCTAATGTCTTAAAGACCTCAAGAATTGTTTTTTGAACATGCATTCAACACTTTATGACTAGTAGCGATTTAAAGGAATTACCTCTATTTCCCCTATTCGGCCCCGCCCCTTTGGTCCCTTTGGGGTCAGAGTCACCATTTATGCAAAACTGTTCCCCTTCCCCCAAGATGTTTCTGACCAAATTGGGTTCAAATACATTCATAACTTAATAACTAGTAGCGATTTAAAGGAATTACCTCTATTTTCCCTATTGGGCCCCGCCCCTTTTGCCCCTCAGGGGTCAGAGCCACCATTTATGCAAAATCTGTTCCCCTTCCCCCAGGGATGTTTCTGACTAAATTGGGTTCAAATCCATTCATAACTTTATGACTAGCAGCGATTTAAAGGAATTACCTCTATTTCCCCTATTGGGCCCCGCCCCTTTGGCCCTCGGGGGTCAGAGGCACAATTTATGCAAAATCTGTTCTCCTTCCCCAAGGATGTTTCTGACCAAATTGGGTTCAAATCCATTCATAACTTAATAACTAGTAGCAATTTAAATGAATTACCTATATTTCCCCTATTGGGCCCCGCCCCTTTGGCCCCTCGGGGGTCAGATTCACCATTTATGCAAAATCTGTTCCCCTTCCCCCAAGGATGTTTCTGACCAAATTGGGTTCAAATCCATTCATAACTTTATGACAAGTAGCGATTTAAAGGAATTACCTCTATTTCCCCTATTGGGCCCCGTCCCTTTGGCTCCTCGAGGGTAAGAGTAACCATTTATGCAAAATCTGGTCCCCTTTCCCCAAGGATGTTTCTGACCAAATTGGGTTCAAATCCATTCATAACTTTATGACTAGTAGCGATTTAAAGAATGACCTCTATTTCCCCTATTGGGCCCCGCCCCTTTGGCCCCTCGGGGGTCAGAGTCACCATTATGCAAAATCTGTTCTCCTTCTGCCAAGAATGTTTCTGGCCAAATTTGGTCAAAATCCAATAAGAACTTTTTGACTATTAGCGATTTGAAGCAAATGTTGACAGACGACGGACGACGGACGCTGCGCCATGACATAAGCTCACCGGACCTTCGGTCCAGGTGAACTAAAAATTGTAGTACAACACATTGCTGACGTGTTGTGATTGAATTGTCAGTATGACAATATGCTGTGACGTCAGTGTATTGTTGCCCGCACGTGCTATCTGTCATACGCCAAGGATTGACAGATAAATCTTGAACAGGTAATACCAGAAACAAATCTGCGAATAATGGAAGAAAATGTGGTCAAGCAATAATGGCAACACATCATCAGAGAATATTCCGGAAACTTTTTCTAATCATTGTTTGGATACTTCCTCGAAACCCGTATGGCACTGAACGTCCATTAACAACTCAAAGACACCGCTAATGGATGTTTAACCAATCAAATGTGATTAGTGTAAAGTAACATGGTATAATTCTGAAGGTATTCAAAATGAAATATGATTAAGCTATCTCATTGACACATTAGAATGTTTGATATCAGATATGCGTTGAATAACAATTTGAGTCATATTTTTCAATTCAAAAACTATTTTATTATTCCAAATATATACAAATACATGTTCAATATACAAACATATTTCAAAAAACAACAAATACCTTGTCATAGTGTGTTATCATGCACTGAATACATGTCTCCTATAAAACTAGCGATGAAAATAAATGATTTAAAATTGCGATTTATCGAATGGTATGCCCTGATTGGTTTTGAAACAAAACATTAAGTATTGTCATAAAATGAATTACACCGGAATAACAAAATAAATGTCTTAAAATAAGCTACACACCTTAGCATAATATTCTTGTTCAAACATTTGGACAGTAAACTTACTCAATGTCCATCCTCAATATATATAGTCACATTCTTTATTATATTTCCTTATATTCATATTTACATTACTGAATATCTTTTAGAGGTATTTTAATCTTCATCTTTTTCATATCGATTGCTTCTAAAGCGAATGCCCTCTCAATATTAAATATATTAAATTGAAATTAAAACACAATAACTTAACATTTAATGATACAAAGATTAATTCGGAAAGAACCTTCATCGCTTAAAAAATATGTTAAAGGTTAGTTTTACCAAATACACTGTAATCAAATGAATCAGACCTTTAAATCTGTAGAAATCTTTATGCCTTAAACCACATGTTTTTCTTTTTATTTCATTTTCTCGATTTCACTCTTCTTTTTTTGTGAAGAGTGAAAACAGAGCCTCTTGATAAAATCTACCTCTAAACAGTACTCTCGCTTTCCAATAAGTACATTCTGTATTATCTGTGTGTTTTGTAATACTAAGACGGTGAACGTATAAAAGGGTTAAGGAAGAATTACCTATATACAGCTACGACCTAACTGCTGCAGCGCCGTCGGCGTCCTCAGCCTAGGCCATCCCTCATCGTCTTTCGAACCCTAGCTCGGTACACTCTTAGGATCGGGGGTCCACAGTGATGATCAGACACTGCCCGTCGGTGGTGGGTGTCCAGATACTGGTGCCCTCCTTCATCCACACCCAGCATAAAGATCTTTCTGCTACCTTCCAGGCCATCCTCTGCACCGTTCATACTGCAGATAGCATTCTCCACAGAGACTGAACGGGGAAGTCTCTGCATTTGACCTCAAATGGGTTGCTCCACGTCTGCTACTTTCTCTCTCTCTGTCTCTCTCTCTTTCTCTGTCTGTCTGTCTCTCTCTCTGCATTCAATTAGAAATGCTTCGTATTTTGGTTTCTTCCTTTCCTTATGCCTCACTGCACCTTTCCTTCCATGGGACTGTCAATGGCAATGATCTTTCTTGTCGTTGATGACCATATAACCTTATCCAGTCTCCTGCCTGAATGAGGATTCCGGAAGTTCTCTCTGATCTTGATGTTGGTGTTTCACCTTCCTGCACAAACCTGAATCCTTTGGCGATGTTATCAAGGTCTACCATTCTCTATTGAAAAATTGGTAACCTTAATTTCAAGATTTTCCTTTCCTTATAGTAATATACCAGCTTGCGCTGATGTACAATGTTAACACTTCAAGGTTGATTCAAAACCACAGGCAAAGCTATACATTAGATAAAACTACATGTTTTTGACTAATAAGCAATCATGTCCTGTTTTTAATAAGCCATGTATTTCTATCTGCTTGCCGATTAACAATATTTACTTCAAAATAATTTGTAGTAGAGCCTTCCATACGCTTGAGAAATAACACGGTTTCTATGTAAATGTAAGGGCGTGTTCTTCAGGTTTTGTCTGAATTGTTTATTAACTTTTTTGTGGAACTTAATTGACCACCACAGAACGCTTGGCACGCATTAAACACAGTCTAAACTTGCATTTCAACCTTTTTGACATGAAACTCCACACGGATTTAAGCTGTCTATTTTATCTTATTAATCTCCGCTGAATGATGTTGAACAAGTGCACCAAACTGCATCGTTTTAATCACGTCAACTTTTAATTACTATTATCTAGACCAAAATCTGAAGAAGTATGGGCAGAGTGCAAAGAACTTGCTTCTGTTGAATTTTTTTAATGGCACTCCTGCAATATTTTTTTCATCATTTCCACGTTGCTGAAAAGGCGACAATTGCTATAAATGATTGATGATTAGGGAAAGGGTTTTGCATGGCGAGCATGTTTGATTAGTGAAGGTCTTTGATTTTTATGTCAGTACAGATTTATATCTGTTATTCTGAATACGTTTGATAAAAATGTACGTGCACTTCACTACCTAGCTGTAATGAAATGTTCGTCTACGAGTGTTTCCATCAAGCTGATGACAATCCGAAGTGCCATATAAAATTACTGAAAGCTACCCACCAAGGGGAAGGTAATACACTTGACAAGGACACCGTATTCTAATATGGTAATGAAAGTATAGGATATTTCTTCATTGATCTTAGCTTGCAAATAACGTAACACCACAAAAGAAACTGATTTTATTTGGTACCATCATATGGTTCAACCACCTGACACTGAACAATAGCAAAAGTTAAACAGATTAGCTTAATCAAACTTATCACTTGGTTATTGAAAATCCCATTTATCTTTTACTTCAAAACCTGAGTATGTGAATTCCTTAAAGATGACCGGTAGGAAGAAATTAAGTGCGATAGAGTTTCGTAACATTTTGTTGGTTTTGCTTGTTTTACCAGATGTGACCTTATCAGGATTTTAACATTGTTGTTAAACTGCGATTAGCCTAATGACCTTTTGAACAACTGGGTCCTGGTTAATATCTATCCTACGTATTTAACTATTTACTATGGGTATTCACCAACCTATCATTACACATCTAAGTGTTTCCGCCAGCAACCTTTGTGATGTTTTAAGGGCATTATGTCGCTTGATGGCTAGTCAGCGGGTGCTGACGAATGATATCGTCTTGATATTGGTACACTTAGAAATATATGAATACATTATAAAGTTACTGTAAATTATACACAAATATATGATTGGGGAAAAACTATTTTCAATGCTCGTATACCTTTTATATGAACTCCGAGTAGCGCCGACAAGTGAGACAAATGCAATCCACCAAGGGGAAGGTAATACACTTGACAAGGACACCGTATTCTAATATGGTAATGAAAGTATAGGATATTTCTTCATTTGATCTTAGCTTGCAAATAACGTAACACCACAAAAGAAACTGATTTTATTTGGTACCATCATATGGTTCAACCACCTGACACTGAACAATAGCAAAAGTTAAACAGATTAGCTTAATCAAACTTATCACTTGGTTATTGAAAATCCCATTTATCTTTTACTTCAAAACCTGAGTATGTGAATTCCTTAAAGATGACCGGTAGGAAAAAATTAAGTGCGATAGAGTTTCGTAACATTTTGTTGGTTTTGCTTGTTTTACCAGATGTGACCTTATCAGGATTTTAACATTGTTGTTAAACTGCGATTAGCCTAATGACCTTTTGAACAACTGGGTCCTGGTTAATATCTATCCTACGTATTTAACTATTTACTATGGGTATTCACCAACCTATCATTACACATCTAAGTGTTTCCGCCAGCAACCTTTGTGATGTTTTAAGGGCATTATGTCGCTTGATGGCTAGTCAGCGGGTGCTGACGAGTGATATCGTCTTGATATTGGTACACTTAGAAATATATGAATACATTATAAAGTTACTGTAAATTATACACAACTATATGATTGGGGGAAAAACTATTTTCAATCCTCGTATACCTTTTATATGAACTCCGAGTAGCGCCGACAAGTGAGACAAATGCAATCCACGTGCTATCTTCTTTGCTGAACAATATCAAACAAATGAATAGTGATTGAACGATGTTTCTATTGCGTTTGCGGTGTTATGAACGCAACGGGAAACAGAAAAATTATATAATAGCGCGTTCAATACATATATTTACATCAAACAATTCGTTGAAATAACGTACGAAGAAAATAAAAGTCGTGATGTGTTTACAAAATTAAAAGAAACAACTCAACATTTCTGCTTAATGCATTTTACGTTTTCAATTTATCAATATATTCACAATCTACAATTTCCGTCTCGCATTAACTATGGTTGTTAAGCACAGCGGGTATTGACACAGATATAGTAGTCTAGTGACGTGGTCGCTTGTTCTTTATGAACTGTACGCTTCAGCCATTTATTGTTAGCTTACCTCGTGGAGAAGTTAAATATACGCTCATTTCCGCAATCTTCAGCATCTTCAATTGTGCAGATCAGTCCTTTGAGAATGGCGCCGTCTAGTTGACGTTCTGGTAACGTCACAAGGAGACGTCATGATTATGTTACCGATTCCCGCGCTTATTAATCCGCTAAGCTTTTTTTTCACTGCTTTACGTAAATTTTAACGCAGTCTATGGAAAGCCGTATGGGACCCCCGACTCCGTTCAAGATTTTTAACTAAGAAATAATAACACTTGCGCGGAAAATGAAAAGCCGTGCAAGATTGGCGTACCGTTGAAGATAAGCCGTTGAAGATTTTACCGTTAAAGATTTGTGCCGCGTGAGATTTGCCGCGGAAGATATGCTGTAGCTCTAGGATTGCCGCAGAAGATTTACCGTTGAGGATATACAGTTGAGTTAGATATATATCACTCGGCCATACTCGGCAGTTAAAGATTTTTGCCGTGTATGATTTACCGTTAAAGTTTGTATTACCGTTGAAGATTTTGCCGTTAAAGTTTTTTGCCGTGTAAGATTTACTGTTGAAGTTATTAACGCTGAAGATTTTAGCCGTGTAAGATTTGCCGCAGAAGATATGCTGTAGCTGTAGAATTGCCGCAGAAGATTTACCGTTGAAGATTTACCGTTGAAGATTTACCGTAGAAGATTTACAGTAGAAGATTAGATATATATCACTCGGCCATACTCGACAGTTAAAGAGTTGGTATTACTGTTGAAGATTTTTCCGTGTAAGATTTGCCGTTAAAGGTTTTTCTTTTACCGTTGAAGATTTTGCCGCTAAAGATTTTTGCCGCTAAAGATTTTACCGTTGAAGATTTTGCCGCTAAAGATTTTTGCCGTGTAAGATTTACCGTTGAAGATTTTTGCCGTAGAAGTTTTACCGTTGAAGATTTAGTTCACACAGAAGGTACGTATCATGCGCATGCGCAATGACCTTGTATTAATGACTTGGATAATACAAAATAACAGAGACCTATATGTTTATAACTGCCTATTAAAGGTAATAATAACACTGAAAGTGATTTATCAAACACAAATATAATTGATTTAGGTAATTATGAATCTAACATAACATCAAATAAGTTGATGAGTTCATGAGATTATACATATCAACATTTCCCTTTGTTGTGATGGTCACGTGCAGGTCGATATATAAGACATAATTTCATTTCTTCCTTGACCAATCGCTAATTGCAGTACACATCGATTTTTAATACTGCGTGTCGATAATGAGAGATTTGATCAAGAAAAATACTTGTAAAGGCCGAGATTCGGTGCAATTTGTGTATGTTGGTGTTATCTGGACCATTGTCAGTATCAATTAATTTTCTTCATGTTTGGCTACAACAGCTAGCTCCCAAAGGTCTAATTTACACTGTAGGGGAAACACACACGTGTGCCTGTGGTCTACAGTGTAGTGAATGGACAAGTCTTGTCTGTGTTTATAGATGTGAATGCAAGAAACTAAAATTCATTAATCTTATTTATCTATTTAATCAAATGACATATTACTCTGGGTTACGATCTCACTAAGGCTGTTTAAACTGACCTCAAGTGACCTAAATTATCTCCTTACTATGCCCTAGTGTTGACAGACACATACCAGCCAGGATACTGGAACTGGGCTAGCCTGGTTTGTTTTCAGATAAAACAATACGGCATTAAAACTTATTTATTTCCAATTTTGCACTCTGTCACTCTCACAATTATATCCTTTGGACGAGACGCACAATTCTGAAAACTTGATATCTAACTTTATTTGAACTTTTGGAGTGATTTATGGGGCGGAGCAGACTTTGAAACATGTACACTACGGTTCAATAGTATAATCAAGCAAATAAATCTAATGTATCTGTATGTATGTATTATTTATCAATTATGGATCATGCACCTATTGTTTTAGTCGATATGGTCATATTCTCGGTATAAAATGGCAATCAAAATATAATTTATTTTGAATTAATCTTCACACATTGAGACAAATAAATAACATTCAACAAATATGTTACATTTACTAGCGCGGTTCAGACCATATGGAAATTATTGTATTTTGACCCCTCCCGCTAGTGTTTTAATTAATATACAGTGATAAATATGACCGCAAACAAGAAAATATTCTTCGAATAGCATTTATAATGTTTCAATAAGGTACAATATCCTTAAAATAATCCATCTTGATATATTGAAATAATAGAACAGTTTCGTAGTCAAGGGATAAATATGAATCTATCTGTTACCGATTTAAAAATCGATGTGTACTACAGTTAGCGATTGGTCAAGGAAGAAATGGAATTATGTGTTATATATCGACCTGCACGTGACCATCACAACAAAGGGAAATGTTTACATGTATAATCCCACGAACTCATCAACTTATTTTATGTTATGTTAGATTCATAATTACCTAAATCAATTATATTCGTGTTTAATAAATCACTCTCAGTGTTATTATTACCTATAATAGGCAGTTATAAACATATAGGTCTCTGTTATTTTGTATTATCCAAGTCATTAATACAAGGTCATTGCGCATGCGCATGATACGTACCTTCTGTGTGAACTAAATCTTCAACGGCAAAAATCTTCAACGGTAAATCTTACACGGCAAAAATCTTTAGCGGCAAAATCTTCAACGGTAAAATCTTTAACGGCAAATCTTACACGGCAAAAATCTTCAACGGAAAATCTTACACGGCAAAAATCTTTAGCGGCAAAATCTTCAACGTTAAAAGAAAAACCTTTAACGGCAAATATTACACGGAAAATTCTTCAACGGTAATACAAAATCTTCAACTGTCGAGTATGGCCGAGTGATATATATCTAACTCAACTGTAAATCTTCTACGGTAAATCTTCAACGGTAAAGCGGCAATTCTACATCTACAGCATATCTTCTGCGGCAAATCTTAAACGGAAAAAATCTTTAACGGTAAAATCTTCAACGGTACGCCAATCTTGCACGGCTTTTCATTTTCCGCGCAAGTGTTATTATTTCTTAGTTAAAAATCTTGAACGGAGTCGGGGGTCCCATACGGCTTTCCATAGCAGTCATAATTTACCAAGCTGAAGAAAGGAGAGATGTAAATGTAAATGTGTATTCTTCAGCTTGTGGTTTTGTTTTCTGGCATTATCAGTAGGTCCCTAATGTGATTATTATCATATGTAGCTAAACTAATGTCATCTAAATTCATAGAAAATGATAATAAAACATACCGACATGTTAACCCTCAATCTCAATCCTTACTTACAACGGGTTAACCGATCCATCTTACCACTAAGCTGTGTGATATATGTGAGTTTTTAAATTTCCTGGTAGAGAAATTTGTACATCATACTTTCCTAAATCCACATAATTTGTAAGGCATAGCTGATTAAAGGGCTTTGCCAAATACCAATTCTGCAATTATTGACAAAAAAAACAAAAAAACAAAAACAAAACACTTTCAAGACGCTGTTTCGAGAACTTAAGAAGTTTCATGATCGATGTCAGGATTGCACATTTAAAAGTTCGTAGTTCCTTGTGCGGAGAAGCTTTGAACAGTTGAATACAGGTAAATATTTCTGATAGTTCCGCTGTCATGACTGCTATGGTGTAATGAACAAGTCACTGACGGACGCTTTTATTGTGCTATGACACTGAGATATCACAACTAGATGCGGACGCCTGACGTCAAAACCGTTATTCCTGCAAAGAACAAATCATCCCTTAACGATAAGTCGAAAGCTGACCGTCAATTATGAGGCAAAGTGTGGCCGTTTGTTTCTGGAAAAATAAAATTATAAATCAAATTGAGCTTTAGAATTTTGGTCTCGAGGATATGTTAATATAAGTTTCAAAATGGTGGAGATAATATAGTATTAGGATTCAGTGGAGTAATCCTAACAAACAACTGAAGGTACTGTTTATAAAAATCATTGTTACTTTTATCATTGGTCATGTAATAATAAGGGCAGTACAGACAAGACGAAGGCAATCCCTTTATCAAGACACAAGTAAATTCCAACAAATCACATACAGATATAGAGCTTGAAACAGTTACAAATGTTTAGTTGATAAACAAAAAATGATATATATTTAAATGATCCCTTTGGTCGATAATTCATTCGCCGAAGGCCTATTGTAATTAATTGGTCATGTAATAATAAAGGCAGTACAGACAAGTTAATTTCCGAAGACAATCCACCCCTTTATCAAGACACAAGTGAATTCCAACAAGTTACATACAGATAAACAGCAAAATAAAAGGTTTAAAAAAATTACAGTGCAAGTTAAAAGCGATGTCATGCAAGCGCACACTATTTAGCAAATGTAGTTTTGTTACTTATATGATACATACAAATATATAAAAACGTTATCTATTTTTACAACATTTGCGGATCAAGTTTAATCAACGCTTGTAGGCCCGGATGGAATAACGAAGGAAACCAGAAAATTCGCGTAGTCGGGCTGGTGACCCAATAGCCTTTTCACGTGCGATTGAAGAATCGAACCCTGGCAACCCAGGTGAAAGGCAAGTGTGTTAACAATGTGCCTCCCGACCACTCGACTGTTACTTTTATGGTATAAGTACAATATCGCGACATGCACAAGAATATTGACCTCACATAAATTTTTAACTCAGACAATTACATTGTGTTTTAATAATCCTACGTACTCGAATCGACTACAGTTGTTTAAATATTATTTCATCTGATCCGGTTAGTGTGATAATGTTTGTCCTACTGACCGGAGTGTTCAGGTAGTTAAGTATACGTGATATGCTAACCGAATAAAATTTAATCCTACAACAGCCTATTAAGTAGGACTGTCCGAAATATAGGCAGGGATATCCTTATTTCATAAACTATACGAAATGCAGATTTTATTTTCAACTGTTTTACGCAACTACTGAAAATAATTTTGTTCCCAGTTTTCCTAAAACGCACACACAGGATCTGCGATATTTTCTCACAAAACGTCATCTATTTCAACTGATATAACAATATAATCTTTCATAAAAAAATCTCAATTTCTTTTACAGTGAATATTACGAGGGAAATGTGATTTGTATATGTTATAAATCCGTCGGTAATTATTATCGGTAGATAATGATAAGATTGCAAAAACAATCGTCAATTCCTCCTATGATACGACAATGACAGTAAAAACGAACCAATGCCAGCTATTTTTGTATTTATTTATTTATTTATTTATCTTGAGATTCGTTATCCTGCAAACTGGACATACTTTTGTTCACGTGAATATCAAAAATCCTGTGACGTAAGTGATCCCTTAAGATAACAGACTCATTACATTTCAGGAGATGATATTATCATGGAAACGTAATTAATTATTCAATTTGGGATCCAGGAACAAGAAAAAAATATAAGATTTTTAAGATGCACTTTTCATCATCTTCTGTGCAGTGTCGGTGGTTTTTGGTCTTTGATGATTTAAAGGTTTTTTTGGATTAAAATTGATTGGATTCGAAAAAAAAGCTTTACGTTTTATTTGTCCGTTGGTCAACTTGATAAAGATCGCCACTAGCATAACTTATTCACTATCTAATCTCAACAGGTTCGCTTCTTGTGTTAGATATTAAGTTCGACACGACCAGGAATATATAATCCAATCATCTGGGTGTGTCTTAACAATCAACACACTTGTTTACATTCTTTCATCTTATTCTTGGCCTGTTGGCGGCCCTCCAGTTGCCATAATTCTTGTAGTCATTTGTTTACATTGCAAACCAGGCGCGTTCCTTAAATAACATCAGGTACTAGTTCCTATTTTAGTCCAACTAATTAATTAACTTGAATATTTAGGTGGCATGCTTAGAGGTAAACATGGCAGAATGGCAGACGAAATCTAATGCAAGTTTATGGTCATTGAAACGGTAGGATGTAACCATTAATACCATTTCATCAAAACATCATTACCGACATTCAATTTCCAGACTGTTATAACCAAATTTTATGTGCAGCATTAATTTCATCTAGCATTCGATTTGTTGATATTTATGGTGATTTTATACCATAGAAATACGAATCTTGTTTATCAAAATAATCAATAATTTTCAATTTGATTCTCATTTGTACACACGCCTAGTGAGTGATAAGGTTTCTGAATAGCTTCTTTTCTTTCTCAGGTTGACAGCTTTAATAACGTTAAAAGAATTTCTTGATTTAGTATGCATCAAAATTATGTATTATGTTGCGTTTCGATGACCTGCACGGTATATGTACATTGTCACCTTCATCAGGGCAGGATGTGAATACACAAAGGTGTAAAACGTGTACGAGTTGTCTTCGATACAATTACAATACTACAGCATAGTATTGTAACACAACAGCATAGCCGAAATCGACATCGATCTTCAAGTTTCGAAGACAACTTATACACGTTTTACAATTTTGTGTACACATGCTGCCCTGGTCGTTTGTCTGATGAAGGTGACAGTGTACATACTGTACTAGTCATCGAAACGTCACGTATTAACATTCATTGGTAGTGAAATAAAATCCTCACACTAAAACTTTAAACTAGAATATAACGTTAAAAAAGACTAGGTACCAAGCTACATCGTATAATTACGAATGGTAACCTCAGTGTTTACGTACTTCGCATGCTTTGCAGAGTAAGCAGAGATCAGTATTGCATAAAATCCATCTCAAGTTTTTTTCTAGCACCAAAAGACGATTTTTTAAAAATGATCAGCATCTAGCAATTAATACTGTCAAAAACCACTTCGATACCTCATTCTTGACATATTAAAATGTGTAATTCTCATGACCTACACTAAAACAAATAATTTGGTGCGACTTAACCTGAAAGTAAAAAAAATGTTAACAAGTTAATGCTAGGCATTTGCAAATCATTGACTACTATGCTATGAAATCTCAAGCAATTACTGCAAATTGATAAAATTCATCACCAATTGATAGCTTTATTTGGCGTCGTTACCCTGTGAATCTTCACCTTGGGCAAAAATACCGTTTCCTGAAAATGTGTAACATGCAAGTCGATTAAAACGATAAGATACGCTTGTGTATGTGCAGACCAACGTACAAAATTAACTTCATTGCAATTCCTTTTCCTCTTCAATATTTTGTTTGGTAAATATCTTAAATTGCCTACCTTGCCTTCGTATGCAACATCAGCATTAGATTGTGGTGACTGACAGTACCCTATTATACTGCTATCAGGTCATTTTAACCGATGATGGGTTGGATTATTTGCACTCTGGCTAAAATAGCAAGTAATACAGAAAACAGTAGGATGCTCTATCCATAAATAATATTGACGAATAAGTATTGATTCAGAAATGTAGCAAAGTCGAAAACAAAACGTCAGTCAATACGGCAGTTTAGGTCATAATTTGTGTGAATCTTATCGCTTACTCAGGATTTGACACACAATATATATTAAGACTTTTGAATATAAAAAATAAGACTGAATTAAACAGCGGTTTCGTCATTGTAGGACCCGTAATTGATGCTGAAGGTCCAACGAGTTAATACCTAAAACGCAACGGAGGGCGAACAAAATAGGCCGAAAGAAATGCAATGGAGTTTATAATATTAAATACTGGATTCCGAAAAGGATGTCAAGTATATATGCATTTTCTGAACCGTGTCATTATCTAATTAAAGATTGACTTCAATATATACTTTATGTTGTGTTTGGAGGTATAAAAAGCTGGGTGGGGGTGGTGTTGGTGTTGGTGGGTTTCCTCTAAATAAACCGCAAAGCGGTTTTTGATTAGAGTACACTCCGGTTTTTTGTGCAATAATTTCATAACATAAAAATATATCTAAAGTAATCTTTATAATTCAATCTATATCCTGCAAAAATCACTTTATTGATGAACTCTTTTCTCTTACAAATTATTACGCTGCTCCATCCGTCAATCAAAAGCGACATTATAACGACGACGTAATTTTTGACGTTATGAGCTGATAACATAAACGTAAAAGCCAATGAAAATGCTTGTCACAAACAAGTTTAAATTATATGAATGTAATCATGACAAGCAGCTTAAGGCAAATCTCGACGACTAAGGATCATTAGCAATGCCTACCAAGTGCAGACATACAATCTTAACTGTATAATGACTACAGAAAGATTATGATATTATTTCGCGACTAAACATTTTGAATTCATTTAGACGTCAACAAAGTTTTGTAGACTTGAAGTTACAGAACATAAAACAGTAGGTAGTTTGGTTATTTGTGCTGGTTGATAAAAGTAAGCGATCTCAATACCTTACGTTTACAATGCCTGCTGTTGACTATCTTTATAAGTTTCTATTGAATCCGTTGATTTAGACATACCAATGCAAAGTAAATGTTACTGCCTTTTTTAAAATAAATTAAATTAGTGAACTTCATATATCGTAATTACGACTAATTTATCTTGTAATCACGACTTATTTATCTTGTAATTACGACATAGCATGTTATGTAAGCAATGAACAGTAGTTTCAAAGTTGTTATAGTCGATATAGCAGCAAGATGTATGGTGGGCAAATGGCACGAACCCGTTAGGGTTCCATGCTACATTTGCCCACTATACATCTTGCTGCCATATCGATTATAACAACATTGGAACCACTGTTCAATACTTATATTTACATAGTCTTACCATTTTCGTCAACTTTGAAAAAAAATAAACAAACACAAAAAAATCCCGCGTTTTTTAATGTCACATGACCCACCGGGTGTTATAGCCTGAGGCACTGGGTGTTATAGGCGTATGGTGGCAACTGCCTCTTAGCATTGTGTCAATGGGGAAATGCGGAGCAAATGTAAATATATGGTTATATGGACCCCCTTCTACTCGTCCGTTATACACATGATAAATCACATCACTCTTTGTCCGCTCTTATGCGTCTTGACTGCTGATAAGTCCTGGTGTGGTTTCACGAGACCCAATTAACATAAAAAACAATAGGCATGTTTGACTACCAAAGTTGAAAATTTTCATTTGATCGATGCAAATACCATTTTGTAATTAAACTGCTTAATTCCCATAGAAATGTCATTATGTAAATTGGTTTTAACCCCTGATCTATGATCCTAAAGGTACGTTTTACACATCCTCCTTTTCAAGTTTTAGGTTGATGTGGCTCGCAGAATGTTTTCTATCGGTTAGTGTTACCGGTATAAGATGCTTTGACAACCCTGTTCGTATGTCATTTAGCCACTTTTATCGAATATATCCCTCTGACGTTACTTGAGCACTACATATTGCGTCATTCACATAAGTTATTTGTTTGATATATATCGTATAGTTTTACAAATTTTATACTTTTCTGTTTCTACCCATATATGTTAAGAGGACGACGAATCTAACAAATCAAATCAATACGCGAATAAAAGTCGAGGAATCTTGTTGCTGTTATAATTTTTTCTTCGCTCATCAAAATTTATTTTGCTGGACTTATGAATTCCTCAAAAAACACGTCAGCCGGCTAACATAATTAGACTGTCGGACGCAGATCTTTCCAATCAATATTATTTGTGTTAGTTCAGTATGGCTTCGACCTAGAACATTTCGCACTGAAACGCATGAAAGATAAATAAAATTCATAAATTCAAATGTACCGTTATTTTCTGTTGCAGTCACAAGTTACTCTTTGCAGTGTCTATACTGAAAAACATCCCTTCACTTGTCCCGATTTCGCAATATTTCCATTTATGTTTCAAATGAGATATTCTCCGCCATCTGGATATCACATTTAAAACTTCTCTGTACTTACAATGGACATAGATTTATTTCGATGACACTGTCGATAAATAAAAAGGCACCACAGTTCCAAAACACCAGGACTTGTCTTTCATTGTTTAAGGTGATTGTTCTTTGTTATTTTATGCCTTATTGAACTAACTCTCTTTGTAGTGATATATCCCCTGAAGCTTGTTGCAATTAACGTTTTTTGATGAGGTCGATATGCGGTTTTATTCACATGAAAAAAATATCGACTGATGATGAAATAATAAAGTTGTTACTGTAATTGTGTTTGGATAGGTACGTAACCTCCCGATCACAAATGACACTAGTCACAGCAAAACCTCATCATCATACGTTTTCAGTGAATATTGTAAATTAAATTTGTGTTGCAGAAAATGAAGAATTCAATCGATTTTCCATACCACACTATATGTAATCAACAATGACCTACATATCTCAGACCATTAATTTTACATTTATTTCACAAGAGGTGTTGCTTACTGATGTCGACATCACTGGTGTCACCACAGAGATTATGCGACACTATCGTAAGCTGTCTTAGCCCTTTTCATATTACAAAAGAATTATTGTTGTAGCTACATTCCTAACGGGTTTAGAGTAGCAGCAATGATAATAGATAAATATGTAAGTATGACAATTGTGGTAGACTAACTAATTCTTTTATGTACTTATGTATATAAATTAAATACCTAGACAGTAAGTGTTCTTTTAAACAATTTAGTTTACTAAGCAGAACAATAAAAAACTAAATAAATTCAACAATCAACATTGGACCACTGTCAAGTAAATGACGACTGACATAGCTGTTTAATTATAAATTAACCTGCTTGCTCATATGAATATAGGTGCTCTTATAAACATTTGGACTGGAGTCTATCGGTTAGACAAGTAAGGAGCATTCGTAGACGGTAGACCTATCGGCAGCATCATGGCTAAAGGTATACTCTCGAATATTTAATATAATTGTTTGTAAAAGGACGTACTGATATACATGTAGTTGAATTACATAGAATATAAAAGGAAAGTATTGCTTAACTTAAAGATTAATGTTTAGAGTGCTCATAATAAGCAACTTCTCAAGAAAGTTTTAGACAATTTTGTCAAATTTTGTATTATGTTGCATTTGAATGATATATAATATTACAACATAGTACTGAATTACCGTCCGTACAATAGATAACGCAATTTATATATGTTTTAAAACATTTGGTGTTATTTGTTGGCGATAAATTTTCAAACTATTTGATGAGATTCACTTGACATTTCTAAGTGATTCCACATTTATAAACATAGAATCTTGTGTAATTTGCAATATCTATCACAAATTATTATAAAATATGATAGCGAGACACACACTGCATTATCATCCAATACTTAATAACAAAATAGATTTATCAGATAAAGTCACCTGCCTTTGATGATTGAGAAATGGTTTTAGGAATTACATCAAGAACACGAACACATGGCCTTATCCTTTTTGTTTTTGATCTGTTCCCTGATGATAAGATGGATTTTATTTGATGTTGATCCTATTTCAGTTGTCCTGCGTTCGGTTCTTGCCGCGTGTTTGCTTGTCTCAGCATTGTGTAAGTAGTTCTGCTTTGTGTATTGATTATCAAGATTGTATTGGTTTTGACTGATATCTTTATCTATGAATTTTCTATTATAATTAATATCAACTTTCTTAATGAAATGATAGGAAATGTAATGGCGCTCTTTATATTTTGAAATACGCTGCAAGCATTCTAAATTATCAAAACTTTACCAATTCAACAAAGACCTCCAAAAGTCAAAAATATTCAAAGTTAACATTCGTAATTGAATATTATGCACTTGATCTCTTCAAATAACATTTTATGTTGCTACTTATGCTTAAATCAATTTTATTCATCACTTTTCCGCGCCTCCAGTCGACTAAATAATGTAGGATTTTGTGGAACATTTATCAAATACATTTAACAACCGTATGGAGGGAAATCGCGACAAATACATTTTACAGGTTTTATTGCAATTTGATAAAAAATATTTGATGAACAAAAAGCTTTCAAAATTTGCAGGTGCACCTGACAATGCTGGTAGCGAGTTTATCATAGGCTATATGGAAAACATCGCAGCTAATTTTGACGTCGAACTCTTCGTGACGACCATGAAAACAACAACCGTCAACGTTCAAATCTCAGCACCACGTTATTCTACAGCAGGAATCAGCGAGAGTTTCACCGTCACTTCGGGGTATGTAAAAGAGTTGGCATTCTCGCCCCTAATTCGTATGTCGGGAACGAACTTGGATTCCAAGGGAATATGGATAACCGCGGACGACGAAGTCGTGATCTACGGTATCAACAAGGAAACATATTCATGTGATGCATTTCTAGGTCTTCCCACCGATGTTATTGGTAAGGAGTATTTTGCCGTTACATACTATCCTCCATCACAACAATGCGAGATATTGGTTGCTGCCGTGAATGATTCTACAACGGTTACAGTAACACTGGGAACAGCTCTATCTACAGATTATGTGTACTATGACAGTACATATTACTACTCCGGAGACTCATTTTCGCTATCAATGGACAGATTCGATACATTTCAATTTAAAAGCTCTGGGGATCTTACCGGCACCAAAGTCGAGGCTGACAAAAACATTGCCGTTTTCAGCGGAAACAAGAAAACAAAGATTGGAACTGGCGGAAGTTCGGATCATTTAGTTGAACAACTGACACGTGTGGATTCCTGGGGTAAGAATTTCATCACAGTTCCTATTCCCTTGCGAACGGTTGGAGACTACTTCCGTTTCATAGCCAGTGAGGACTCCACGGTAGTTACGATCACGGGTGGGTTCAGTGATACTTTTACTCTTGCTACCGCTGGTGACATGATCCAAAAGGAGATTCCGTCTGCAGCTTACTGTAAAGTTACAACCGACAAACCAATTTTGTTGGTACAGTTTTGCTTGAGCCAGCAGTCAAGTAGCGAAAAGTCTGACCCTATGATGATGATCATTCCGCCTATCGAGCAGTTTGCAGCAGACTACACCTTTGCGACGCCTAGATACTCCCAAGTAAGTACACTGCAACACCTGTACGAATTATACAAAATATATAAATCGTTTAAAACAAAAATCCTTAATCCAATAAGGCATTTAACAAATGGAACTATTAATTTGTTATATTCTTACGCTAATGTAGAAACGTAGAGAGTCATATTACATTGCTCTGTCTCACTTTTTTGACAAAGAAGAGATCCGCAATATTCAGCATTTCTTTGTTGGAATTGCTTGTCAATCTATGATAAACATACAGAACATAGACACCTGCAAATATTTTCTTATTGGTAGCAGGGGATACACACTTGGGTGCTACGTATTTGTCCTAATCTTAAAACCAGATGATATCCGTATTCCCCAATGTCTGAATTTGATATACATACACATGTAATTAGGTACGTCCTAAACAAAATTTAAAATGCATTCGCCGAAAAAAACCCCAAAATAAAACAAAAAAGCTGTTTAATTATTTATATTCCATTTAATGACTGCATTTCAGGGGACAAATACTATTTATTTACTATAGATAAAATGTGAGACCAATCTTTAATGATGTTCGAAATTCAGTAAAACATACTATCGTCATAATGAAGCTATCATCAAAATAATTGTCTCTAATAAGATCCTTCATGCTATTGCCAAGTCACTTGAAACAAAGTTTCAAAAAAGCATCTTTGTAACTTATTGCTACTCTATAGCAAAACAATGTACAATATTACTGTTTGATACAAACGTTCTGTTGACTCTGTTTTAGGGATCGTATAATAACTACTTCATGTTTGTGGTAAAAGACTCGGAAAAGGATGGACTCCGACTGGATGGTGCTGCGTTTCCTTCCACCACCTATAACAGCATTAGCGGTACCGACTATGTCGCCGGATATGTTTCTCTTAGCCACGGCTCCCATACAGTTCGGCACACCTCGACAATCTCCATCTTCGGAGGTTACTTATACGGCCAAGCCAATTACGAAACATACGGTTTTACAACAGGCATGCGCATGGCTCCAATCAACACCGTAAGTATCAGTATATATTTCAATAGAAGCACAAATGTTGAAAAAAGCCGATAGAACAACCTTTCGTTAACTACGTATACCTAAAAATCACCCATCGGCGCTGATTTGGCGTAAAACTGTTTTATAGGCTTCCTACGATCAAATTTATTCACCCTATATATTGTGTACCATTCCGGCAGGTTTGTGTCCCCAGTACCACAGTGGTTGGTGATGGCTTGGACAACGATTGTGACGGTCTGATAGATGAAGAATTGTGTACGACGGCCAATAATGGAGCAGGTTCGTAACGAGACTGTCACGTGCAGATTGCGCGCGGTGATTGTACATGTCATTATGTTAAAACAACGTCATTTGTTTGGAATGCTTGTACAGACTAGCCAGTTGTCTAAAATATTAATTATACTTGATAGGTACAAAAAGTGGATAAACATATAATTAACTAATAAATAAAATAGAAGTTACACTTTATAGATGACGATATGATTAAGTGTTTATGGGTTGGAACAGTTGAAAGCCACTGCATTCCATTGGCGTATTGAAACTTCTTCTATCAGTTTTACAACATAGGGTAAATGTGCTGTGTTACTTCATTTCTAATCTAATTAAAATTAGATTTTTTAATTTCTTCTCCTCTACGATACACTGTAATATACTGTATTGCAGTGTATAGTTGAGTATCGCAGATTAAAGGAAATTGCCAGTCAAATTTTATAGATTGATTTAATTTCATAGCATTTCACAAAGATTGTATTGATAAAAATTAATGGCTATTTGACAATAGGTTAATGCCTATATATGCCCTCTCCTTAACTTATGTTTATCAGCTGTATCCTTAAACAACATACTTTACTCCGTTGTGATCTAGTCGGCTCAGCTGTAAATGAGTGCGTGGTAGCGTAGTGCAAGAAATGTGTGTAAGCCGTAAGCGCCAAAATGGCAGCTCCGGCTGTATACGCCCAATGGAGTTGAGGAAAACATAGGCTAGTTGCTAAAGGCCCGATGAACACGGATAATTTGTGAACCGCTTTGAGACGATGTTGATGTGATATAGCGGTAAATTTAACACCAAAATATTATTATCATTATTATTATCAGTATGATGACGTCATTTTGTAATGCAATAATGATATCGATCTTTCTATATTAGATGATGATGGAGATGGCTTGTTTGATGAGGATTGCGCCAAACCTGCCCCAGGTAAGTGAACGCCACTTTTTAATATGATGAAATTAATTGGTAGTTTCATTGGTTACATTTTACAGTATAAACATATATGCTTAAAACAAATACAAATACATAAGATATACCACAAAAGCTATATTACGTTTATATTTCCGACTTCATGAAACCAATGTATTCCGTCACTTAAATATTGTTTATATTTCAGTAAGAGAGATATGCTACATACACACGGGTTTCTTTGAAAAAAAAATATATTTCACAAAATATCGATATTTTTCTGTAAGAATAATGATTAATTTGTTTTCATAAATTAATTAATTATGTTGTGTAATTGGAATGTTGGTTGTCGACTTTTCAATACCGCAAAACATTGAGTATATCAAAAAACACACTTCATAAGGCACAAACAATAAAGGGAAATAATATTATTCTTGCATATTATAACAAATAAAAATCACTTTGGCAGCCAATTGAATGGACACATCGTCAGAAATCTTTATGTCACCTTTACTATAAAAGGACATCGTTCGTCCTAGGTTTTCGGTTCATCACTTCGTATATTTTCGTGAGTTCACGGATTAACCCGGAGAGTGCCGATGATGTCCGATTTCGGACCGTAGATACTAATTCTATTTTTTTTTGTAGTTGACGGTAACTGGGCTGGCTGGGGGTCCTTTGGTGATTGCTCATTGACCTGCATGGACTTCGGAAGCTCACAGACGGGAATCATGCAACGGACTAGGAATTGTTCAGATCCAGCTCCAGCGTATGACGGTGCCCAGTGTGTAGGAGATGGCACAGAGACTCAGTCCTGCACTACAACTACCTACTGTCCAAGTGCGTACTTTGATAGCATAGTTCTCGTAATGTGGGTTTAATGCATTATACAAGTATAAGAAAATAAGATTTTACAAAGGATGGCCTTTTTTCTTCACTGCCAAGGAATTTGATCACAAACTGTACTAATTGCAATACATTTGTGTATACTACATGTGTTTTGATATAAATGCATTTACTTCGAACATAATAAGTTACAGTGATATTTTGGTCGTCAATAAAACTGAATTTACAAAGTAAACTTAAAACGTATGAACAGAACAAAGAAAACAGACAGAAAATTCTTATTTTGAGATCAAACAAACGTGTTGTAAGTATTTTCTTCTTGTTTAGTACATGGCGAATATGGACAATGGGCGTCTTGGGGAGACTGTTCTGTGACATGTGCAACAGGTATCAAAAATCGCACACGTGCATGTGACTCACCCGCCCCTCAATACGGCGGCGACAGTTGTGTAGGAGATGATTCTGAAGCGACGTCTTGTACACTTAACCCATGCCCAAGTAAGTGAAATGTTAAATTTCCACATGAAAAAGTATGCTGATTTTAAAAACGTTTCGGTTTCATTAAAGTCTTATTCAAACATTATTCATTTAGGCAATTAATTTGCAGCCTCAGGTTTCAGGTGATACTTTTTGTTGCTGTTGTATAAACAGTTTTACTTCAAACGTCATGGTACTTTTAAACAAGAAATTTTGGATATGCATGTATAAGGATGCAAATTGGTTTATGTATCAATGGTGTATGTACATACAAAAGCTAAATATGGGTATGTCGTCATGCAGTTAAAAATTGAAATAAACACTTTTAATTACAATGCAAATATGTGAATGAATCATATTTCAACACGTAAAGCGTTACCATTGTATAATACCGTCATGGTTTCCAATTAAGTTGATGGAGGATTCACCGACTGGTCACCGTGGGGCACCTGCACTGTCACGTGCGGAGGCGGCACACAGGACCGAACCCGTAGCTGTACCAACCCAGCTCCTGCCCACGGGGGTGCTAGCTGTAACGGGACAGATTTCGAAAGCCAGGACTGTAACACGGCCGTTTGTATCAGTATGTATTGTGTTTATAGAAGATCAAGTTGAAGACTAAATGATGATATCCATATGCATGCCAAGCCAAAATTTTCACTCAAAATCGGTAAAATATTGGCAAAATGTGGATTTATATGGCGATTCTGGAAAACAAATACTTAGGGATCAGGCCCAGGTATTCCGGTCGGCATCCCATGCGTCACCCCATGTAAATCTTAGTGAAATCTAGGTTATGTTCAGATGATGACAGCATAATCAGCAGGCATATTTTTGCTTAGTTAGGCCTCGGCATGGTCTATGCTTTGTAAATGTTTTTGAATGATTTGTTAAAAAAAAAAAAATCATTGTTATAATTTGTTTTTTATTTATCTATATTTTGTTTGTTTGTTTTTATTTTATCTTTAAGCGTGACATATCAGTAACACTATATAAGTATCAAATTTCGCATTCATTTGATGTATTAGTTAGGATAATGTTACTTTTCTAAATTCAAGTCGATGGAGCATGGGGAGCTTGGGGATCATACGGAGTGTGTACGGCTCAGTGTGGAGGGGGACAGCAGTCACGCTCACGAAGCTGCGACAATCCACTTCCGGCCAATGGCGGCCTCCAATGTGTTGGAGACTCCAGCGAGTTTCAGACGTGCAACTCTGGTGCCTGTCCAAGCGCCTCCCCCGGCACCTATGTGCAGGTCAGGATATAACTATGTATATGTCAATCACGTCAAAACAGTTGTTTCTCCAGCTTCACATAAATAAATATATGAATAAATAAATAAAATAAATAGATAATTAAATAAAAAACGATAGAAGATAGTCATTGGATATGTTTCGATGTAATATATATAACAGAGGAATTCACATCTAAACGTTTGTAACGTAACAATCCGTTGATTGTTTTCAGAATTGTCCATCTGGATGGTTTTCTTGTGCAAATCCATCGTCAATCAGTTGCGTAGAAGATTCCTTCAAGTGTGACTGTTCCTCGGACTGTGACGACGGAAGTGACGAAACAACAACGTATGCCGGATGTTCAGCTGCCGTTCTGCAGGCGTGTGCAGCATCTGGTACCGGGGGATCCGGAGCTGCAGAAGGTAAGCCAGCTATTCAAGAACAATAGTGATATAGATATAAAGTTGACAGCCGAAAGGCGAAGGTTTAAACGTTCCAGAAAAAATAAGGGTCACATGATGACGTTTGTCCAAATTGACAACAATAGAAAAATAAACTTGCATAACGAGACAAAGACCCGTAAACGGAATAATTTGACAATATTTGTACTTTAATATAATCAAGTAATATTCATAAAAGATACATTTACGTTTGCAATGAGGGCATCGTATTAAAAAGTATATAGCTTCATTCATGTAGTAGGGCGGGCTATAGAAGAATTTACGTGATTTTATATAACAATTTGATTAGGTTACAATCAATCAATTAAAACAAGTTGATCATAATTAGTTAAAATTGATTGAAACAAGTTATATGTATTATGCTTATATAGCATTGTTTGAAGTTCAAATGTATTTAATATATGTTTATATGGAATTTGAATTGACTTTTTTTATATGGACAGATTTAACTTAATACCGAACCCAATTGGCACTATTTTTCTGCAGTCTAAATAGTACTATTGCACTTAATTAGTCGCTGGTAAATGGAATTTAAGATTTTGACATAATTATTCAATGTTTATTGATTTTCAGCCATTACAAAGGTATCTGCTGTCCTGCTGCTCCTCTGTGTCTTTGTGGCTGGCCAGGTTGCCTTCTAAAGAGCAAAATGAAAGAAGAATGGGCACAACATGCATGTAGGCTTGGTTTTAAAACGTGTTTATTGAACGAACTTTCTCTTACACATGTGCCCGCATTGTCCTCTATATTATTATTAATTTTATCATTTGAATATGTACAGTTTCTTTCGATATCAACAATTAAAAAATCAGACGTACACCCTTCCACGTTTAGGAGTCATCGGACCCTGTCCCTTTTAAGAAACCATTAATTGTTCTACTGATCAAATTTTGTCTATTGAATTAGCATCGTTGGCGAAATTCATCAACCGCAACGATTGAATATACGGAAATGTAGGGTTTTTAGGATTTTAAAGTAAACATTTAAAATGTATATGTCTTTTGTTTGCAAGAGATACAGAATAGTGCTCCAATTTTGTTGGATTAATCTTTTTCTGTTTATTCTGAAGCTACGCAAAGAATACTGACTTCCCATCGTATCATAACAGTGTTGAGTGAAACGGTTGGCCGGTATATCTTGATGTTTATCTGGGTGAACATGCATAGATAAAAAACAATAACTAAAATTAAATACCAGAATTTAACTGTAATAATGACGAGGTGTCCATTCAGACATGCGATGAAGTACTAACTTATCATTTAAGAAAATTTCTATGACGTAGTTCACAAAATATTATTTTGAGTATTAGCACTATATTTATGTTTAATCTCTATTGTACTCATCACGCAGTACTCCTTTCATCACTAGGCCTGATAACCACATTTTGAATTTCAAGACAATGTTCTTTACCTTTATTTATTCCAACGATGTTTTCATGTACAATCTTAATCTCAGTCGTGCTGTGAAATATATTTAACAATGACAAAGTGCTTTACATTTATTTACCAACCATGTTGATTATTCTTTTTATCATTTATTACATTAAAATATTGTTTTCTAACCTGGTTTGGGCTTTGGTTTGATTGAGACTGTGTTGCTTGACAACATTTATATCAAAATAGAAAATAATATGCTTCAATAAGAATTTACTTACTCATACAACCCTGTGAAAACTAATTGTTAAAATGGCCGCCCTTAATGACAAGTACCCGGATCATCACAAGGACGATTACACAACACACATACAAGATACACACATGTAATGAAGCTTGACAAGATTTACTTCCCGTGTTACACTATAACCTATCGAGTACTAAAACATTTTGTCTGATGACCGTCGGTGACAGAGTTTATTCACCGAAATGTCACGATCATATCATATTCTGGTTGTGATAAACCCAATCACAGTCCTAACTTATATCATATCTGGTCATTGCCATGTTAGTGACAATACATTTTGCGATTCAATACATGTCGCCATACATTCAACCCTTAAAAGTGCTACACCTCCGACAAATAGTATTTTTATGAAAACACGAATAGACTCATATGTATTTTTCTTCAATAATAAAATTTATACATTTTTCACTATTACCACCATCGGAAATTGTCATCTCCTTATTTATCTTTAGAATTAAAATAAAAATAAAAATTACTAATATTGCGTCCCGAAGAAATTCCATTTCGATCCGCCTCCATATTGAATGAGAAACTGATTGCGCATGCGCGGAAATATAAACACAAACGAGTAATTGCGATCGCACTAAGAAGCAAGGAAGGCAACAAGTGTTAACATCTCCAGAAAAGAAGGAATTAAGCGTAGATGAGATTATGAAACGAATAAAGGGAAGGGTTTTCAATAGGAGATTGCATAGACAGGTAACATAATATAACACGTACTTAGTGTAACGTTCGATCAGTTGTTATACTTACTGAAAACTGTAAGCATATGATGCGATTGAATCAATGGTTAAGATTTCTTTTGCGATATGTATTGAATGCAGATTGACTGTTTATCGTCAACCAGCTTAAACCTATTGAATAATCACATTTGTATCGATCCAGCGAAATGGGGGCGAAGGGGGTAACGCTTAGAAAGCTTTTCAGTTCGTGGCAGCATGCAGAAGATCGTGATTTTTAGCGACGGATAATATTGAAATGTTTGTTTTATGATTATTTTCTTTTTTGCATTAAATCCTCGGCATTTTAAATTTGTAGTTATGATAGGCAACAGGCAGTATTTGCCCAAGCTGAATTCAACCATATTTGGTTTTCTTCAGTATGTAAATCTCTCCCAGAATGCACTGCGATCAGGATCAGGTTTATGCTAACGAGATTATAATGTTGATCTCATAGACAGGAATATTTAAAAAGGTTTTTGACGTTATAAATATATTTTGTTAATTTGTAGGTTTTAAATTGGCCAATATATTGACTTAATGTCATTTATTGTCAAAATAATAATGTATTGCACACTTTCGGAGCTGTTGCATCTTTAAGGGCTTGGTAAAAACTACAATAATTAAGAAAACAGAATACATTATTTAGATCATAACCGATTCCTACCCCAATAGCATTGTATACTATTTGTCTAACGATTACTTATCGGATGTAATCATGGTGAATGTTTAAATTCGTTGCCAAAACATCCCGTCCTATAATCCGCCAATGTTATCGGAGTAAATAGCTTTCTTTCCTTCTAAAACTTTGTTTTGAAGACATTAACATTAAGTTCTTGCCAAAGAGACACAAATGTTAATCATGTGACCAAACATCATGTCGCCCGCTCTCAATTGGGTCACCTCATAGTTTAGTCCCATCACAAGAGTTCCGATGGCAACCTAATGACAACTAACACACAGCAGTCGGAAATCTTTTCATTCTAAATGAGAAAGCAGTAGATAAGATACACTAATTAAAGCATGATTTTAACACGACGGTAGCAACACGGTCAGTTATGAAATGTTAAACATTTCCTAAAGGAAAGTTGATAGGAAAATGTCGAATTTGTATATTTAGATTCAAAGGAAATGGAGGTGTTTTGATTTGATAACGCGAAAAGAGTTAAATCGTTAAAATGATTAATTGTCCATGCTTCGCCCTCAAGTTGAACAAATGTCTTCTCAAAGCAAGGGCAAATTGTTAAATGATCAATAAGCAGACAAGTGTATGCAAACTGTAAATAACACAAGATCAGGGACATCACTAAAAGTTGATTCTCCCAATATCGTAAGTATTCAGTTCTATGAATTGCATGTTTAGCTCACTAATGAAAAAAATGTGTTTAACACAAACTGCATAAGTTGTTTGTCTTTGTAATAACAATCAGGATTTCTGTTTGATGGATACTTGGCAGAATTGCGATTTGGTTTGGTTTGGTTTATTTTGTTTAATGTCCTATTAACAGCTAAGGTCATTTAAGGACGGCCTCCCGTGCGTGCGACATGTATGCGTGTGGTGAGTGCGCATGTGTGTTTTGGGGGGAGGGGGGCTGCGGTATGTTCGTGTTAAGTCTCCTTGTGATAGGCCGGAACTTTTGCCGATTTATAGTGCTACCTCACTGGAGCATACTGCCGAAGACACACAGCAGCACACCCCATCCGGTCACATTATACTGACAACGGGTGAACCAGTCGTCCCACTCCTAATATGCTGAGCGCTAAGCAGGAGTAGCAACTACCATTTTTAAAGACTCTGGTATGGCTCGGCCAGGGACAGAACCCAAAGCCTTCCTCACAGGGGCGAACGCTCAACTAAAGGCCATGGTCATGGTGTTGTTAGCACGAGTAACTGGATATAATTCAAACATCAATTTGGTTGAATTCCTAGGTATTTAGATTTCAATGACCTTTAACATATGCCTCGATACTACCAGTTACACATACAAGATATAATCATTTCGCTTTTCATCAACACTTACATCAATTATAGCGTTTACGGTATTACACCGATGTATAAATATAAAAGAAACAAAGATGAATAGTGAAGTAACATGCAAGATCTCAGGGCCATCTTCAGACGACGGTTCCCATCGTTGTTTCATGACCTATTTTGTTGTCACGTTACCATGGAATTGTCACAACGTTGCAACGCTAGCGTGGTTAAGACAACAATTGAAGTCTCGAGGGATACACTATGAACAAGAAAAACTCAACGCGAAAGTAAGAAAAGGACAAATGCCATAATGTTTGACCATATTCCCTAAAGAAATATGGCAATACTACAGCCATTCCATTCACAATTTGATTCATTATGAGTCCGTCTCGTCTATTTGTGGTTTGACGTGAAGCATTATTAGCCCTACAATGATCACTCCGATAACATCAGTATTCATTTGTTAATATAAGGTAAAATTAAGCCAAAATATTGGAACGGAAATGTCTGGCTTCTAAATTTAGTTAAAGGATATTAAGTTTTGAGAATATATCGTAAATAAACTGTTCAGACACTATTAATGGAATTTATAAGCTTATTGTTATACAGGCCCGTGAAATAGTGCTCAGTATTCGGAGGATAGCTGAATCTTAATAAAATAAATTGATTATGTTTTTGTTTTTATTGAGTAAGGCCACACCAGTAGTTCAAGTCAATATTTGACATAACAATACTATAAGTAGACAAATGTAGAAAAGAATGTAAAATTGAAACCCAATACCAATCAAATCAGTAGAGCGTTTTCATTCTTTACGGTTTAGTCAATAAGGTCATCTAAAGATGATTTCTTCCGGAATTGGACATCTTGAAGACCGCTTTAAAGGGCCATTGGTACTGAAATGTCGCAGACATAATGGACTACCATCTCTCCATGCCCATTATATATACGATTGAATTTACCACTTGCGTTTCCCTGAGAATATCTTTCAATGATAATCGTCAAAGAAAGAGCGACACATGCCATTTTGCATTACATGGTCATTTCACAGCCCATAGTCTTCCTCAAAGGAACGAACGTTTAACGAAAGGCTAAAAGTGAGGCTGTGTCCAAGGGAACTTGAGGGAGATAAAAATTGTTTAGAATGCGCCTTGTACGAATCAAGTAATTGGAACAGCAGGCACATGTGTTACACCTTGACTGAAGGCAATCTGTTGTAAATTATGTAATATTTTATCTTATAGACCATTTGGATGTTGATCCCAATACGTACATGACACTGTATCTAGCTAGCATTTTTTAGATGGAACATCATACACTTGTCGCGCAGCAGCAACAACAACATATTAATGCTTGTTTCTTTAAGTACAACAAACTGAAAACACGTTTGTTGTTTTGTATTTTTTGACGTTATATTAATAGCTAAGGTAATTGAAGGACACCTTTTGTATGGGATGCATGTGTAGTGTAGGTATTTTTGGAGGTTGTGGTATGTTAGTGTTTGTCTCCTTGTGATAGCAATGAAATCATGCCGTCTTTATAGTAATAGATCATGGCAGCATACCACCGATGCCATCTAGCAGGACACTCCTCCGGTCGTATGATTAGAAAACAGAAGAAAACCTACATAGAGGATACCAATATTAATCAACTCTTACTGATAAGATGCTGTTGGAAAGTCTATAAGCCTGTTAATTTCCCTAAACCTTTATCCATTAACGTCCCTTTTATTAGTTGTATCACACATTATAAACATTGTGCAGTTGACATACGTGTTATAATACATAGTGGATCTGATTGGTTGTAATTCCCTTTGCTTGTGAAGTCTTATCTAACCAGAAAACGGGAGATTTCTATTTGAGATACCTATAATTTCAGTCTAAGGAAAGGCCACTGAAATAGATGTTCGCAAAATATTTTAATTATGTGTCAAAACATTGCAGTTTTTTTTTCAAGTTTCATACAAATTTATCTTAATCACAATGGCTTATTGAAATGCATAATCCATATACTTGTTTCCAAAACCTCATAAGACGTAAAAGATTCATTTGAAAATGAAAAATTTGACAAAGCAATAGATATAGATAATATAATTTTCGCCTTTTATGAAAGTCGAAATGAGTCTTCTATATTGCGTTAACATTCTATAGATTCGAGAAAACGAAGTGTGTGTCCCGCTTCTTAACGACTAAGCTGTCTTATGATACTGATAACGGCATTCATGTTCCAATTGTAGAAAAAAACAACGCCGCTGACATCTAATAATCATGCTTTAATAATAATGTTGTACCATAAATCAAGAATTGTAATTTTGTTACATCCCTAACAAACTAAACAAATGAAAAAGAAAGAATAGTAATAAGAAGAAATAAGACACGAACCACAGTGCCTGTGATTTAGACAAACAAGCCCCAGGAAGTTCTACATGAACTGTGCAGCTCACTCAATTATCAGAACAGGCCTTCATCAGACACCGTTGTACAACCTCCAAGTTTCTTTACCTTTCTTGCGTTTACATTATTTGTAAAGAATGATTAGATCGTACAGCCGTAGGGACACAATAAAGACCAATACCGAATACGGGTTACTTTTTCCTTTATCTTCCTTGTTTCATCAGAACATCCGCTTCTTTTTGTACGGTTATAAGATGATTTCATGTACAATGCATGATAACCGTGTTACTCATTAAAATTTAAATAATTATCATCCCTCATCATTGAAAGATACTATAACTGTAGATTTAATACTCATTTAGCGCAGATTTCGTCTTATATAATGAAATGAGTAAAGGATTAAACGCGTAAAATGTATGAACGCAAGTATGGAGCAAGGCTTTTCTTCTGTCAATCATAAAATTTTACTCCATAAATGAAGTGTTATGGAGTCTCTACAAAGTGTCCTAGCTTTTTTTTTTACCTCTTATCTGTAGATAGAACCCAACGTGTTAATTTTAAAGGTAAATTGTCTAAGTTTGATCCATCACTATTGGTGTCCCCCAAGGTCCATACTTGACCGTTATTTATTAAAAACTTTATATTAATGACAACACAAAACATGACCATCATAGTTCAGTTGATATGTACGGTGATGATACCTCACAAGATGTATTGATACTGTTGAAGAAGTAGAATTTTGTCTTTAACTAGATCATAAACGTACTGTAGAGTGGACGGAAAAGATCAAAAGGAACCTTTATCATACCCAATGTATGTTGATAGTGTCATCACAGAAACTAGTTAAGACTAGGGAAGTCATGATTGAAGTAAATGGCAATGCCATTGAAACTGTTCATAGTGTCACACTTTGAAGTATTTCTATTGATGAATGTTTAGCTAGGAAAGACAATATCGATTTAATCAGTAAAAGATTTTCTAGAAAATTAGTACTTTTAACCGTGTTAGATCTTCAATGTCCACCGATATGTCAAAGAAAGTGTATGACAGCATTGTTTTTTTTCAATTCTTCCGTGTTTCAACCAAGAGCTAGCTAAATATATGAAATGTACAACAAATCCATGATATCAACTATTTCTATGTGCTAGTATCCTGTTTATTTGTCTATGAATATTTTGTGTATATCATTAATATTATAATTATTATAGATATAGTGGTTCCCGAACAAGTGACGGCTATTGATCATGTTTATCTTACTCAAGCTTGTTAATCTTTAAACTTAGAAAAGACAATAGATTTATAAATTCGAAAATTAACTAACGATAAACTATCGTCACTTGTTACGAAACATGTTTGTGGCATAACTTCTTTAACAACAAACTCACCAACTTCATATCTTTTTAAAGATAAACGACTAATGTCCATGGTAATAATTTGTAAATTAAGTAATTTTACAAAATGAAATACATTGTATTAAGAATTATTGTGTTTGTGGTTTTTTGTTCTATTAAAAGAACAATCGCGCAAATATTCAAAGACGACACCGCGAAGTCGAACGTCACAACGTGATATTAATCTTATTACTGGTAGATTCAATTATTAGTATTTTTCTGGAATTGGTAGGTATGCTACGAGGGCTGATTGATATGTTGTATGCCTCATATTGAAGGATTTTAATCTTGCCTAAGAAGTGAAGCATAGTATGCGCCATTGATTGTTTGTCCTTTTTGGAGATAATCTATCAACAAAATACCGTCTGCATCCCTGGATACCGAGGCCGTAATCTTCCCAGCTGATGGAACAGTCTTTGCCTTCTTTGGTGGGGGAGAGCCAGTGTGCTTCCATTGTTTCGATTGTTGTTTGTTGCCTCTAGAGAAAAATAATGGACCCATGTTTTATCCATAGTGACAAATCTCTGAAGAAAGTTGGCAGGATCTTCCTCAAAAAGGCTAAGATCCGCACGCGATAATGTGCGCCTGGTGTGCTTCAGATGAACTGTCAGATACTGACTATATATCTTTCGGTGACTCGCTTGTCAGTCATAAAAATATCATGAAATTTATTGACCTTTGACAGCCCTTCCAGGACGGGGGTCATCCTCAAGGCTCTGTCGGCTGCGCTTAAATTCCGCCACCCACCTTTTCACTGAAGCAAATGAAGGGGCATCTTTCCCTAGTGTTGCTACCATATCGTTATGGACATCCTTAGGTGTTATACACATATTGGATCACTGCTCTTTCACGGATTTTGTCCATTTTGCAAAAGCCGCCTGTCTTGTTTACTTCAGAGTGCTACCTCGTCGATATAAACTAACCAAATGAGACCAGTCCTTGGATACATCCTTGAGTACCTCCTTCAATACGAAGCTCACACCATATCAATCATCCCTCGTATCAATATGTATAGTGATGTTAAAAGATCACCCTAAAATTTGTTTGTTCAGGAAGCACTGCATTTCAACAAATATTTCAGAAACTAGAGTGCTGAGCAACGGATGTATTTAGCTCATTGATCTAATGCGAGAGGTTAGCCAATCAGATTTGAAAGAGGTAACACACCGCATTGTGTAAACTAAAACAATTAACTAAAATAATAAAATACATTGTTCCGAAATTTACCACGTGGCATATCGGTTTTGAAACAAGCGCAGTTATGGGATAGGTAGGATAAGCCAACCTATACCGAAAAAAAACATTCTTATAACAAATCTCCTCGGCGGATGTTTATAAACAATCGTACACAGAGAAAACCGAATGTAGCCTCGTAGAGGAGAGTGACGAGTCCGCGCAGCGTTCTACGAAAGAACGACAATATATGCATTCCTGTGGGACCTACCGAATTGTAATGTACCGAATGGCAATGACGTCCCTAAAATCTCGCTGAAAACTCATGATCACTATCAATCAAGCCATTTCTGTTTGTTCTTAAATACATTATAAAAAAAAACCCAATATGATATGAAACTTACATAAATACATTTTTGCGTGTTGATAGCATAATAACACGGTAACTAATTAACCTCGTTTTACGTAAGGTTTCATGTTAAAATATTTACAAATGCGTGTCTTCAAGCATTTACGTCACAATGTTGAATGTTATATGGTACGAACGTCAGCAATTTTTACTATTGTACCTATTTAATTCAATGTAATTCGTCAATGTTCCTACCCCTGCAATTAAAACGGATGTTTGCGACAGTATTATAATAAACCTTATACCACCGAAAATTTCAAAACCAAATGGTATTGTCCATAGCACATAAAGCTTCATGAAACAAAAATGTTGTTCCTTTCGGCTTTTTATTTGTATCCGCTGACCAATATAACTCCGTGTGAAATCACAAGAATGAAATAGAATAAATCCGTCATGCCTGATTTCTATGTAACAGGTATATAGGACAAGGAGTTTCAGGTTAAAAGATACCAATCGACCTCTAATACAATCTCTGATTCCGGTAGACCTTTCTCTCCTTGATGAACCTTGTCAGACAAGATTAGAATAATTACAGAGCCTATATACAGATAGACACGCCTAAACATCATTCACAGGAAAACAAATATAGAAACAACATCAATAAAACAAGAGTGACAGTCAGCAAACAGTGGCATTATCAGGAGAGTCACGCAATGCCAGAAAAAAAATCAAAAGTAGAAGACATATTCTGCTGTTCGTCATCACATACCAAGATGAATGTTGCGTGTTTCTATAGATATTTTGTGTTCTTTTATTCTGATATGAAAACGAATTTGGCTATAGTTACGAGTGAAAAAGAAACGAGAATACCTTTGCTAGAATTAGAAGACATATTTATAATGACCCGCGTTCGCATTAGATTTTCAAAAGACTGTACAATATACAGCACATCGTAACTATTTCCATCTAATTTGGTTTAAATACATAAGCTGATCAATAAACATTACCAATGTAAAGCGAGGCAAACGAGAGTTATCATACACATGGTTTACTGTATATAAACGAGCGGCAATATATGAATGGTTAACTGTAAAGGAGAGGCATCTAGACGTTTTATTGTAAGCAAACGAGGGGTGTTACATATATGTCTCACTGTATATAATTAAATATATATAAACGGGAGGCATTTATGGTAAACGTTAGGCATTTAGAGGTTTTTACTGTAAATAAACTAGGGGCGTTATATAGATGTTTACTGTTTACTAATGAGGGATATGTTATAGAGGTTTTACTGTATACTAATGAGGGACATTTTATAGAGGTTTTACTGTAAACAAAGGAGGGGCGTCATATGTTTTACCGTATATAAATGAGAGGCATATAGAGGTTTTAAACGAGATGCGTTATATATATGTTTTACTGTATACTAATGAGGGACATTTTTATAGAGGTTTTACTGTTTATTAATGTAGGGCGTTATATGAAGGCTTTACTGTATATCAATGTGGGGGCGTTATATAGATCTTTTACAGTATAGCAATGTGGGGGCTTTATATAGATGTTTTACAGTATAGCAATGTGGGGGCGTTATATAGATGTTTTACAGTATAGCAATGTGGGGGCGTAATATAGATGATTTACTGTATAGCAATGTTGGGGCGTTAAATAGATGTTTTACAGTATAGCAATGTGGGGACGTTATATAGATGTTTAACAGTATAGCAATGTGGGGGCGTTATATAGATGTTTTACAGCATAGCAATGTGGGGGGGGGGGGGGGGGGGGGGGGGTATATAGATGCTTTACAGTATAGCAATGCGGGGGCGTTATATAGATGTTTTACAGTATATCAATGTGGGGGCGTTATATAGATGTTTTACAGCATAACAATGTGGGGGGGGGGGGGGGGGGGGGGGTTATATAGATGTTTTACAGTATAGCAATGCGGGGGCGTTAAATAGATGTTTTACAGTATATCAATGTGGGGGCGTTATATAGATGTTTTACAGTATAGCAATGTGGGGGCGTTATATTGATGATTAACAGTATAGCAATGTGGGGGCGTTATATAGATGATTTACAGTATAGCAATGTGGGGGCGTTACATAGATGTTTTACAGTATAGCAATGTGGGGGCGTTATATAGAAGATTTACAGTATAGCAAGGTGGGGGCGTTATATAGATGTTTTACAGTATAGCAATTTGGGGGCGTTATATAGATGTTTTACAGTATATCAATGTGGGGGCGTTATATAGATGTTTTACAGTATATCAATGTGGGGGCGTTATATAGATGTTTTACAGTATAGCAATGTGGGGGCGTTATATAGATGTTTTACAGTATATCAATGTGGGGGCGTTATATAGATGTTTTACAGTAAAGCAATGTGGGGGCGTTATATAGATGTTTTACAGTATAGCAATGCGGGGGCGTTATATAGATGATTAACAGTAAAGCAATGTGAGGGCGTTATATAGATGTTTTACAGTATAGCAATGTGGGGGCTTTATATAGATGTTTTACAGTTTATCAATTAGTGGTATTATATAAATATTTGACTGTATATCAATGAGAGGAGTAAGTTATCGAAATGTTTTACTATATTTAAACAATTTTCAAACTTTTGATATGACAATTGGTAACATTATCGACGCCACTACCATTGTATCGTAACAGTTGAACATTAATGTATTGTGTTACGAACATGCTCAAATTGAAGGCTGTTAGAGTCGATAATATGCAAACGCAGAATTATAGTAATATTTGTTTCTACTGTTGGGCTATTGACCTAGTAATTCAGCAAATCAAATGCACACCAAAGAAATTAAATTATCCCCTCAGCGGCCAAACTAACAAAAGGTAGAAGAACGATAATAGAATATAAACATAATAGTTAATGGCCCTCTGACCCAGCAGTCAAAATTATCAAAGTTAACATCTGTCTGGTATAGGGTATCAAATTAGGGTAGAGTCTGTTGAGTTAGTAACAGGTGACAGGGAGGGGTGTGAGAGACAGCGTGATCAGAGATTGGGAGACAGTGTAGTGGTTGGGAGACAGATCTAGAGATCGGAAGACAAAGAGAAGGAATAACAGAAAAATGTAAACCAGAACTTATAATACAATCACGATTTGAGAATGTTTAGGATTTTAACGAATTGATAAAACCTTTTAAAAGGCAAGAGTTGGATTCTCCCCTTAAACTTGCGGTTCAAGTAAGTTAGCATGCCTCGAACATGTTTTCCTTCAGTGTAACGTGCTATCAGCATCATGCCAGTATTTTAAGAATGTTTTCGCGTGAGGATCCATATATAACGTTACAGAGGCTTGGTTTATTTGTATGAATACATATATCAGGTATTATATCAGACGTCAGCATGTCGTCATGTCTTTATGTCGTGGCGTTACTTATAATGATTACAAAATGCAATCTGGCGTAGATGAATTGCGACAACATTGATTTCCGTTGTGAAGCCAATAATTATTTCAATATAATTGATATGTTACGATAAGTGTCACTATTATTACTGTCTTTAATATGTCTAACGCATATAATGGTAGAAACACGAGATATTATACAGAATACAAGCGTACCCATAGTAACAACAAAAGCAGGGCTCATTTTATCTTATAGAAAACAACGGAAATGCTGTAGACCAAAGCAACATTTGCAAGTTGAGAGTACTACGCGACAAACTCTTCCAATTTCCGATAACTAATTGGTTACATTTCACGCTGAATCTATTCGCATAATTACTCTGTATTCCGATTTCTACAGAGTAGAGAAGACCCGAGACAATTGCGACAGCAGGTTGTTTCTCGTTGGCTGGCTATTGTCCTACCAGTACATTTAGGTCAAGTAAGTATGATGATTGGTTAACTTGTGTGGACGTAGTGTGTGTTCGTCGTAGCAGCTGCAGCTACAGCTATATTAGAAAGGAGGTACAGTGGTCTATAATAAGATATTTCCCATGGAATTCCAATCACATTAACCGGTTGCTAAATGCCTAATATCAAGGAATAATGCATTTTAAACTGTGTTAATTTATTGCTGTGATTTAGCGATATATCATTATTATAACTTGGTCAATGTGTTATGAAAAGAGGAATACAAAGCACACAAAGAAAGCAGAGAAAAGAGAGCAGACAGGAAGAGAAGGGCAATATTGATGTTCAATGTGTTGCTATTGAATGCACTTTCTGTAACCAGTAGTCTGCTGAGATATTTTACTTTCAGATTATTCAAATAAATAAAATAATTTTTTCAATGAAACCATTTTAGGTATATTTATGTTATGATATTATTCATTCAAGAATACGTTGAATTGTCTTTGTGTTGTTTTTGTTTTTTTTTCAATTTTTTTCTTACTCTAAATGTCGATAGCAATATTGAATTATTTAAAAGCATTTGACGTATTTGGCTCAAGACTACAACTTTACCCAATTTCCTAGAATGTAAAAGACCTACATAACAATGCATAAATATACTAGCGGGAAAAAGAAACGCAACTTTGGATTCTAATATAACTTTTAGAAACATAGTCCAAATTCAATTATAACATAATGTGTTTGATTTTCCTGAACTAAACGCATAAGCTTTATTTTGAACTATTGCATGGCTAAAATGAATACTGCATGATCACGTGCGAACTATTGAACAACGCGTGACGTTTCGGAAAGTAGTCCTACCCTTTCAAGCGTCTTAGTCACTCAGATGTCAACACTGCCAAACGTCAGTCATGGCGACTTCTAGGCTACAGAAAAGACGAGTTTTTAGTGATTCTACGTGATATATTTGTATATAAAATTTCACACTGAGATACCTCCGTACACGGTCTTTAGTTACATTTCAGTCGACCATTGCCCCGCTCGACGCTGTATGAGTACTCTTGCAACATATGTGCTGGTCTGGTAAGTCATTACAAGTCGAACATTGGATCACTCCAGATTAGTTTCACAATATTTCTTTTCGAAGTGATTGTATAAAGAAATACCGCTATTAAGTGAAGTCGATATGAGTAGGGTCATTGCTCTGATAATGCAGGGACATGCGACAACAATACCCGTTTAGTTTGGGGTCTCGGAGCCACAAGGAGATAAGGCGACCGTACCAGGAGCGCATTACGTCACGACGTCAAGATAGAGGCGCACGTCTCTCGCACCTCCGTAACTGATTTCATTGGAGACGCATGTTGTTCACTGACGAGTCTCGCTTTAAGCTTTACAAGTCAGATGGACGACAACGTGTCTATCGAAGTATTGGTAAGTGATATTCTGACGCTTGCGTAACAGAAAGCGAGTTGTTATCAATGGTAACCTTAGAGCAGTCTTCCTCTTATCCATCAACGTAACCCTTAGGTTGCAGCAGGACAACGCGAGTCTCCATGTTGCTAGGGTTTTGTCGTGACTTTCTGGCTCATAACAACGTTCCAGTTCCTGATTGGCCAATATATTCTTAAGATATTTCCTCAATCGAGCATTTGTGGGACGAGCTAGTCAGGTGGTTAGGAAGCGCGTCAACGTCCCATATAACGTCACTCAACTTACGTAGGCCTTTATTCAGGAGTGGAATGATATCTCTCAAAGGACAATAAGAGCAGCAACTGATGACATGGTTGGGCACACACGCTACTGATTTGGATCAGGAACCGGCGTAGGGTACTCTTGTTTTAACGGTATTCACACAGACAACAAAAACCATCAAAATGTATTCAGAAATGACAAAATAAGCGGGAAACCCACATACCACACCATCAAAGAATCATGTAAAATAATAACTATCGAAAATAAACACACATAGATAGCTTGTACTGCACTAGACATAGCTGACTGGCCTAGAGGATATCATTGTATGTCAGGGGATTTCCAAATGAATCATCTTGGAAAACCTTGCTAATTAAGACACTTCAGAGGGGTGTCTTTCTAACAGCCAATTTGTGACTATTATCTTCAGAAGCTAAACGCGGGTCGTTAATACTCCAAATGAAATGCCATAATTAAATATACTTAAAAATATTCGAGTCAATAAAATCTATTAAGAAATAACTCGGTGACTTTAAGCACAGATAATATCATTGTATTCAAATTATTTTCTAGGGTGACCGTCGCCAAATCGATTTTTGGCGAAAAGAACTTGTCTATAATCGACGTAGAGCCACTAATTAGTACGCTCCTAGAGTAGCCACTGTGTACATGCAATTTCTTCGTTTAGAGCCGTCGGCAAGCTTTTGATTAAAACCTTCACCTTATATGTGCTGTGGCAGACGATGATTATTGACATTAGCAAACTTAGAGCATTTTCTGATGCTATTGTCTATCTTTGAAGAAACAGAGTTCAACACAGTCGAACCGTTCTGGCTTAGTTGTGCTCTTTATAAAGACAAACAAAAATAAAGAAACGTAAGCTAAAACGTAATTCAAACGCAAAATCGATTAAACATGGAGAAAATAAACGAAAAAGGGCATCCGACCATGTATTCTTGAAACATTTAATTAACCAATATGAAACTATACCAATAGAAGAGAAGGCTTAGCTATGTACTTTTTCATATTACCAATTTATATATTTGTTTCTTACTGCCTATTTGATACCCAGCGTGTTTGATGTATACATGTTTGGACCATATGTAAGAAGCTCGTAGAACTATAATAAAACACATTATACATATTCCTCTAAGATCGAGAAAGATGTCTAAACTCCCTCGCCAGTCATCATTTTTACACGTTCTTTTAAAGCGACATAAACGTCACTTCAAGTTATGTCGCTTTAAGAGAACCAATTCATGATTACGTTTATGTTTTGCGTATATAATTACAAGCTACTATCTGCCCACCGAGGCGCTTTAGCAATACTTCAATAATCATGGGCACTCAATTCTTTACAATCACTCTTTTCATATCTTTTGTAAAAAAAAACAACTTAAATTGTTTATGATGTCTTAGCTTAAAATCAACCCCTTTTTATCATTTTTGATTAAATCAATAGTTTGCAATTGATGTCACTAATGCTTGCCGAAACTTCTCTGCCGATTTTATGGATTTACATTAGTTCACCATTCATAACCACGCTTTCATTGTTTGTTCTTTTGTTCTCGGGTCTAAGGAATAGTCCATGACAAGACAGTGATTATTTTACGGATCTCCTTTTCTCCTTATCTCAATGCTCCGTTTTAATGTTTTCATAAGTGTCCGCTAAATCAATGACACCAGATACACAAGGATGCTATTCCTGAAAAAGATGACATTTTTTACGCTTAGACACAGGTCATGGCTTGATATTACTTTAATTAAAAAAACTGATCGACTGAACGTCTATTTTGATGTTCGACATTTCTATAAATAACTTACATTTGTCTTGGCATTACATGTCGTTTCATATACTAGTGAGGTGACACCTAAAGGAGTGTCACAGAAAGAATGAAGTGTAGTGAGGGGCGATAATTCTGTTTGAGCAAGAAAGATGGATAAAATAAATAAATGCCCTTCCTTTAGCATTGATACCTTCACTTGCACTGAATTTCCTCACTTCTACTTAATTCCTCACTTCTATTTAATTTCCTCACTTTCACTTAATTACCTCACTTGCACTTAATTGACTGACGCTACGTTTAAAAATTCATACTGGCGCGAGGAAATTGAAAATTTTGGGGTTACCAGTGTAATAATTCTCATACATTCTACAGTTTTCTTAAATTGATTATGAAACATCAATTCGCATCTATCCAAGCATAAGTTCAGGGTCTCCCGTGTGTTGTTCAATGAGGTAGTCACCTCTTATACCAATATATACCTCCTATACAATAATATATAACTGGTACCTCCTATATAATAATAATTCTCACAATTCTACAATTTTCTGGAATATGACACTTTAATTGATTATGAGATATCAATTGGCATCACCAGGCATCTATCCAAGTATAAATTCAAGGCCTCTTGTGTGTTGTTCAATGGGGTAGTCACCAACTACTACAAGGAGACCCAGCCTCAAAATGATCCCAACAGAACCGTGGTGATAAAACAAGCAAACAAACAAACCTAAGTTCAGCTTAGTAACCAATGTACTCGCAGTATTCTGATCGATACATAGTGACATATGCCATCAAAGATTAAGAAATGTCATGCAAATCATATGATGTCAAAATCAGGGCCTCTAATGTGTTGTTCAATGAGGTAGTCACCAACTACTACAAGGAGACCACGTCTCAAAATGATCCTGCATGACTGAACCATATGTGTGGTGATAAAACCAGCAAACAAACCAAACTAAGTTCAACTTAGGAACAAATGCACTTGCAGTATTCTAATCGATGAATAGTGACATACTGTACCATCAAAGTTTTAAATTGTCATGCATCATTTGAGGTCAAAATCATCCAGAGCAATAAGGATAAATTGGTCTTGCCCAAAGAATTCTTAATATGTTTCTTCAATAGAACAAAGAGGTCTTTGGCCAGCAATTTAGAACATGCTTCCTAATGTAAATATTTGCCTATGGCGGCGTTGGCCTAAAAATAAAAACATATAAACTATTTATATACTGTGTTACTGTATTTTACCTGTGTGCAGATGACATTTCGAAGTAGACTATTTTGTAAAATTATTATCATTAAATTCAACTTAGGAACAAATGCACTTGCAGTATTCTAATCGATGAATAGTGATAAGTTGATGGTCATTATTTTAATTTGTCAAATAATTTTCTATAATACCTTTAGCAATAAGTTGAAATAAGTTTAAATTCAAAAGATAAAAACAAAATTCAACTACATGGTTCCCCACCCCAAAGTAGTTGAATTTAACTTAGTGCAACACAATAAATACATAATAGTTCAAAAACTTTTAGTATAGATTTGTCAGAATCAGTTTCTTGCACATTGTTTTTTGTTTGGTATATGTAAGCGAAAGGGTGAAATATGTTGGTATGGTATTTAAAGCAAAGATAAATTGATTTAAATTTAAAAGATAAAACAAAAATACAACATAGTTCCACACCCTAAATTAGTTAATTCAATAATTGTGATATAACAATATTGACATAATTTTAGTAAAATTTGGTCAGAACAGGTTTCTCGCACACAGTTTTCTTTTGTACATGTACATGTTAGCGAAAGGTTGAAATATGTGTATATGGAGTTTATTATAAAGCAAGATATTTGAAAATTTCCTAATTTATGAAATTTCGAGGTAGACTACACTGTATTTTACAAAATTGTGATAGTTAAAACCTGGTAACTCTTTGGTTTTGTCAAATAATTTTCCATCTTATACCTTTTGAATAGGTTAAAATTAATTTAATTTCAAAAGATAAAAAAAAAGAAAATACATGACATCTTTTTACACCCAAAGTAACTGAATTTAACTAATTGTGACATAATATTTTTTTCTTCAGTACATGAAAATGAAAGGTTTTATTATGTTGTATGGTATTTGAGGCAAATATATTTGAAAAATTACTTCGTTTATATATTAATGCAAAAGATGATATAATTTGACCCTGTCCTTAGAACCATCTCAATAAAGGGCAGGTCAGAGACTTTTACACTTTGGTATTTCCAAATTTAAAGCATTTGAATATAAATATTTTCATTAAAAAACTGAGAAAAATCTATTATTGAAAACAATTTTTTCAATATACTGTTAGTGTGTACTGAAGTACATGTGCAGTAGATCAGAGTCCCTGAAAGTTCGTGTCATCGTAAGCTAAAAATATGTATGTAGGCCTAATGTCCGTGATGATTCTCGAAACGTTGCTACTCGACATAAACAAATATCATTTACATGGTGATGCCAATTGATGTCTCATGATCAATTAAAGTGTGATATTCCAGAAAGATATATCAAAACATCATCATGCATCAACCAGAGACATATATACATTGTATGTCTCTGCATCAACGAAACAGTAATTTCATTAAACAAACAAACAATAAAAAAAATTAATATTTCATATTTAAACGTCGCCTGTCTCTAAAACGTTAATGAACACGTATGACATTACAGAAGGCCTTCCCGAAGCTTGTTATCGAAAAGAATTTGAACGCTGGTCTGGGTTGACGATGAATTCTGATAACCTCCAATGTCACTTTTAATATGATATAATATTAAAAAGTCCTGGTCCTGACTTGAGTTGAACGAGTAAGCGGCGTGAAGTCACCGGTGTTATTCCATCGGGAACTCCTCGGGGAATCATTTCAAAACAATACCCGATGAGTTCAGGATGGCATTATCCTTGCGTCATCAAAACAGACGGTCTATTTATAGTAAAATACCCCTGTCGAAAAATACTGAGAAGGTCGAAAAAATAGGCCATTTTCAAAACAATCTTGTGATCGTTCTGTAAAAGATATCGAAAAACTAAACAAACCGTTTTCTTCAGAAAGCATTTATCTACTTACATGTGCATCATATATGTTCCTAGATTTTTTGGGGGAATTTTGAGGGCGATTTAAACAGAACCTCTTAGTCAAAATGTCGATTTTGGCATGTTTGACCCAAAATATCTCATAAATACGAATTTCCACAGGGATACCAGATACATCCAGACCTAGATCAAGCCGAGTTTTACAATGGTTTAAAACCCCATCAAAATTGTATGTGCCATTTTTGTCCCACCCCCAAATCGCTACAATAGCCGGCAAAAATCCCGAATTAGCTCATACTATCATTACGTTCCGTAAGGAACGATAACATAGTTATCGCCCCTTACTACACTTCATTCTTTACTCATGTATCAATTAAATCTAAAACATATTCCGCAACAGTGATATTCTAATCTAGAAATTAAACCAAAATATCGGCATAACGAAATTATAATCCTATCTCGAAATCGATAAAACGACTACTAAATATGAACAAAAAATAGATTTGCATTGAAAAGAACCAGGCAATGATACTAGATATGATTTAGGATCTGTCAAAGTGTATAGTATTGTGTGTAACAATAACATATCACTTCTTTGCGATTTTTGGGCAGCGGACAAATAAAGTTTTCTTTAGAAGTACTTATATGAATAGGCACTACATCGTATCATGATTGGTAATCTTGAGCCCTTTTTAATTGTCAAATACTAATAGAAAAGTGAGCAATATATGTTTTTCGTATAAAACAATCTAACTCTAGTGAGGAGATCTTGTCCTTTTTTGCATGAATCCAGTAACATTAACTTCTGGTTTTGCATATTTTGTCTCAATCATGAACAAAGATTGAAAATGTCAAAAGTATCGGTTGTGTGAATGGCAATGGTAATTCGTGTAGTACATAATTATAATACAAAGGACAATCAGAGGAGAAATTGGATATTGGTATGAAACCCTTGATGACATCTTTATTGTCGATTAGTGAAAACTTATTTGTATTGAAAAAAAGCAATCAACTTGGACAAAAAAAAACACAACAAAAAACAAAACAAAAATATTACTATATAAGACATTTATTTACATTTACATTTTCTTGACGGCATCGTAGACTCAACAAATCATCATGTGAAAGCATCAAGTTATGCTCTCATTTCATCAATCAAACGTCAAATGAATACTCCTCTAAAATCACATGAAATAAGAAAAATATATCAAGATGATCAAAACCGTCAGGCTTCAAATTCTTCGAATATTTAAAGCGATACAACACAAAGAACTTGACGATTCATATTTATAAGGATCACAAAAATGTATGACTCTAACATTCAATAACGTTATAATTAAGGTAAACATGTTCTACAACGCAAGACACATTATACCATTCACACAGGTACGTCATACATTCGCACTGGTACGTCAAACACTCAAACATGTAAGCCATACACTCAAACATGTAAGCCATACACTCAAACAGGTAAGTCATACACTCACACAGTAAGTCATACACTCACACAGGTAAGTCATACACTAACATAGGTAAGTCATACACTAACACAGGTAAGTCATACACTAACACAGGTAAGTCATACATTAACATAGGTAAGTCATACACTTACATAGGTAAGTAATACACTTACATAGGTAAGTCATACACTAACATAGGTAAGTCATACACTAACATAGGTAAGTCATACACTCATACAGGTAAGTCATTTACTAACACAGGTAAGTCATACACTAACATAGGTAAGTCATACACTCACACAGGTAAGTCATATACTAACACAGGTAAGTCATATACTAACATAGGTAAGTCATACACTTACATAGGTAAGTCATACACTAACATAGGTAAGTTATACACTAACATAGGTAAGTCATACACTAACATAGGTAAGTCATACACGAACATAGGTAAGTCATACACTTACATAGGTAAGTCATATACTAACATAGGTAAGTCATACACTAACATAGGTAAGTCATACACTAACATAGGTAAGAAAAATATATCAGGATGATCAAAACCGTCAGGCTTCAAATTCTTCGAATATTTAAAGCGATACAACACAAAGAACTTGACGATTCATATTTATAAGGATCACAAAAATGTATGACTCTAACATTCAATCACGTTATAATTAAGGTAAACATGTTCTACAACGCAAGACACATTATACCATTCACACAGGTACGTCATACATTCGCACTGGTACGTCAAACACTCAAACATGTAAGCCATACACTCAAACATGTAAGCCATACACTCAAACAGGTAAGTCATACACTCACACAGTAAGTCATACACTCACACAGGTAAGTCATACACTAACATAGGTAAGTCATACACTAACATAGGTAAGTCATACACTCATACAGGTAAGTCATACACTCACACAGGTAAGTCATACACTAACATAGGTAAGTCATACACTAACATAGGTAAGTCATACACTTACATAGGTAAGTCAAACACTAACATAGGTAAGTCATACACTAACATAGGTAAGTCATACACTTACATAGGTAAGTCATACACTAACATAGGTAAGTCATACACTTACATAGGTAAGTCATACACTAACACAGGTAAGTCATACACTAACACAGGTAAGTCAAACACTAACATAGGTAAGTCATACACTTACATAGGTAAGTCATACACTAACATAGGTAAGTTATACACTAACATAGGTAAGCCATACACTAACATAGGTTAGTCATACACTCATACAGGTAAGTCATTTACTTACACAGGTAAGTCATACACTCACACAGGTAAGTCATATACTAACACAGGTAAGTCATAGACTAACACAGGTAAGTCATACACTAACATAGGTAAATCATACACTAACACAGGTAAGTCATACACTTACATAGGTAAGTCATACATTAACAAAGGTAAGTCATATACTAACATAGGTAAGTCATACACTTACATAGGTAAGTCATACACTAACATAGGTAAGTTATACACTAACATAGGTAAGCCATACACTAACATAGGTTAGTCATACACTCATACAGGTAAGTCATTTACTAACACAGGTAAGTCATACACTAACATAGGTAAGTCATACACTTACATAGGTAAGTCATACACTAACATAGGTAAGTCATATACTAACACAGGTAAGTCATACACTAACACAAGTAAGTCATACACTAACATAGGTAAGTCATACACTTACATAGGTAAGTCATACACTTACATAGGTAAGTCATACACTAACATAGGTAAGTCATACACTTACATAGGTAAGTCATACACTAACACAGGTAAGTCATACACTAACATAGGTAAGTCATACACTAACATAGGTAAGTCATACACTAACATAGGTTAGTCATACACTCATACAGGTAAGTCATTTACTAACACAGGTAAGTCATACACTAGCATAGGTAAGTCATACACTAACATAGGTTAGTCATACACTAACATAGGTAAGCCATACACTCATTGGAATGAAATGAAATTAATATTCTGATCATGATCCCCATGCAGTTATTAGCATTTCGCCAAGTCTATTTTTTGAACATTCTATTTTACTGAATTTTTAAAACCTGGTATTTCTTCAGCAGAAATTGCAAAAGATTTTTTTTTTACTTAAATATTAACTTTGTATTTCATTTTCCCCTATGACCTTTAACCCATGAAATTTCTATGAGTTCGCAATAATCTGATGTTTTGAATAGAAACCATATATTCCTGCAAAATAAGTATGTGTATTACCAACGCGCCGAAAAACTGCCAAAATTGTCACCCCTGCTTAATGATTAATATATACAAAGGTATATTTGAGTTTTGTTATCAAGTCAATGACAGTTTGATGTCAAACGAAATTTCATATTTGATATTTCCTGGACTGTCCAAATCGATAAGAAAACATAAAAATTTGTTTCAAAACACCATTCAAGCTATGTCTGAAAACTGTATGATCTTAAGCAAGTCTTGCTCGAAACATTCATGACCAAGTCAAAGTATTGATTATAACACCGTTTCATTTTTTTTTTATATGACAAAGATTGATAATTATATAATTGATTAATTAGGACAAAAATGTGGCAGATATGTTTACAAAAGACATTGCTATGACTCGCATAAGTATCCTATTCAAGCCATACCATGGTAACTATTCTAGATACATCATGGTTTGTCTTGTTTTCAAGAGAAAGAAATTAATTGGAAAAGTACAGATGACAAGATAAATATATCAGTATATGTGGTACCGCTAAAAACTTATAATCCAAAAATAGAAAAAAAAATCTAATATGTATCAAAAAAAAACTATGATCATTACACTTTTTGGTTGGATTTGGATTAATATAATTTAACGTCCTATCAACAGCTATGGTAATTTAAGGACGGTCTTCCATGTGTGAGTCATGCATGCATGTGGGGAATTTGTTCATGTTTATGACATTGTGATAACGTTAAACTTTTGTCTACATTAAGGTGCTACATCACTGAAGTATACAGTCAATGTCATCCAGCATAACGCTTACCTCACCCGGTTACAGTACACTGACAACGTGCGAAACCAGTCCTTTCTACTCCAAAATGTTGAGCAGTGCTAAGATGAAGACGTAACTACCAATTTTACATACTCTTTTAACTATCGTATGTCTCCATCCGGGACCCTTATATAACTCCATACATCAAGTAAGTCCAGTATTCAGAGTATATAATGTTATATCTGATATAAGTTTGATAGCAATATCTATGTTAAGACAACTGATGGGATATTTACTCTCAACTTATTATTCAAATTTTATTTTCTGTACGATATCATATCTGTTTAGTGAGTGGCCTGTTAACGACGTTCAATATTTAGAATAGCTTTTTCGTTCCAGTATCTACAAAAACAAATATTTGTTTGAAGATTTCTATGTAAACGCGCCTTTTAGGTGTTATGATTTTAATTTAATGACACAGAAAGTATTCAACTTGCAAAAGCAACATCCACCACCCCTTCTGGACTTCGTATGCCAAAGTGACATGATGAAGGATAAGAATATGAAGATTAATGCTTTAGCTCATATTGTGTTTATCATAAAAACACAGCGTAGCTGGATAAAATCGTTCACGCGCAAATACTAATTAAAATAATAATAAAAGATGAAGAGAAATGAAAGGTATTCAAGTTTGTTTGTAGTTGTTTATCATAGTCAAATGCATTAATATATTTCAGAAGAAGATACCATCAGGTTCGTAAATAAGGGGGCATTCATACGAAGCAAAAGCGATATTTATACATTAAAACCACTGCCTGAGAAATGGTATTTTACGTTACTTTTTGGATGGTAGTTACATTACCTTCAAGGAAAAGGTACTTTTGATAAAGTATACAGAGTCAAAATATATACTTTGAAAGGTGAACGGAAATAGAATAGCAATTAAAGTTTTAAATGTTTTAGATAAAATATCTATATTATGGTCTACTGTCCTATTTGTAAATAGTTTCAATATTGGCGAAAATAAAACGCGGTTAAAAAATTGGTATGGGAATGCCAGCATAAAAATCCTATTTATTCCAAATCTGTAATTTTGAGAGTCTGTGGCGGTTCTAATACTCTCCAATAAGGAAATTACATCAGTCGCTGGTTGTTCATCCTTTGATGACACAAAATACATACCAATTATGGTAACTTTGTATTCATGTTACATTATTGAATGTCACATCCTGTCAATAGTGTTTGGGTGTCAGATAAATCGTGTTAAAAGTCGTTAGAGCAAGGGTAGGATATAATTTCTAAATAGAGCATGCGTACAGATATGTCAAATAATTTATATTAACACAGATGAATAAGATTAATTAATAGTTTCTTGCGATTTCTTCCATATCAATGCACCTACATCTATCATATATTTTATTTTGAACCTTGACGGAGTTGGTCAATAAGCCGCGATTGTAACTTCAAGTTCTATGATTGTAACTTCAAGTTCTATGATTGTAACTTCAAGTTCTTCATTTGTTACATAAATGTTATGTTGGAAACGTAGCGAAAATTAATCTGTTTTAAGGTTTTTAGTAAGTTAATCTGGATAAAGAAAATCCTGGCCAAAAAAAAAAAACCAAAAAAAAACCCCAAAAAAAAACCAAAAAAAAAAACAAAAACAAAAACAAAAACAAAACAACAATCACGACAGCGCTTAAGAAAATCGTCATACAAAATTACTCATTGATTCGCTCCGGCGTCATGCGCTTGAAAATTGTCCAATTAAATCCGTGGAACACTTTTACAGAGATTTTTTTTACACAGAGCTCATCTTCACGGTAGGTTATCTTCAGAGTCAATAAACATGTTATGTTTATACCGTTGTGGAACGTATACATCCTTAATACGGACGAAACTAGATTCGTCCTATATACGGCAATGAGAGATATAGGGGACTAATGGTATCAACGTGAACGTTTAAGGTCCCCCAAACTGCTTGAATTAAATGAAGACGGATGTTTACAGAGGAAAAAACAGAAATGAGAAAGAATCGGAGAAGAAAAATGGAAAAGTGTAATGGGGATCAGCAGATCGATTTTTGTCCCGTCAATATCCGTCGAGTAGAAGACGAAGCAGAACTGTCGCTCTACTATTCCTGGCTAATAATTACTCGCCTGTTAATGGAGAGAAGAAGTTTGATACGTTAGGGCAACATTTGATGAAACACGTACCAGTCTTGATGAAGTGGATGCTATTCTTTTGGAGTACGTAATTAAGACAGTATTTATAGTATATGAGTTTTCCTCTGTTTATTATCATAACGTAATTAGATATTTTTCGACAAATGACGCGACATAATTCCTGTCAGTAGAAACGTTCTCCGAAGAAATTTATTTCTGATTTTATAATAGCTATCCCTTTTTTGCTTTACAAACAACAAAATCCATTGCAGCGTTGCACAGTGATTTACGACCAATTAATGCAACAAAGCTATGATGCAATTGCAAAAACTGTGATTAACTTGTCAACTCAAAATAATGTCGACATTTTTCTTTGTTTTGTTTTATAGGAGAGTGTATATCCAAGACGAGAAAACAGGTTATTGGAAATTATTCGAACGTAATTTGATATCAATATCGTATACTATCGATGATCACAATACACTCTGAATAAATCGTCCATTGCAAATAGCCACCAATGGTTTGATATGTTATATGCGACGTTGGATATCATTGAAAATAGGGAAATCATTGGAATCGGCTATTAAAACGTTAAGCAAATAGTTCATTGATAATTTGCCATCGTTACAGGTTCAGTTATGCTGAATCCTGATTAAATTGCCTAATGCATCTTCCAGAGAGGTAATTAGTATCCGCGATGCTTTCTTTCAAGGTAGAATGAGTGATTTAGGTAGCCAAGAATATACCAAACCGAATTGGCAGTTTTCATCGGCACCCTAAACTTTTGGACATTAATGAAGCTAAAAATTGATATGCTTTTCTTTCCTGTCAAAAATAACAAGATACAGCTTTTTTTTTCAAAAACACAAATGCTGAGAATGTTTCGATTGATTGTGAATTGATTCGATTACAAGACCAGTGAAAAAATAACATACGAATTTTGTAGTTCTTCTTCCTGAGACATCTGCACGTAATCCAACGATGGAATTTGACCAAAGAATAGCTTAATTAGCATAATTTAGTTATCTTATGAAAATACAGAAATACAGTGGGTAACGAAAGTATCTTTCAAGGTGGCTGTTTTGACCTGTTTGCGCGAGCAAGAGTTTGTTGGGCCTAAATCCAGGAAATTTTATGAAACAGAATATAATCAATACTACATACAATTGCATGTAAATGTTTGCCCTATGATTACGTGCTGTGAGATATATGACTTGCTGCATGAAACATAACTACGTAGAGAGAAAAAACTCGACCATACGTATACGACAAAAAAGTATTATACAACATCTAAATCATATAAACCTTTGCTGTATAAGAATTTTTTTACGATTTTTTAACTTTTTATTAAAGAAACATAATTTATAAAGGAGGTAATGTTGTTTATATATGTTTTGGTTTAGAAATATCGATTTAACAGTCCAATAAAGCTAACTGTTGGTATACTTTATTGGGAAAAAAAGAAATTACAAATAAGCGCTATACAAAGGTATATGACCTCTTGTATATCAAACATGTTTAATCGCCGACAAAGGGTAATTCGGTAGCAGACCACAGTAGGATAGCCTAGCCATTGGTGCTTTTTTGTTAAACAAATAACTTCTTTATTATAATATGCATATAAATAAAAAATAAATATATCCTATAATTGGTATATTCATTATAAAGTAGTATATACAGGTATCCCATTTGTTAAAAAATGGTTTCGATATAATAAATCCGGATTTTCCGAAAGTGTGTTTACACCCGAAACGTAGTTTAGCATGAAATGGTACGTAGCAGACAAGGTAAGATATTAAAGAACTTATCAATGAACATAAGTCAAACCAGATTAATTCTGTCTTCGGGATACAGACATTTAATTTTAAATAGAAAAAAATGTGTAGATAATTGAGTCATTTTGGATAAAACAAATCATGAAATTTTTCAATTTTTAAGGTTTATTGAAGTGGTAATCATGGTTCTAACAGGTCTGAAATTTAAATCATCCTTCACAGCTGTATCAAAATTGCAAATGCTTTTAAAATTACAGATATATATGTACTTTATTAAAGATTATATGCAAGGTTAATTGGTTATGTTTGCAAATCTAAAACATTTTTCAGAATTACACTTAATAAATCATGGAATAGACGTATTTCACAAAGTCGTTTATGGCAAGTGTTTCAAGTCTAAACCAAACTTTATATTTCTGGCATATAGATATTACTTGTTTAGAATAATCGTCTCAGTCTTTCAAACAGCTTGCACCTTCAACAGTCTGAAATTGACAATGAATTGATGCATTAATGCTGTTTTGCAAACGTTTGATTCGAGAACTAAATACAAATCACGAAGTGTTACAAAAAAGAGTTTATGCATAACATTAATATGTTTTTTTTTCTCCATTTTTTCAAAAAAAAGGGGGGGGGGGGGGGGGGGGGGGGGGGGCGGGGGGTCGGGGGTCGGGGTCGGGGTCGGGGGGGTCTTCCCACTGGAGATATTTCAAAAATAATCTTAATCAGCGTATCTCAATATACCTTATAACATTCATAAACGTTCTTGGCCTTTTTCCCCTAGGAGTTTTCCTTAATTTCGCCTGATTACAATACGGAAATTCAGAATTGCAATGCATCAATATTCCCTTTCTTTCCGAATGCAAAATTAAAGCCACTTGATGTGTATAAATCAATGTTACTTTTGTAAAATACCAGGTAAGTCATATATGTCAGTTTGGGGCAAAACAATAACATTACAATTCTGTAGGTATTACAAGAATGCCCAAGTTAGCGCTCGTAAACAGAAAACTAGACATAAACCTCCCTACGTGACTCCATTCGGCAACCTCTGCGTAGCATTATATTCATGTTAAATTTTTTTAACGTTATATGCTATATCTTCAATCCATTTCACTATTTATTGGAAGAGGTCACCGTTAAATGAGTAGGAAATGTACAGTTAAAATTGTGTTAAATCTAACGAAAAAGAAGTATACATAATAAGTAAAGATTTTTTTTGGACAATTACGATATTTATATTGAGATTTTTGATCCAATAATTTTCTTTGAAACGTTAATTCCAAAATAAACGAATACATACACAAGATTTCAATGTTGCAGTAAACAAAGTATTGTGTTACGGCTATACAAATAAACCAGTCATGTTACCAAAAATGACTAGTTTAGAATTAATGTCAACTTAATCCCTCTTTACTGCAATAATATATGAAAATAGATATAAAACATCATTTACATTAACAATGAAAGACGATTTTAACACAAAACGACATTTACCTGTATAATATACAAACCATGACAAAGCAATACTAAACTAAATACCATCACAATGTAGATCACAATTTCATGAACGTTTTTCATGAGTTCCAAATGAGGAATTCGTCAAACCGACTGTGACGGAACATTACGGTTTGAGTAAAGCATGTGTGTTTCGCCTCCTCTTTGAGAGTCAGATGAACTGACGGAACACATATTTGAGCATGCGTTTGAGCAACCACGTCCATTAGTGAACTGCATCCGGTACCTCATCCTTCCACGATCGTTACCTGGATATATAAGGTCATCGAATTCCATGTCAAATGACCTTGAATTCACAGGATGACTTTGAGCGGTGCAACAACACTTAAGGATGTTTTTAAACTCTCTTTTGAAAATCGGATTCATCCAACAGTACAGAAACGGATTAATGCAAGTACTACTGATAGCTACCCAGTGACATATGAAGAACACTGTACTGTTATAAGCGAACTTTTTCACATTCGGATGCAAGTCAGTGAGTAGATGATAGAGATTGAGCGGCATCCAGCATATGGCAAAAACAGCAACAACAGCGACTAACAGTTTTATACTTTTCCTTTTTTCCTGAATTTTCAAAATACGCTGTTTTTCAGTAACCACTCCCAATTGTGTACGGAGCCATAATTTGTGTACAATTCGTCCATACGTAATGCCAATTATAGACAGCGGTATCACATATTGAACCACGACTGTTCCAATGGTAAGATATTGCTCCCATTTCCCACTTGGGAAATAAGTACGGCATCTCTTCACAGTGGTAATAAATAAGTTCAAATCCTGTACTCTTGTATAAATCCCATAAGGCAAAGACAGTGAGAATGCAAGTGTCCATATAAGTACCAGAATAAAAATCCCTTTCCGTTTTGTGATCCTGGGATTCAGCGGGTAGATAAGCACCCTTTGGCGATCAAGCGCTATGGCGGTCAACGTAAACGTTGAAACATAAACAGATGTCATCAAAGAAAAATTCAAAAGGTGACACAAAAATGCTCCAAGAGTCCATTCTGACATAAGTTCTCGCGCAATATTCAATGGAACATTCAAACATGTCATCAATAGATCTGAAAATGCCATATTTGCAATGAAAATATATGTCACTGTGTGCATCTTCCGGTTTTTCACAATCACATGAACCACCAACATGTTTCCGAAAAATGAAATGACGACAAGGATTGAAAACGAAACCAGGAGAAGAGCGGCCCCAGAAGCCCCATACCTATGTTCTTTTAATTTCTTGAAGTTTAAAGTTGTGTGCGAGTGATTAGTCATGCTGAAAATATCCAGTAGTGTATCATTTTCCATATTATCAAAAATGTCTTGTAGATAATCCGTAAAATCATTGTTGTCATCCATCTTTTGCTAAATATGATTATGAATATCGAGTTCAATTCGTAATACACGCAGTCTCACGCAGATCCTCTTTGATATAAGTTTTCAATATATTATCCAAAAGTATACATCATCTATTGTTTTTTTTATCAATTTTTAGAACTTCATAAAGTGAATATGTATACCCCTGTAAATACTGGTATCATGCATATAAATATATACAATGTCTTAGCAAATTTCAAATTTTGTCTTTTGTTCATTGGTAAAATTGGAGAAAAAGGCCACACACTCACATATCAATGTCTCCAACAAACCGAAGAAGGAAATCCAATCCAAGTCTATATCCATAGGAGTATTTACAGTTGTCCCTTTTGACGGTAAGCGAAACAAAACACATGAGCACATGTATGTTCTTCAAGTATTCTTCGCTTAAAAGTAGCTCAGTGAAACATTACTAGGAGAAAGATAATAACAATTCCAACATAAAAAATGTTTTCGTATTTTTGAGAATTACCATTTCATGCATAGCATGGGTACTGATACTGGCAGGTTAGACATCCACACTACTTTTGAATAAACTGTTCAAAAACGAGGACTGATGTTGTACTGGATACGCGACAGGCTGCTGCCAAAGAGCGCTGTGTGCGACACACAATGTCCTGACGTGTCTTCGGTTTAATATGCTGAGATCATAAGTCACTTCTCATATAAATATTGCCAATTAAGCAGCCACGCTCCGCGATCTATAGTGAATGTCATTCATATAATACCATTATTCATTTTCCTCTGACGTACAATCCGCTATCAATGCTTACAGCACAATAGTTACTTAAGAGTTACGATCCATCCAATCATTTATATGTGTTTTACATATCAGGTTCCTTTAACAGTAATCGATAAATAAACACCAGACTTTTCAGACGAAATCCCCTCACGAAAAATTACATACCCATTGTATATTTCTATCAAAAGCAAACCCACATAGCTATGTAGATCCACAGCGGTTTAATAGTTTGCATTAAAAGTGAATATTCATCGGGAGCCTTGTTCACTTGCAATTATGCTAAAGATGTCGCCAAAAGTAATGTGTTACAGAGTCCAGTATCCGGCAACTAGGAGATGAGAAACTCATTATTCCAGAGAAGACGGTCTTAGGGACGATAGGCCCGCTAATGACCAAGAGATCCAATTTGTTGTTTTATGGCTAATATTGTTGTCCTCGGTCAGTCCACTTCTGTACAAGATGGGAAGTCAAGCCTGCAAGAGAAATAATACATATGCATAATATACTTCCACAATTAAAGTTATTACCATATTGATAATTCCAGTACGTCTGAATAAACCCTAGCCTTACCGTATAACACTGAAAAACTGTGGGGAATGTAATGGTATGAAATGGGCATGACATAAGGAAGCTACGTTAACGGCTTCCCCCGTGGAACCCATAACAACGCTTAACATGAGAACAACCAGAAAAATAGTAACACCAAACAACAGGTGCAATGTTTCTCAATCCCACGGCCCTCACAGCGGAACCCATAAAAACGCTTAACAGGAGAACAATGACAGAAATAGTAAGAACAGGTGTATTTTTCTCAATCCCATGGCTTACACGGATCGTAAGGTGTATAAATAGGTAATGATGTGATGAAACGCAGAGCAACCAGAATTACACAAGGGGTCGAGTAATGAAATGTAATATGTTGATATGAAGTAACAATCTTTTTGCAACCAGCGTGTGGCTATTGCGACGATAAGTAAATGAAAACCTGGTAGGTGGTCGGTTGTCACAGTGGTAACACAATTGCCTTTCATCTACGCAGCGGGGGTTCGATCCACTTTCCCCCTCACGCGCTTCCATCCAAGCTAACAAGTGTGATTAATATGATATAACTTTCTGTAAAATAAATAGAGATGTCACAACGAGTGACGGTTGCCTATCATGTTTGTCCAACTCTAGTTAGTTAATTTTCAAATTTTGAAAAGACACTCACTTACAACATATTTATCTCATAACTTCTTTACCTACAAAGTCGATTTCAAATTCTCCGAACGGAGTGGCTAAATTCTGTAAACCGAATCATTACACGACAAAACATAATGAGTTCGTAACTAATGAAGTTAATTATCTATTTTAGGTACACAACCATTATCATTTGTACTATATTTGCAAATCATATGATTTTCACAAAATGAAATATTTGTTTGACAATCATTGTGTGTGTTTCATTGACAGAACACTAACTTGAATAACTCCGCTCACATATTCAAAATGTCACAGCCGATTATAACACCAAGTATACCGTCCGATTTAATTATCGGCCCTTTTCTACAGTTTGTAGGTATGCTATCATTGTTTTTGGGGATGTTAAATAGTCATCCTGATATTTTAAAAAATATGTTGAAAACCGAGCTGGAGTGCTGAGCAATTTGTGTATTTCACGTTTGTCAATGTGTTTACACGAAATATCTCATTAGTTTACAGACATTAGATAAATGTCGGTACAATATTCAACCTAGTTACCACTGTAGCTAGGAAAAGGGAAGCTCAACGCTCTCGCTACCATGCGTAGTCTGTTAACCATATCAAATTGTATTTCTTATGCCTCCAACCCCGGATAAATCGACATTTCCATGAGGACATCCTTCGTACAAAGTTTGGCCAAAGTTGACCTCCGGTAAATCTACAAAACGTGTCTATGTTGATCGTTTGAATGACAAACGACAGAAGTAGAAAAGGTAGTCCGTGGTCAAAGGCCAGAGGTTATGCAACAAGCGTAGTTATGAGATAAATAAAGTTTACAAATGTAAACCTAGCGCCATGTATAGCCTTTGGATTCTCATAACGTTTGTTTATGGCTTCTTTGCTTATGTAGATACTGTCTGTAGCTGCATTCCTTTTGAAAAAAAAGAATATAAAATATTTCGAAATTACAATTTGACAGACAGGTTCATTCTAATGTCTGCTATAAACCACTATATAGTTAAGAATTGGTCTGAATTCGAGGACGGGATTTCCACTATTTAATTGTGTATTGACGCTTGAATTCGGACCAGTGCATTAATGCATGCACGTGAAACCGCAACAAATTGTGCGTGACCTAATGATTCTATCGAAAAGTTATTTTTGGCTGAAATCAGTAGAGCTTATACTATCAATTCAACACTGACTGTAAATATTATTTTATAATTTGTTATCGGTGTGATTACAAGACATTTTCCCGTTGTGAAAATACATGTTTATAGCGTTACAGAAAAACAATTATGTTGTCGTAGTTGAATAAACATCTCGCCCAATTCACCTTCTAACAACTCTGAGGATATTTTCAAAATAAAATGCATTACTTAGCACCATCGCAAACACATCGAATACATAATAAGGGTACCTTCTAAACTCTTACAACTTTTGACTAAGCTTACCGAGAGCTTACATCAAATACATCATCTAATTATAAAAACAAGAATGACACGGTTTCATCAATATCAATTAGTGAACATAGCCTATGAAAAACGAGGCAATAAAATTCAAAGTCAAAACCATGATCTCATTTGACAAAATGCTATTTTCTTTTGCGGTATGATATCAGAAGTGTGCGATGCCTATCGTTTCGTCTAGTTGTACCGTTGTCACCATACACCTGTCGTTTGAGATTGTTATCAAAACCAGAGTTGACCTACATTTGTAAACTAGATGTCATCGATAAAGCTGAAGACACTTACTCTTCCGAATCACCTGGTCCTAGTCTCATTGGACTATTTCAGGAATCTCCATCCAAATATATATCCTTGTTTCTATTTTTCCCTCGTTTGATCGAATTTGATTTTGAATTATGGATTTGTTTTGATGTCGGTATTCGGCGGAACTACATTTTCCCTGTATTGTTGTATTTGTTTGAATTCGAAGTCTTGCTGTGAAAATAACATTACCGCAAAAAATCGCCAGTATACACAATGACAATGTGCATTAGGAAACAAACCAAATGATGCAAAGGAACAGTAAATTTTAGCTTTCGGAAACATCTTTGAATGGGATATTGCAAGTGCGAATTCCGTCGAAATAATCTCACATTCCATATAATTAAACCTTCTGCTCTCGATTTTCAATTCCACACAGACGATGCAGACACTTCCTGAGCGTAATTTATAGTTCTTTTGACAAGAACTGTAATTATATGTTCAGGTTATTTAACACTAAAGACACAGCAAAGGTAATATGAAGATGAAGCCCATCGTTTTTTGAGTTGTTCAAATGCATTATAAACCATATATCATAATCTTGCAGCAGTAACAGTTTATTATTATATCACATCTGAGAACACAGATATAACCAATGTCATTTTGATGTATTTTATACATTAATGAAAGGCGAGATGTCTAGATATTTTCCTGTGCTGAAATTTAAAAAAAAAAATCAAAAAAATCATCGTAATTGAATTTCAGAAAGGATGTTGGATTATTCTGGCTTTGTATTTTATTGATAGTAATCCACTTTTCAGAACTAGATCGTATGGGGCAATGATCTAAACACAAAATTATTCAACTATTTCTCGCATCACCACAGGCATGGACATTTCAGACGTTCTCAAAGACAAGATACAAACAAAGGTATAAGCACATATCATTGTAATCGGACGCAAGCCTAGACAAATGAAAACACAACACGTTTTTTCGAAGCCAAAACAATGGTAGATATCAGCATTTTGTTGGATGAGATAAATGAAATTATGGCTGTGTTGGAATCTGGTAATCAGTTGCTGTATACCAGCAATGAACACACTGTAAGGTGCCGGGGTTATTGAAACATGTCTGCAATAAACCTTACTGTCTTTTTGGACTGATGATGGGCGTAAGCGGAATTTGGGACAAAAACAGAGTTAAAGATGTATCTTTCAAGAACGGTATTGAAGTCATGAGAACGGACTAGCACGTTTAAAATACGTGTCAGAGTATTATTCATAAACTGTTTACTGCAATCATCTAATTCTGATTTCCACTTCCGTTTCAGCCACCTTGGATGAACGTAACTGACCAATGATTTACTCATAAATTACCGACTCCTTGTCAACGATACACAGGGAGAACGAACCTGTTAACCTTTACACAAAACAGTGATTCGCAGTAAATGCTATTCCAATATTGATTAAAATGACAAAATGTTTAATTACATTTTGCTATCCACGTCAACGTAAAGCATTGCTATCCAATGCTACAACGATACTTCTAATACATTGAACGGTAAGTGAGCAGGATATTACGCATATCATGGCAATGCGCCTTAAGACATTTTACCTTCATGTAAATATAATCCCTCTAAATCACCAGTAAAAATTAAAAACACATTTGAAGAGAATTGTTGTCATTAATTCTGAAGACAAATTTGTAAATAACACCACGTCATTGGCGAACATATTTATTTTATAATTTATTTCTTAAGGGAATATTGATAGCATAGAATGTCGTCCATTCCTCATTTATCTCGGCAATAGTATTAGTGCATAAGCGTAAATCCAGTAGCAAAAATCAATAGAATTCAGGCTTGGGGTGTTCTTGAAATAGAGCCTAGATTCCAGGGATATAATCTTCAAATTGCCCGACATTTTGGTCACATGCATTATATAGCTAACGTTACGTAAATTGCTTTTTACACAACTTGATAATTGTAATGTCATCTTTAACAAAGTTTCAACAAAAACAAAAAGCATTAACGCTGAAATATACAAAATAGTCATTTAAACGATTTCTTTCTGTTCTCAATGCTTTGTCATTCTGTATTTTGTTTTACTCTATTGTTGTGCCCGTGACACTCGTCCTCATATGACCCTGGTTTTTGCGACTTTTAACCCCTAAAAGCAAACAAAAACAAATAATGGCGTTTATTTCCAATATCAAAATCATAGTATATGCCCAGTTTTCAGGGAAACGGCTTTTAATGTGAATTAAGGAATGAAGATAATCCTTACAATGGTTTGTTTTCAATGCCATGATCATGGTAAAAGGGATATTGACGTTTGTTTCTGATCCCATTAATATCATACCAACTATAATTACCTAACGGGTTTTAACATACAAAAACTGCATTTCCCGCGAAATGTTATGATAAAAGAAAGATACGTTTTTCATCACACATTCTATTGTTATAACAAGTAAAACAAACGATGATTTATGAGTATCACAGATCCCATATGTAGCCGGATATATAGCATCTGTAAAAAAACATTTAGCGCTTACTTTTATGATTCATGGTGAGATATTTTCGCGCTATTTTAACTGCAAGTAATACCAAAAAAAAAATCAAAAAAAAAAAAAAAAAAATCAGTGGCCTAGATGATTACTTAAATACTCTGTTTGTTTTTTGTTTACAGATATAAAACTTAATTAAGTTTAACTTCGTAATTGCCTTTGGACTTTTTTTCATTTGACCTTTTCAGTTACGTCAACAATTCATAAGTTAAGTACGTAATACCCATCAAGAAATAGAACATAACCCGATCCTGCGCGCACCGTGTTATATCCCCGGATGGTAAACAGAAAAGCATGGGTTTGTTAATCAATTGCCGAGAAATTCACGGTCAATTCATGGTGGCTATTCACGTCTAATCTCTTTTTTATTTTTTGTCTTACAGACTCACGTAGACTCCATTTCTTTGCCTTCGCGGCAGTAACCAGTACGGCCTGATGCGAAGCTTTGGTCGCCAGTCGACCATTCGTCTAAATCGAAGCGAACTGCGCATGGGTATGGCATATTTTCCGTGACTTATTTACATATAGAGAGTGGGGAACCGCATTTGAAATTCCGCGTAGTCAGGTGGTAGTTTTAATTGTAATTATGAAAAACTACATTTTTTGTATTCTTTTTTATTTTCATTATTTATGTGTCGCTAAAAGATAAAGAGGCTTTCACAATCGTGTGTTTAGTTATAAAAGCGAGAAAATCATCCTTACAGTCTCAGTACAGGATTTTATCAATTTCTGATTTCAACATTGCGAGTGTTATTCACATTTTCCCGAACAAATGTCTGATGTACAGCTCGGTAGAGGTGTTTAGGGTCGCTATTTATCCACAGGGTGACGAGTGTCAATCGGGCGGTGGAGATGAACGATTACCCGTTCTCAAACGTGGGCGCTACCTAACTTGCCAACCTCCGCACAAGTGTACATGAAATATCTTTGCTAGGGGTAGTGTGTGTTGCCAACCGTATTATCGACACTCCCTGTAAGTGTCATGTGACGCTTGACGTCTAATTGCTTGCCGCCTGTTGTCGACTAATCAACGACGTTTATTGAACACAAAATGAATGACATACAGACATTTGGCAGCTTACATTGACACAACGCCGCCATCTTTGCTCTTCATATTCTCACTGTGGAAGTGGTGTGAGATTTTTGTTCCAAGAATATGTTCTGTATTTTGCTGTCGATGTGAGGGCGATAGAAACATAGTTCTCATGTTGAAGAGCAACCAAGAAAAGTGCTCTTGCTGTTGGCAAAAGACATCACTAGTTTTAAGATGCAAAAGTAAAGATTCCTTTTAATCGTTCCTCCACACACCGTTTTCAGTGTTTTCCAGTCGATCTCCAATAGTGATATAAGATATATATATATAAGGTAGATGAGGCGGACATACAGCTAGGTTCGTTTGATTGTTAACCACTGTTTGTTGTCCGTATTACGGTTATCTATTTAAGGAAGGTGCTCTCATTAATAATGACAGCTTAAGGCCAAATCATGGTACCGTTTCCATTGAATGACACCTTTCCTGTGATTGCCTAATGAAAGGTGACGCGTAGAGAGAAAAAACATCTGCCGCTTCTTTGATAAAACAAACCTACCAGATTAACACCAACGTGTTTCCTATTGGAGATTTGTTTTAACTTTATCTAGCTTAGTTGGGATATACCAAGGAAAAAATACTTGTCTGACATAGTCAATGCCATTAATATTTCCTCGTGAAATAAAAGAAATAACTTTCTAATCATATCGTCAATAGATATCAATCGATTAACTATACGGAGTCAGTCCTTTGCACTAAGTTTAGAGTAAGTATAAAGTCTATTATAGGGTTAGAGTATTATAAGCCGGATTTTCCGAGAATTGGGGAAAAATAACAACATCAAAGATATCATTTTGTTCAGCCAAAAGGTATGAGGGGTTTGTAAAGGTTCAGGCTTGGGGGTTGTACAATCACTTCCAAGATAATCTATCTCTAAAACTTTGTACTTACTCTAAACATTGTGCAAATAGTAAGTATTTTGTAAAGTAAGAGTAAGAATATTATATGCCGGATTTTCCGAGAATACCCCCACCCCCCAAAAAATAAACAACCTTGAACATTTAAATTTGTTCTGTCACACAGTATCATTGGTTTGCAAAGGTAAGACTTGGGGGTTGTACGCTTCAGAGAGAAGCTATCTGTAAGGATTGTTAAAAATCGCAAGTGAATTTAACAAAAGTGTTCGGAATTGTAAATATCTTTCTTGAATGTTTGCCCTTTAATGAGTCGTCAGTGATGCTAAAGGCAAAAAATGAGCATATCCAGAAGAAATGTAAGAAGTCTAATCTAATAAAAAAAATTATTCTCGAAATAGTATACATAAGTACGGTCGTTTCCAATGCGAGTCATACAAATGTCATGTGATTTTTACTTCCTGTCACTCGGCCCTAAAATGTACGCACAGGGAACGATTACTGTGTCAAGCTTGTGTCAGTGAAATCGACTGCTAGTGACGTCATCCCAAAGTGTGTGCGACTTTTCTTTTTTATTTTATTACAATTGCACGAGTAACTGGCTCTCCTACTGGAAAAAACCCTATTTTCTGCTCAAGTAAATATAGTGTATTTAAGCACTGTCCTAGAATTTTGTATATAAGCGAGTTTTCAAAATAATGTTTGACTGAATTGCTTGTCACGAAGCACTGAGAGGGACTACCAAGACACAGCTACTGTGTAATCTAGATTCGGTGAGATGGATTGCTTGAGATGTCATCTCTAATTGCGTGTGACTCAATAGTCTTTTTTTTTTGAAATTGTAATTGTAATGACCTTTAAGCTGGTCTTATTGTAGTCATTTAATACCGACCTCAAGCTACTAAAAGGTCATTACACTACCTTAGAGACATTTGATTGATATATGTAAACACTAAACTAGACTAATGTTGGGTCCCTATATTAACCAGTAACGTGGACAAGGATAAAACAAACAAATATATTGTCTAGTGACTGATGTAATGAGGTTTTTGACTTTTCCTTACGGAGGATGTGCGCTCGCGCGGTTAGTTTGTTTCTTTTTATATCCTTGTGTGCACAATTATGCTAGATACATGAAAGCATTTAAGCATCAAACATCATAAGCATCAAACATCATTCTGCTCCGTTTTAAAGGACCAAAACACGAAACAGAATGATGTTTAATGCTTTTATTTACATTTTTTATATTTCATATTTGTTACAATTTAATTTTGCAAGTCACTTTTTAATTCATTGCTTCGATATGTATTTAACAAGTAGAACAGCCGACTGTCCCTAGAATTTTGTCTCGTGACTTTCCCTGCAAAAGAAAAAAAAGTTATGTTATATCATATGATATGAAAAATTTGGCCGCGTTTACTTTTAAATAAAAAGACGTCAAGAGCTAGGCTAATTACCAAAAGATATTTTGAATATTACAACGCTGGATGGCAAAGTCATGATATTTGACAACAACGAGTCAATAAAAAAATCAATATAGGATACCGTGTTTGTGGCATTATCAGATGCGTATAAATGCAATCTTACTGTTAACGGTAATGTAATATTTTAATAATCGAAATTTCGAGACGCGATGCATCATGTTTATATACCAGGGCACGATGGTCTATTGGTAGGACACAAGGTTACGTGACCGAAGGGTCGCTAGTTCGAGTCACTACACGGTGGTCTAGTGGTAAGATACAAGGCTACGTGACCGAAAGGTCGTTAGTTCGAGTCCCTACACGGTGGTCTAGTGGTAAGATACAAGGCTACGTGACCGAAGAGTCGTTAGTTCGAGTCCCTACACGGTGGTCTAGTGGTAAGATACAAGGCTACGTGACCGAAAGGTCGTTAGTTCGAGTCCCTACACGGTGGTCTAGTGGTAAGATACAAGGCTACGTGACCGAAGGGTCGCTAGTTCGAGGCCTGACACAATTGTCTAGTGGTAAGATACAAGGCTACATGACCGAAGAGTCGTTAGTTCGAGTCCCTACAAGGTGGTCTAGTGGTCGGACACAAGGCTTCATGACCGAAGGGTCGTTAGTTCGAGTCCCGACACGGTGGTGTTGTGGTGGGACACAATGCTACGTGACCGAAGGGTCACTAGTTCGAAATCTGACAAAGTGGTCTAGTGATAAGATGCAAGGCTACGTTACCGAAAGGTCGCTAGTTCGAGTCCCGACAAAGTGGTCTAGTTTTAAGATTGAAGGCTACGTACCGAAGGGTCGTTAGTTCGAGTCCCGACACGGTGGTCTAGTGGTAAGATACAAGGCTACAATTGTACGTGACCGAAAGGTCGTTAGTTCGAGCCCATATACGATGGTCTAGTCGTCGGACACAAGACTTCATGACCGAAGGGTCGTTAGTTCGAGTCCTGACATGGTGGTCTGGTGGTGGGACACAAGGCTACGTTACCGAAGGGTCGTTAGTTCGAGTCCTGACATGGTGGTCTGGTGTTGGGAAACAAGGCTACGTTACCGAAGGGTCGTTAGTTCGAGTCCTGACATGGTGGTCTGGTGGTGGGACACAAGGCTACGTTACCGAAGGGTCGCTAGCTCGAGTCACTGTATTTGTATCATTGAACAAGATATTTTACTCCGTTCCGTTCCAGTCGACTAAGCTGATAATGAGTACGTGATATCACAGTGTAAGAAATGTCGTTTGTAAACAGCTGTTAACTTCGAAATAGCAGCTCCAGCTGCATGCTTCCGACGGAGTTACGAAAGACATTGGCTTGTCGGTAAAGGCCCCATGACCACGGATAGCTAAAGAAAGCGGTTGTGCACGTACATGTTTGACTCTTCCTCGGATATAATTGGCCCTGATCCCGATCCAAATTTCACATACTTGCCTACACGTCTCCGCCGTCAGCTACGTTTTCCTCAAAATGTCTGACCAATCGGATCGCGTTCCTGGTACGATTCATGTTGAGTTATGTTGAGGCAACTGCCAACTATCAACTATCAACAGGTATAAATGTATCAGTACAATGTAGTTGTTCACACTATGTTTCCTTTACCAATTCTTTCTTTAAATCTACATTTCAAATGTCAAAATTGATACGCATGTATCCAAATGATATATATATATACATTCGAGATTTTTTCCGAATGACAATGGATTGATGGCAAATCGAAAACAAAAGATACTCCATAAAATGTCATTGCACTGTTCAGTGAAATACCGGCAAATAAATAACATAATTCTATTTATAATAAATAATGAGGGGAATGTCGAGTGTTTATCTTATATTTTTCTCTATCTATACACTATTTTGTATACCAATATGCGCACAATAAAGACTGTTACTGTCCAAAGGGCGGAGGTGTTGATACTGATTGTATATAACTTCACACCATATTTACAGCAACAATGATTGCAAAAATATTTGCATTATCCCATTTGTAAATTTGTTAAGTTCAATTAAGAGGAACATCCGGGTTAATCTGATGAACGAACACAGACTTAACCAATATCGACGTGAAATGATTTTAGTCAACATTAAATAAATATATACAGATAATGTTAAATATATACAGATAATGTTAAATATATACAGATAATGTTAGATATATACAGATAATGTTAAATATATACAGACAATGTTAAATATATACAGATAATGTTAGATATATACAGATAATGTCAAATATATACAGATAATGTTAAATATATACAGACAATGTTAAATATATACAGATAATGTTAGATATATACAGATAATGTTAAATATATACAGATAATGTTAAATATATACAGATAATGTTAAATATATACAGATAGTGTTAAATATATACAGATAATGTTAAATATATACAGATAATATTAAATATATACAGATAATGTTAAATATATACAGATAATGTTAAATATACACAGATAATGTTAAATATATACAGATAATGTTAGATATATACAGATAATGTTAAATATATACAGATAATGTTAAATATATACAGATAATGTTCCTCTAATTAGGACTGTTTGGATTTTGTCTATACAAGCATCTCGTCTTGATAAAATGAAAACTGAAGTCTAGTTCCTCCTACCATTAAAGATTTTATTTCCTCTCACCTGTTTCACTATAGCATCCTCTCTGTTCAATATATAGTCTTAAGAAATGAATAAAATTAATGATTCTAAGTAAGCTTTGCTTAAAGATGGGATTCCAAATTTTGAATATTATATATTTTTTTGGATTGTCTAAATCATGCGTTCCGCGAAACAACCAAAGTTGGGGTCAACGCATATGGAGATTTAACATTAGCGCTTGCCCCCGACTTCAATTTCTTTAATTTGTTCACCATATGTAGATACACAAAAATAGATAAAAATCGCATAAATGATTAACCATTATATCAAGTGATAGTCGTAGTGAACCTCCTTGCAAAACACCAAGTTAAGTGAACAGTAACCCTAATAAAATGGTTATTCTACCATGTTTGCTATGTAACGCTAGTTTTGATTGGTTAAAAACCATGTATTATTTTCCAATAACCAACGCTCGTGCCAATAATACACGCTCGTGAGTCACGACTGTTACAATTTTAAATATCTAATATTCACCCGTTTCATAAAAGGTTACTATAGCCGAGTGGGCTAATGGGTTAGTCTTTCAATATATTTTTATCACGACGCGAGTTCGAATCCTACGGAGGCCCCCACTTTTTTTTTTAATTTTTTTTTTTATCCTTTTTTTTTAATTTTCAAAATCAATACCATATGATAGATGCTCTTGATCGTAGTACTGTATTGCCTGTATTTTTCATCAACAAATAATGCAATACTCAAGAAATAAATTACAAGGTTTTCCCGGGGTTTCTTTGCTGTTTTTCTATTAGAAAGAGGTCGATCTCAGAACTAAACAGTACATGGTAGAATAGAAATAATCAACTTTGACTCGTGTATTGTTGCAGGATATACAACTCGGACTCGGATATTTTGCAATTTTAATTAATAACTCAGGCCTGCGGCCTTCGTTATTAATTTAGTTGCAAAATATCCTCGTCCTCGTTGTATATCCTGCAATAATACACGAATCATCGTTAATTATTTCTTAAATAATTTCCACAGGCTATTGTTGATTAAAAAATCAATTATGACAGTTAACAGTGTATAGATTAATTGTTATTTTGATACCCAAAATATCCTTTTGACATACATAAGGTAAGCATAGTCATACATTTAATTAGAAAAACATTAAAACAAATAATAAAATTTCAAATGTTTCCAACATTGTCAACATGAATTAGTATAGTTGTAATCACAGTCTTTATCTTATACTATTTAAACTTGAAAATACTTTTCTTTGTCATATACTTTCAACATAATCAATTTGAGGAAATTCTGAAACCGGTAAATTACTTTTTAAGCATGTCAAACATGTCCAATGCAACGATTTCCCATAACCATGATTTTCAAGATTTGATTATCATTTTTTTGTTTTTTTAAATACCGATATAGATATTTTTTCATTTTTGTATATTACAAAACACCTGCATTAATTTATACATGGCTTTTAGTTACCTGCAGCAGTAATTATTCATAAATATGCATTCTGCAGTATAATCTAACCTCTCATGAACTACTTAAGGTTGAAATGATGTTCATTTACATGTACCTATATATACATGTATACATAGACCATAACGTTATCGTTATAATAAAAAAACTAATATGTATGTGATTATCATTATGTATTTTCTCATTCATCAGACAAAAAATAAAGATATATAACATAAGTAGATTTATATTATTAACTCGAAACATTTCAGTATAGCAAGAAATGATAGTTTTTGTCTGACACCTAACGAAAGTCTTAAATGAATATCTTAAGTGTGCGCCAAGGTGATGTCATAAGCCTTTCATTTTTAAACTTTTAACAAGGAGAATTTGTGCGCTGGCCATGTTTGACATGCTTAAAGGTAATTCATCGGTTTTGAAATTTTCCAAGATTAATTCTGTAGAAATTATATTTATGAATATGAAAGAGTTTATATAAGTATAGAAAAAAAACTGTGATTGCATCTAAACTATTTCAAGTTGACAAGTTTGTTTGCATTTCAAATTTTGTGAACATTTTATATTTCATTAAGATAAAATGTATCACTACGCTTAATTCATGTATATCAATATGACATATTTGGTATCAAAATTTATACACTGTAAACTGTTATAATTGATTTTCGAATTGTCATTAGCCTGTGAAAATGATTTACCATTTTGTTAGGGTACCTAAGGAAGTCTACTACTACTACTAGAAGTAATAACGACTAATCATGTATGAATTAATGGCATGTACATGTTTTACCGCTCTTAAAAAACCGCGTCCAGTGTATCTTAAAACATTTACGTATTTGTATGGTGCACGTGTCTTTATTTAATTCATGTGATTGGTTGGATCGGGAAAACGAATTTTGCCACGTGATTATCTGTTTACTTTCATATATAGTGACTTATGTTAGCTCGCTGGATCCAGTTGTTCAAAAGGTGAGTAGGCTTATCACACTTTAACATCAATATTTTCATCCCAATAATTTTGTTTCTGGTTAAACTAGCTTGCCACAATATGATGAATCTAATCATCTTTTGAAATACTTGACCATGATGTGCGATAGTGATATCTGTTAGCTCCCTGATATAGTGATTTCTGTTAGCTCCCTGGTGTAGTGATATCTGTTAGCCCCCTGATATAGTGATTTCTGTTAGCTCCCTGATGTAGTGATATCTGTTAGCTCCCTGATATAGTGATTTATGTTAGCTCTCTGATGTAGTGATATCTGTTAGTTCTCTGATGTAGTGATTTATGTTAGCTCTCTGATGTAGTGATATCTGTTAGTTCTCTGATGTAGTGATTTATGTTAGCTCTCTGATGTAGTGATATCTGTTAGTTCTCTGATGCAGTGATTTTTGTTAGCTCCCTGATGTAGTGATATATGTTAGCTCCCTGATGTAGTGATATCTGTTAGCTCCCTGATATAGTGATTTCTGTTAGCTCCCTGATGTAGTGATTTCTGTTAGCTCCCTGATGTAGTGATATCTGTTAGCTCCCTGATATAGTGATATCTGTTAGCTCCCTGATGTAGTGATTTCTGTTAGCTCTCTGATGTAGTGATTTCTGTTAGCTCCCTGATGTAGTGATATCTGTTAGCTCCTCTGATATAGTGATTTCTGTTAGCTCTCCTGATATTAGTGATATCTGTTAGCTCCTGATGTAGTGATATCTGTTAGCTCCCTGATAGTGATATCTGTTAGCTCCCTGATGTAGTGATATCTGTTAGCTCTCTGATGTAGTGATTTTTGTTAGCTCCCTGATGTAGTGATATTCTGTTAGCTCCCTGATGTAGTGATTTCTGTTAGCTCCCTGATGTAGTGATTTCTGTTAGCTCCCTGATGTAGTGATATCTGTTAGCTCCCTGATATAGTGATATCTGTTAGCTCCCTGATGTAGTGATATCTGTTAGCTCCCTGATGTAGTGATATCTGTTAGCTCCCTGATGTAGTGATATCTGTTAGCTCTCTGATATAGTGATATCTGTTAGCTCCCTGATGTAGTGATATCTGTTAGCTCTCTGATATAGTGATATCTGTTAGCTCCCTGATGTAGTGATATCTGTTAGCTCCCTGATGTAGTGATATTTGTTAGCTCTCTGATATAGTGATTTCTGTTAGCTCCCTGATGTAGTGATTTCTGTTAGCTTCCTGATGTAGTGATTTCTGTTAGCTCCCTGATGTAGTGATTTCTGTTAGCTCCCTGATATAGTGATTTCTGTTAGCTCCCTGATATAGTGATATCTGTTAGCTCCCTGATGTAGTGATTTCTGTTAGCTCTCTGATATAGTGATATCTGTTAGCTCCCTGATGTAGTGATTTCTGTTAGCTCCCTGATGTAGTGATATTTGTTAGCTCCCTGATGTAGTGATTTCTGTTAGCTCCCTGATGCAGTGATTTCTGTTAGCTCCATGATGTAGTGATATCTGTTAGCTCTCTGATATAGTGATTTCTGTTAGCGCTCTGATGTAGTGATTTTGTTAGCTCTCTGATGTAGTGATTTCGGTTAGCTCTCTGATATAGTGATTTCTGTTAGCTCCCTGATGTAGTGATATATGTTGGAGAGGACTTATATAGGCTTGCCTGTTGTCCAATCCATTTGTTTTATTGCAATAAAATTTGTTGAAAAGAAATCTGTTAACACCCAGATGCAATTATTTCTTATCGCTCTCTGATGTAGTGATTTCTGTAAGCTAGCTGATGTAGTGATTTCTGTTAGCTCCCGGATGTAGTGATTTCTGTAAGCTCTCTGATGTAGTGATTTCTGTAAGCTCTCTGATGTAGTGATTTCTGTAAGCTCTCTGATGTAGTGATATCTGTTAGCTCCCTGATGTAGTGATTTCTGTAAGCTCTCTGATGGCGTGATTTCTGTAAGCTCTCTGATGGCGTGATTTCTATAAGCTCTCTGATGGCGTGTTTTCAATGACCTGTCTATTGGAAGTTCACGGTCTATGATCAATCATGTGACTTTCCAATAAAATGAAGCGAATTACTAGGTTAACCATCAGTACTTATACTGAATTAGATAATACTTATATTCAACTCATTTAATCAGCAAGCTTTAATCAGCATTCCCTGTAACCCCCATCTTTAAGTGGGATGAAAAAAAAGTTGACAAAACATTTCCTAAGCTGTGGCAGAGTATCAAATCACATCACCAGAAGTTGATTTATGATTAGAAACTTAGATATCGTGCATATAAGGACATTTACAGATCTGTAACTTGTTCTCACGAAAGCACTTAGTGTTTTGAGTAACACTGTTTTAAGTGTATGCAAGAGCAGAGATAGATAAGACAGACTTGTGTAGGCTATATAGCTAGCCTGGCCTTGGTTTCAGGATTCATACTTATTAAAGGTGATTATCAAGGTCAGAGAGAGTAGGTGTCATTACATTGATGAATCCTACATTGGAAAGTAACACAAGCCTTATTTTATCAATCACTTTGGTATCAATGTCCTGGAAGGAATATAGGATTAACGACCGTTGACATAACATGGAACTGTCTAGGTAATGAAAATTGTATTTGAATATGATCCATTTTGATAACACATACCATGTCGTAGATTTTTAGTCCGCCACAACGGGGACATGAGCAACTGGTATAAAGTTACAGAGAACAAACTGCAGTAATCAATTCTAGACAATGTATAGTGTCTGAAAGCGAGGGATGTAACATGTTCTCCCCAGTCCATGATTAATCACTGGGGTGTCTTCTTTTTGACCTTCAATATCTTGCGTCAGTCAAAAATTGTCCAGTATGGCTTCGCTTTACGTGTATACCATTAGACCATTTGTATGTACATGCTTTCATTCTACAAGTCACTGTCTCAAGAGTTAATCACTCAAATTTGAAGGGGGCATCTGCTAACAAATGTCTAGTTCCCAGCACTTACACTTTTTAATGCGAGAAGCATGGAAGCCATGAGAGAGAACATGAAGCCGATGACCGAGGGCCACATCAAGTTCAAGATAGTTTCCGCTTATCAAGAGATTCTATAACGGCCTCACAAGGGAATACAATTTTCCATGCCCGGCATATGTACTAAACAAAGCATTTAGTATATATAACACTGATATCACCATAAGACTGCGTTCAGACATCCGCAAAGGCGCCATGAATTGTTAAAGTATTATTGTCAATACGTGGGCAAAATGGCACCATATGTAAGTGAATAACAATGCAACAGAACTAATTAGGGAGGTTTATTTTACGTCAAAATTTGATCATATTTGAAGTAATTGCTAATACCTTACGACGCGATAAAGCATAACCCGGTCATTCTTTTCATTGAATGATCGTTGCGTAAGATTAAAAATCGAAATAAATTGTGACAATGTTATTGTTTTTAAATCGAGAGTCAATACAATGAATCTGATTAAAAAAGTAAATATAGTTCACAATATAATTGAAAATATGTTGTTTTTTTATAAAAAGTTCAAATTATTTTTCTACAAGCGAAGCTGATTTCTTCAAAAGACGAATACATGAATATTGAAAAATAAAGATAAATTGTGGGTTAATATGAGGTCATATATGTTATTTCTAGATCACTTATCGCACCTTCTATACTTTTATTGTGTCGTATTAGTTTAATAGAAACGTTTTCATTTCTTTTTATAAAAGGATTTTATTTAAAAATAGCCTCACCGTGTTTCATTATTGGATGAAAAAAATAAAACGAGATTAATACAAATACAAATCTGATTTGGTCTTACACGCGAAAAAAATCCTGGCAGAGGGAAAATACTTGCATGACATAATCTCGAGGTGTAATACTTTAAAGTTGATATTATCTAACGGAGTCAATAGTAGGTGACGTGGAGATACCCAAGAGCTATTTAATCATGATCCTGGAGTAATGTAATACATAGGAAAGGTGCAGCAATGTGAAAAACCGTTTACACTAAGCGCTTAGTCGCATTAAATGGGAGATAATGATATTTTTCGCTTAACATGTGGTGAAATTTTCCCCTTGAAAGCTTAACACGAGTTGTATCGAACCAATGTGGATTTGTTCATGTTAGATCAGTCGGTGGTATATAGAGGTTACACAACGAGTGGTTGTTGGATATGGAATTTATTTCACACGAGTAAGTTATTTTTTAAAAGTTACAAAAGACACGAGCTTTAGCGAGTGTTTTTTTGCAACTTTTAAAAAATAACTTACGAGTGTGAAATAAATTCCATATCCAACAATTTCGAGTCGTGTGACCTGTTTCTACCACAATAATATCGGCTTGAATCAAAGTGAAACGTGGCCAAGTATAATTTCGCGTATGCAAATAAAGTGTACCGGTGACGTCTGGGACCCGGTGATGTGACGTCATTAGATTATTGATGACGTCAATAACAATTGCAGCTTGGGTCAAAGTTCACCGTGTTAGCCAATCAAAATGCGTACAGAGTTTATACCACGTGTGGTATAAACAGATTGTTAATCAACAGCTGTAATGATTAACTGATGGTCTGAGAGTTGAATAACACATGGTATTGTGGTAGAAAATATGTTCGCGTGTATTTTACCGATACATGTACGGGAGGTAAAATGAATACGTTGTTTCCTATGTTTTGGTATCCTCTTTTCGCGCCCTCTATTTGCTCAGGACAAACCGGTGTCTACAGAAACTCTTATTATTTACTTCTGCCTGTTTGTTGTTTTTCTATTTAAAAATGACAGTAATGTCTGGTAAACAAAAAATCTAAATAGGCTGAAAAGAAATAAGAAAATATAGAAGCAGCTGTTTACATGTCCACATTGTTAATTCTGGGTGTGATTGAATCGTTTGAAACTAATAAATCTAAGAAATAGAGGATATTGAATGGTATCCCCGTTCAATAAAACATATATTTCAACAGTATGCCAGAATATCTGTTTTCCATGAGTGTTAAATGAAAATAATCATTTCAATGTTAAAAGCTAATAAATGTTTATGCTTTTATAAAGTAATTTCCTGTCAAACAAATATCCCTATTACCTGCTATAGATGCTTTCAAACATAACGGCATGGCTATTTTGTGCAATATACCCGATCCGAGTGAGCTTACTCTGTCTCCTCATCGTATGTTTTGCCAAAAATAGCAAGCAGCTTTTAACAAGTTACTTGTCAACAGCAAAACCCATGGTTAGCCATGGAGCATACTAACAATCGATCAAGTTACTTCTGGTCCATTACACCAGAGAAGTGATTTACAGGCTAGTAGAATATCATTTGGTGTGTTATTAAGATGAACCTTGACCTAGTCCTAATCCTGTGTCATAGAAAAAAAAGATTGAAAGTTCACACATGTAGCTACCAAAATCACAGTGGACATTACTTGAACAATAGAAGAAAACAAAAAATACCGTGAATGGAATTATATATGAAATTGATAACTCAGTCAAAAGCTGATTTTGCAAAGTACTGTTAATAGAACTTCTTTTTTCTCGGCTGCTGACAATTTGGTCACGGACAAGTCAAAAGGCGTTCAAGTTACGGAATTCGAAGTATCGTCTGGAATTTGTGCGCAGACTGTCTGAACTGGATAAGATCATTCATGGTTTCAAAATTATTTTACTTGGAATAAAGAAATTGAAAAATGAAAAAAAAGATGGTTGAGACATTTTTACCTGTAACTTGTTAGTGTTATTAGAGAAAATGGTATTTTATTATGTGTGTATGGATGATAGGGATATTCCACCCTCGTCATGTCTCGAGTTTCACTACATTTTGTGACTATCGAATGGAATCTCCCTATCCTACATACACGTATATAAAAAGTCTGATAGTTTCTGACATGTTCAGCGTGATTATATCTTTTATAAATCATTGCATTGAAAAACAATCGGACGAAACATGGTTTTATTAACCCGAGAAGAATGTCAACGTTGAACTTATCATTTCTAACACATGAGTAATAAGTCGTCCTCGGTGGATATTTTCTTACAGGTAATTGAAACATGTATCGACCTTATCGAGAGCCTATAAATGTTTTTGCACATATTCTCATATACTCTTATAATCTAATGACATATATTCATTTTTTCAACAAGGTCTATATCGCTTTTTGCTAGCTGTTAGATAGAACAACTTATATCTTGTTACTGGTGTGTTAAAACAAAAGTGATATTTCACCATATATATTTACAAAATGTATCATTATATATTGACATATTTCTTTCACACTTACCTTTCCAGTGTAAACTGTCATTTATGAGTGGCTTGTCTTAACACTTCACATTATACAGTTGATTCTTGACTTAATAGTTTTGACTGGCCGGTCAGCACCGGGAGTTGACCCTTCTTTTACAAAGGTAATGCTATAAAAATACTATACTTCTAATTATTCGGGTTGTAAGCTTTCGTAATGTATGCCCTAGCTGTATTGAAGAAAAGTGTTGAGACATGTATGCCATGGGAAAATGAGTCTCCGGGTATATTTAAATTAATATACACGTTGATAATATCCCTCATCTTTACGTATTTACGTGTCTTTTATTGAATGTCTATGCTCATCCATACTCTCATAGTATAATAAATGTCCGCTTTACCTGTTACAAATAGTGTACCAGATGGGATGTAATAAGGTCTGATGCGGGATGGTTACCTAGTATTCGAAGCAATTCTGGTGATTAACTAGCGTTTAGACTGTGATTATGTTTTCACCATAGGTTGCTGACCTCTGGACCAAAAACAACAGAAAATACCCATATTAAAATATCATGATGCTATTTATTAGCAGAGTGAAATATTCTTATGCGTTATGAAGTCAGACGTGTTTGATAATTTTTGATATGCATAGTAGTCCATTTATCACCAACCATACTCCTATTTGAGGCTGTGACTTAACCCGGCTTTGACCTAGACTGGTATGGCGAGTGTCGTCGTGACCTAGATTTGTATGGCGGATGTCGCCGTGACCTAGATTTGTATGGCGGGTGTCGTCGTGACCTAGATTTGTATGGCGGGTGTCGTCGTGACCTGGATTTGTATGGCGGGTGTCGTCGATGAAGCAGAAGACGCTTACTCTTCCAGAGCACATGGTCTTAATCTCATTGTACATTTTTCAGGAGTCTCTATGTAAATGTACAATTGTCTCCACAAACGGATGTCATCATATAATCTCTAATAAGCTGCTTGCGTGGAGCATTGTACAGCCTTGCAAAATCTATGGTCACGTGACGCCAAAATCTGCCGTTGATAACACCACTCAGGGAAAATTTAAAGTACCATCAATGGACACAGTCGCATGACACCCCGTCCTGGTTTGTTTTTCATCGTTAAGGGGCAAAAGCCCTTTCTGCCGGACATTCAGCAAAAAGAATACTGAGTGTTGCCTGGATATACAGAAAACATAGATTCTAGGCACTTCTTGAAAACATAGTAATACCACTGCCTTATGGCTAAAATAAAAATAAAATTGTGTCTTTTATAAGTTGTCGTGAGGGAAGCCATGTATAGATGTAACATATTTAATAAAACAAGTTATTTTCTTTGTACCGCATGTATATATATATATGAAACCGTAGGCAAAGAAACAAATAGAAGTCAAACATCAGCAAAACACGGCGCCTTCATAACAACTTTTCATCGAGAACATAATTATGCGATTCAGGCGCATATTTTGACTGTTGATCAAAGTATTTAATGAATCCTCACATGTTATACATTCTGTATAATCTTTTGTATATAAACGCAATCACAATAGCTCTTCTTGTAAATCATTCTGATTAAAGCATAATTATGTCAACAGTACTCCAAAAGAACCTATGGTATTTATATCAAGATTTATCGTATTCAGTGAAAGAGCAATATGTTTCGGAAGCAATTCAAAATCCCGAATACATTAGAAATGATAAGGAAAAGGCTTCTTTGAAAATTTTGATTTTCTATTAATTTACACGTCTGACAATGTAACATATTTGTAGAACTTTATTAACTTGAGACGCTATAGTAAAGGTATGATTTTGGGGGGAAAAAACACAAACAAATAGGTCACATTGCAATGAGTAGATTAAGAATACGAAGTGCACTGGTGTATTGCAAACCACTTATCTTGTTCATGTGATTTATACAAATTAAACTGATTTGAATGGTTAAAAAAACGATCCCTCATTGTCCCCTTTATCGCATTTTTACTTTGTCACCTCTAATCATCCCTATACATCTGCAATTATCCTGAAAGTGAAGGTTTCAGTGCAGTGGCCATTAAGCCACTAGGTAGACATTTTGATCTCTCAGAATACTTCTGCAAGCAGTACAATGAAAACGTAAACGAACTACACCACACCCCTCCCCAACGCAGATATTTTGAAATCGCTTTAAACATTTTGAGCATTTAAGTATTAAATTATCCCATTTAAAAAGTATAAATATCCTACCGAGCCCAATAAAAAGCTTATTTGTGGAGTATAACAGTACAAACTGTGAAAAAACAGCAGTGCTGCATTCCTCTTCAATATACATGTAGCTGATTTAGTAATCTTGTAAAGCTACTAGCTTCAGAACATATATCAAGAATGAAGATAAGGAAGCGTCTGCTTGTTTTTACAGAGGATGATGATGATGATGATGATGATGATGAGGAGGAGGAGGAGGAGGAGGAGGAGGAGGTGGCCGTTGGCAAAGAAAGTTTGTGAAATTATATTGCATCGATTCTGAATATTGTTTCCTTCCTTAAATGACCCTGGCTATTAATAGCACGTTAAATAAAATAAACCAAACCAAACTAGCATTAAATTACTTCATATTACTTCATTTAGTTAATATATTAGGCCTTCTTACTTATATCTATACTTTATTTGATACTTTCGAAACATTACTTCTTTGGAATAAAAGTTCCCTTCTCGGGAATGTCATTTCTCATTTCCTTCATTGAAGTGTTTGACAGGAAGTTGGCCAAAGATGAATCAGCAGTTCTGTGGTTGAAGGATCAAACGTTGAAGATAATAAGAATGTAGATACAAATAGTTTTATTGATCCAGACTGATTGATGTCAGACTGATGAAAAAACTTTACCCTATTTAGAGGTAGTGCAAAGAATGTCTAACGCGTAACGTCATCGAGGCTTAGGGACTTGTTTAACCATAACGCAACTGAGACAAAAGGACTGGTCTAACCCGAGACTCTGCCGACTTTTTGGGATTGGTCTAAACCGAGACTCCATTTAGCATTAGGGTTTGAAATTATAAATTCTCATTCCAATGATTGCAATAAAACATTTGAGAAACTCTCAGGAAATATACGCAAATTTCACTCATCTTGTTTGACATACTTGTCGAATTTTAACAATTTTAGTGTTATCACACTGAAATGCCATACCTACACACAGTAGCACGACATTCCATCCTGTCACTTTATACTGACAGAAGATGAACAGAGGCTCATCTTCATTCGAACCTACTTTCAGCCGACCATTATTCAGAGAAATGTACGAACCAATTTTATAGAATTATATTTGTCAGGGTTTATGAACGGCACAAATTACCCTCCTTACTGGGCGGACGCTCAACACTTATACTACCGGCATGGTTTTGTAAAGACAGGCAATTAGCCAGAAAATGTATGTTGAAATGATAATTTTGCAGGAATTAGAGTGGTAATGCTGCTAAAGGGCGACACTATTACACATTTTATGGCAATTTCGGGCTGTGCATGTAACATATTCTGGCTTCTATATGCAGTGTTCAGGAAAACAGTTGGTAAAGAAAGATGTATGATTTAAATTCCATATATAAAACTCTATGCCACATACAAAATAAAAAAAAAACTTTCTAAAACGCAATGTAGGAGAATTTTTTCTTTAAATGTAAAATTGACTGAATTTAAGAACACTTAAGAAAACAGCCACAAATATTACTTATATGAATAAGTTTATTTTAATTGATTTCACTTTTTTATGCGTTCAATGTTTCTCTTATTTGCTTTTCTAGTTTCCACGTCTTCGTTTTCATTTACGTTCCCGTTGATCCTCAGTTTCTTCTTTTTTCCAGTTCCTACGTCTATTTACAACTTCAACAATGTAATGTGTTCACGCAGTCTGGTATGACAAACAAGAAATTAATCAATGAAACCAACCAAAATAAATAACTATTATGACTTCAATAAGATAGCCTGGCCATATTATTTGTCAGATACTGATTATTTTCTCATTCATCACATCTTCCATGTAAATGATATTTTTTCTAGTCTACCACTGTTATTTCCTTGGCTACCACCGATATTTCCTATAGGTAACCATTGATGTTTCCTAGGTAACAACTAATATTTCCTAGGCCACCACTGACATTTACTAGGCCACCACTGACATTTCTAAGGTAACCACTGATATTTCCTAGGTTATCACTGGTATTTCTAATGTTACCCGTGCTATTTCTAAGGTAACAATTGATATTTCCTAGGTAATCGCTGATATTTCCAAGGTTACCACCGATATTTCCTAGGTTAGCACTGATATTTCCTAGGTTAGCACTGATATTTCCAAGGTTACTGTTACCACTGATAATACCTAGGTTATCTCCGAAATGTCCTAGGTTACCGCTGATATGTCCTTGGTTACCACTGATATTCCCTAGTTACAAATGAACAAGACGTGTGTTTCCATGGAAAGCCATATGATTCCATCACATGTATATACGTTATTCAATTCGAAAATTGTAATTGAAAGTTGTCCTGTCAATAAGTGCCAACGCTTCAAGGGATACTTCGATTGAAACAGATTTCATAACTATTTTTGAGTGAGAGAGCACAAAGCATTCGATACCAATTGGCAAATTAATTTCAATTTGCCACAAATAAATTTTCAATGTAAAATGTAATTTGGCATTTTTTTCATACTGTTATTAAATGAATTTCTTGTTGATAAAGTAGTCTTTGTTGTTCTGCTTTCTGTATGCAAACAATAAATTACCCTAGTTGTAAGGGATATCATGGTGTCATATGTGAACATGTCCTGGGTCCTAGCATCAAACTTCTTTGGAAAGTCATTATCCTATAGTTCTCACTGGGTTGCAAACCAATCCTTTCAGTCCATTTTTGTCAATATCAGTGGGATCTTTTCTTCTTGCGTTAGTAAACGCGATCATTTGAGGCAAAAAATATAGTTCTGGCAAATGATTTCAACATTTTGATAAATGAGTTCCACCATCAACTGCAGACAGCTGATTTGATCAATATAATGTCTTTTCAGCAAGTAGCACGAATTTCCTGTACGTCCCAAAACGAAATAAACAATATATTTTGGGCGTGACGGCGTCATCTAGTGACAACGTCACGAACATGTTCTTCATACACCAATGGGAATTACGTGAGGTTTATGATATAATAACTTTCTATTTTGTTTGTTAAGGTTATATAGCGAAAACGCACAGCAAATGGAAAACATTTACATGTATGCCTATGCCACAAAGAATTTAGATATATATATATATATAATTAAAAATATATAATGTCCTTGTGATGGATACATAGTAATAATAATAAAAAACACAAACCAGAAATTCACACTAGCGCTTTCAACATGCTTTGAGAGCAAGCTCTTCAGGTGTAATGAAAGGATTTATTTGTGACGTCATCACTGTGTGTCATGGTTACGTCAAAACAACATAGATTGATGACGTCATAAAAGACAATGATCAAAAGTACACATAAATACAAAATTGATGACGTCAAAATAAAAAGATACACAATTAGAAATTATGTAATGGAAAACAACTGTTTTTACAGTAACATTGATTTGGAATCACACAGAACTACATGAATTAAGACTTGGTTTTAATAGATTAATAAACATATTTTCTTTTGATTCTCTTTCTATAGCATCTGAGCTAGACATTTGGTATATAGGTAAAACATAAAACTCACTTTTAGAACATTGGTACATATGTTTACTAACTGTTAAAAATCTTAGATTGTCTGTTCTTATTTGCTGTCTATGTACTGTCATACGTTTTCTAATTTCGTTGCCCGTCTGACCAATGTAAAATTCTGAACAATGTTTGCAAATCATAGCATAGATAACATTTTTAGATATACAATTCATATTTGCTTTGATTTGAAATTTAAATCCATTTTTGAAAGTAAAATTGGAACATTCTATGATACTTTCACATGTACCACATCTAGGTCTACCACATTTAGATATACATGGAATTTGCTGTTCAGAATCAAACTTTGAACGGCATAATAAACGTTTCAAATTTCTTGGTTGTCGCTTACAATTTGTGATTTTATTTCTGTCTAATACCTTTTTCATCTTGTCACTATTCTTAAGAAAATCCTCACAACTTCTAATGATTGGAAAAATATTAAAATTGTTTGGATTGTATGTAGAAACAAAAGGTAAAATGTCTGTTCTTTTGGCTTGCCACATGGGAAGTAAAAGGTCCCTTTTCCTTAGCTTTCTTTATTCCATTCAAAATTATCTCAGTAGGGTAATGTTGTTTTTTCAAAAACACAACTAAATCACAAAGTCATTCATCTAATCTATTATTATCACTCACAATAGTAACTAATCTAGATGCAAGATTAAATGGTACATTGAGTTTTGTATGTTTAGGATGACTAGAATAAAAATCTAAATGATTATGGGAATCTGTTGGTTCACAACAAATTAAATAGTTTACATCCAGATATAAAATACACTTTTGAGTCAAGTGAGAATGCATTGCCATTTTTGGATGTTTTAGTAGAATTGAAAGACAACATTATTACTACTGATCTATATTGTAAACCAACAGATTCCCATAATCATTTAGATTTTTATTCTAGTCATCCGAAACATACAAAACTCAATGTACCATTTAATCTTGCATCTAGATTAGTTACTATTGTGAGTGATAATAATAGATTAGAGGAACGACTTTGTGATTTAGTTGTGTTTTTGAAAAAACAACATTACCCTACTGAGGTCATTTTGAATGGAATAAAGAAAGCTAAGGAAAAGGGACCTTTTACCTCCCATGTGGCAAGCCAAAAGAACACAGACATTTTACCTTTTGTTTCTACATACAATCCAAACAATTTTAATATTTTTCCAATCATTAGAAGTTGTGAGGATTTTCTTAAGAATAGTGACAAGATGAAAAAGGTATTAGACAGAAATAAAATCACAAATTGTAAGCGACAACCAAGAAATTTGAAACGTTTATTATGCCGTTCAAAGTTTGATTCTTAACAGCAAATTCCATGTATATCTAAATGTGGTACATGTGAAAGTATCATAGAATGTTCCAATTTACTTTCAAAAATGGATTTAAATTTCAAATCAAAGCAAATATGAATTGTATATCTAAAAATGTTATCTATGCTATGATTTGCAAACATTGTTCAGAATTTTACATTGGTCAGACGGGCAACGAAATTAGAAAACGTATGACAGTACATAGACAGCAAATAAGAACAGACAATCTAAGATTTTTAACAGTTAGTAAACATATGTACCAATGTTCTAAAAGTGAGTTTTATGTTTTACCTATATACCAAATGTCTAGCTCAGATGCTATAGAAAGAGAATCAAAAGAAAATATGTTTATTAATCTATTAAAACCAAGTCTTAATTCATGTAGTTCTGTGTGATTCCAAATCAATGTTACTGTAAAAACAGTTGTTTTCCATTACATAATTTCTAATTGTGTATCTTTTTATTTTGACGTCATCAATTTTGTATTTATGTGTACTTTTGATCATTGTCTTTTATGACGTCATCAATCTATGTTGTTTTGACGTAACCATGACACACAGTGATGACGTCACAAATAAATCCTTTCATTACACCTGAAGAGCTTGCTCTCAAAGCATGTTGAAAGCGCTAGTGTGAATTTCTGGTTTGTGTTTTTTATTATTATTACTATATATATATATATATATATATATATATATATCACCTTATAGACGACTTCCACAATGATCATGTCAGGGTATCGGGCCGACCATCACTGCGCCATTGAAACGTTCTTTTTTAGAACGCCGATGTGGCGCAGCGGTATAGGCTGCGGATATTTCTGGCTAGGCGATTGGGTGCCGTAGATCGTGAGTTCGAGGCCCGGTCAGGGCACGAGTCAAAAAGTTGTCTTCCTTCGTCATTTGTGTTTCTAAGTTATATATATATATATATAAATACCTCTATTCCAAACCAACGGACACGCACCAGTATCTCCGCCCGTCCAGCTGTCATCCCTCGCACACAACGAAGAGCATTCCCTATTCCCAAGCTCTACGTATCCGACGGATAGTGTCCGATGATACAGTCTTCGAACGTCGATGCTCAGAACTTAAATCACACCTTCTTGCTAGAGGATATAAATCTACTTTAATAGATCAGGAACTAGACAAAGTCAGGGTACTTGACAGAGCCATCCTTCTAGAATACAAAGTCAGAACTCCGACACACAAAGGGTCCCTTGTGTTGTCACGTTCCATCCTAACTTGCCGTCAATTTCTTCCACTTTACATAATCATTGGCGCATCATTGAGTCGTCAGCTGCACTCAAACGGATCTTTCCAGAACCACCGTTATTGGCCTATCGTAGACCAAAAAATGTAAGAGATCTGGTGGTGAGCAGCAAATTACATTCATCTGCCTCTGTCGTTACATCAGGCTCCTTCAACACATGCAGCAAAAAAAACGTGCAAATTGTCCACAGACACGTTTAAATTTGTAATAAACAACCGTGTTTATCACATTTTACAAACACTGACATGCACATCAGCCGATGTTGTATATCTCCTCTCCTGCAAAAAATGCAAAATGCAGTATGTTGGAGAAACCAGCACAAAGCTCAACATCAGAATCAACAATCACCGTTGCTCCATCAAGCAAAACAGACCAGACTTTCCTGTGGCAAGGCATTTCAATTTACCTAGTCACAGTTGGAAGGATATGCAGGTGGTCGCCATTGATCACTGTCCTACCTGGAATGATACTGGATTACCAATCTCCAAACCTGCTACCCTCGGGGTATGAACGAACGTTAAAGACGTCTTCTTGATGTACTCTCCATCTGACCATTATATTTGACTATTCATGTAGTTAATTATTCAATTTGTTAAAATTTTCATAATCGCTGTACTTTTTGGGGTATCTATTCATTGTTGCTCTTTGAGACTCACATTTAGTCGCCTCCCGCCATCATGCAACAGCATCTTGGTCCGAGTTGGCCCGAATCGTCTGTTTCCCGTAGCGTCCTGTAGGGACACTTCGGCATTCGTATTTCTTATATTTTCAGTCTTGATAAATATTTGTAGTAGTTTTTTCACACCACTCTCTATAATTCTAATGATCTAAAACATATTTTTCTAAAGTTTTTCAGACTTTGTACACGATATTTAATCAATCACTGTAGAGACGATAATGCAACATTTTTTATATAAATGCAATGTCGTCCACTAGCAGTATTTAGGGACGAATCGTCTTTGAACTCTTCGGTATATTTTCACATGCGGGGGAATTCAAAATATCTCTGTCGCTCTGTTCTAGTGTTGAACATGATGCAGCCACGCTAGTATCCGCCTTCGGCCCACGTTTGCCGAAGGGTTCATTGTGGTTTCTCCAGCTACTAAAACATTATTCTTATTGTAATTTATTGTATTTCCAGTACTTCTTATATATATTATTATACCTCACTTTTGTTAGAATTCTTTTCATTGGACGAAAACATATCACCTGACATTTTATAAATCGAATATCCCCCGACAAATGCCGTCGCCGGGGTATAACCCGTCGAATAACCATGTAACCATGGCAGCAGAGTATTACACCCCGGTGTATAACGCCTCCGCCCGATGAATAACCCTTCGTCATCGAACGCGCCTGCATCGGAAGTCGGGCAGTGGAACTCTTTTGCGTTTGTTGTCGTCTGGTTCCAAAAACACAAACAACAACACAGGCTTTTGAAATGGCAGTGTCATCACGATTCGGCCGATCAACAGAAGTAGAAATAACAGCGATATTGGACAGCAAGGATGCTTTTAACACCAAAAAAGGCCACAAAATATGCTCTTTTTCGGTATAATAAAACTATTATGACCCTCTGTGTCGGGATATATCCAGAATTATGTCCCTGGGAAGAGTTATTTTCCCTCGGCTACGCCCTCGGGAAAATAACCCTTCCCAGGGACATAATTCTGGATATATCCCTCCACAGAGGGCCATAATTGTATATTATGTGATTGTATTTGTAATTTTTTGTGTTTTGATAAAGGGGCGGATTGCCTCGAAAATTTAACAAGCCTTATTGTTTACACTGTTTGAATTACTTCTTTTCCCCATATAAATATACATTAGGTATATGAATTTGCCCCTCACAGTTTACGTCTGTTCACAAACGCTAGATGAGTAAATAATAGTGACGAGTATAAAAAACAAACGAAAGCCGGAAATCTTTAACGAAGGGTTATTTGGCATTCACATTTATATACATTTCCCCTTGCTCATTTCCTTCAATTTTCAATGCAATAGGTTCTAGCACTGACGATTTTATTACAAAAGAACAAAATGGCTTATGGAAGGTGTATGAATACCATCCATCCAAATTGGTCAGCCCACACATCATATCAATAACATTACGTAAGATAATAAACTTCCCAAATCATTCAGTTATTAATATGTTAGTTTCACTTTTTTATTGCTTTATACAAATATAATTAGTTATAGTACAAAAGCATTTAAAACGTAATCTGTCTCAGTTGCAATAAAGTATTAATCCAATATGTCAGAAAGGACAAGAAAATATGCGTGCCTTTCCATTCTTGTGAGGCGGTGTAACTGTCGTAGAGTGACGTCATTCGCTTCATTGCATGTATTATATTAAACACTATAATCTAACAAGAATAGGAGACAAAATGGTGAATGGCAAAGACCGAGATCAAGAGAAATTTAAAAAAAACCCCACATAAATGACGCCGTGCATCTGTTTTGACAGAAATTATGTGATCGTCAATGCACTGGAAGTTCTCTCAATCTCGTTTAGGAAACACAAATCAGAAACCTTTTATATGCTGTTTGTTATTGAGACGGGCTCTTTCAATTGGAAAACATGATAAAATGAAATTAGAGTAATTAAAATAATATTTCCTTTTTCAATTTATGATACTTAACAGGTTTTTTAGATTATGCACCAATATAGAGTTTATCTTTGTTATGTAAACATATTGGTTATGTTTAATATATACTCAACTGGCATGGTCATACTGAGAGAAAACAGAAGAGATACGCAATGTGTTAGAAAGAAAGAAAGAAAGAAAGAAAGAAAGAAAAAGAGGAAAATTTAAATCTTTCGATTGTGATTAACTCAGATGTAATTGTATTGGTGTCTGTATTTTTTTAAAGGAATTAGTTTATGTTGTCCTATGATTTAAAAGAACTACACCCAAACATATCCATCTGACACTTGCTTCAAAGACTACATGCTGTTATGTTCTTTGAATCTGAGACTTGAAGCTGTTTGTTGATGTTTATGTTCAGCACTGAAAGAGAAACACGAGAAAATATCACCGAGTCAGTATACTGGACCGGGAGTCATGCCGCTGTAGCTACAAGATGACATTTCAGTGACTTAAGCCAATATTTAGAAGGCGCTTTACTTAAAGGACTTGGTGCAGATGACATTAAACAGTACCAATGAAAACCTTGAATTTGAGTGAAAGCAATGTAAACAAATACAAATCTCTGAACAAACAAATTACGTCAAATGAAAAACTCAAATAGCTTTCAGTATTATGTAAGCTGCATAGTAATCACGTGTGCCATTATGACGTATGACAAAACTGGCGAAACCATATTCATCGTACGTTTATTCAAATATCATATACAATGTAGACTTTCCTGTAAAAGAAAGATAAGACTTCAAAGAATGGACTTCAGTAAGTAAGAGCAAGCGTTATATTCTAGTTAACTATTATTTTGATTGATATGACGACACTTCAGAGAGGAAAAAGGGTATGACGTGTCAAGCGGTGCAATTGATAAGCGCATTTACATATACATAATGTACATAACGATATTTAAAAAGATGTAAATATACTTAAATATGGAAGTGTTGAATACCAATATAAAAGTTTGAACATAGACAGGAACAATTGAATATTGTAAAGTGTGATCTGTCATCAAAGGGAATATAAAATGTACATAGTACAGTTTAATGTTTAGCAAACCGAAAGTCGCAAAGAGGAGTTTGAAACGTCTTATTCAATATTCTGGATCAAAGGTTTCAGATATAGATTGTCTCTGCAATGTTTGTATTCAAGTTGAGCCTTATTACTGCGTTGAATTCAACAAACTATCCTTATTCCTTTAGTAAACAGAACAAATGCAGCGACTGGCTACCGACACTCAATTTTACCGATATAATACTCTGCGGGGATATATGTATGCCTGATAATTGATGAAGCTGGTCGATACATATCATCCGCAAATCATGTAGCAATTCTTGTGATCTAGCGGTTGTCATTAATTAAGGTTGTATGACATGACAGTCGCCAGTAACGGAGTTAAAACGTACAACGAGTATGCTGCAATTCAATGCCCATGCTAATATAGCCTTTGTTAAGCTGACTATCATCAAATAGCTTTGTCCTTGCCATACCAAGCATTAAATTGAATTGAAACATTCCATGTTGAGTTTTTTGTTGACTTTTTCTATCTCGAAAGATTTTTAAAATAATCGATCAACACTGTCTAGGTTTTATTGTATGTCCATAACTAAAAGCGGGATGCACCGTACTGGTTTTTAATGATAAATAACGTGAATGTTGCAACAAATATGTTTCAGATGCCTGTTCGTTGCCAGGTGAGCAGTGCGGATGTCGCCTTCGAAACACCATCCCAGACGTTACATGTATGGTTCTTGATGATGCTGTTGTATAATTCAGACTAGGGAACTTTTCGGGATAAAGAATATCAGAGAACGCAGTTGTAATAGGTAACATTTAATGAAATATATAGCATGTCTGAAATGTAAAATGGACGCACTGGCAGACAGACGGACGGGCGGACGGACGTGGAGGAAGCATATAGTGCCCCGCTTAGCGGTAGGGGACTAAAAATGGCAGTAACGATTTATGAAATTGAGCCAGATTTGATTCAAGTATTTCGACCTGATATAAACTATATTGTGGACGCTTTTCATTGACAATATTTTATTTTATAGGTGAGACTATTGTGTGTGTACAATATTTATTTAGCATACGTCTATGAAACATTTTATTATCTACGCAACATTTCAGACTTAAAGCACATCGCGGAGAACTGAAGGCTGACCTACATTTTAACGGAAGCTACATAATATAAAGTATAACAGTAATGTTCACTAATGGAAAACATACCATGCGCAAATTTGTTTTTGAAAATATCACCAAACTAATATTTTGCCCCTTTTTTGAAAATTAAGAGCGTCTGCAACTGTGTTTTGCATGTAACTTAATCAGTGCAAAAACAATAACATTATAATTCGGAAGGTCCTACAAGAAAGCTATGTTATACCGCTCGTAAGTAGAACGTAGCGCGGACATGCAGATATGCAGGTGGTCGCCATTGATCACTGTCCTACCTGGAATGAATCGATACTGGATTACCAATCTCCAAACCTGCTACCCTCGGGGTATGAACGAAGTTAAAGACGTCTTCTTGATGTACTCTCCATCTGACCATTATATTTGACTATTCATGTACTTAATTATTCAATTTGTTAAAATTTTCATAATCGCTGTACTTTTTGGGGTATCTTTATATTCATTGTTGCTCTTTGAGAGCATAACAGTAATGTTCACTAATGGAAAACATACCATGCGCAAATTTGTTTTTGAAAATATCACCAAACTAATATTTTGCCCCTTTTTTGAAAATTAAGAGCGTCTGCAACTGTGTTTTGCATGTAACTTAATCAGTGCAAAAACAATAACATTATAATTCGGAAGGTCCTACAAGAAAGCTATGTTATACCGCTCGTAAGTAGAACGTAGCGCGGACTTATCACTCACACACGTGACTCATTTCGGCTTTATCCGTATAGCATTGTTTACAAGCATCAACCAAGGTAAACAATGTTTTAAACAAACCCAGTTTTCTCTGTAAAGGCTCGTGTATCGCCATATCTAACACTCATTTCATTATCTATAAGAAATCCACGGCGAAAGTCGCTTTAACAGTGGCAATACATACATTGTAGATTGTACATTGAATCGTCAATATGAAACTGCAAGTTACAACGACACTGAATAAAATGAGAATGTGTCGCTTTAATACAAGATGAAATATCTTTCAGACGGAGAGGCTGTCAGCATCGGCAACGTGGAGTTTTATAAAGAAAATCTTTGAAGTGTTCACATTTTATATGTGATTTATGACAGGTCTTTTACAGGATGACACATTTGGGATCAAATTGACAAATGCGTGGCAAATTTCATTAATTACACACGAATTAAAAAGTATGTTCATTACGTAATTCTATTTTCTATTCCAATTATTCAAGTTTTTATTGTTTTTTAATATTTCCCCTTTCTGAAAATTATGAAAATGTGATATCTGCCATAATAAAACTTTCACTAGTAGTATTCCATATACCGGGCTATTTATTATCTGCGTAACGTAAAATCTAAAAAAAACAACAAAAAAAAACCTCCTTTTGGTGGTTCTCCCGGACACATTCATACCTTTAAAGAACTTGTCATGTTAAGGATTGTTATTATTTATTTATAGTGTATACGATACATTGTTCTAATAATTAGATTTATAGCATAGTAACAAAATTGACGAAGGGAAACAATTCTAACTGTTTATGAATTTTGTGAACGTCGATATGGCGCAGTTGTATAAGATGCCTGTATTTCTGGAGATATTAAGTTCGAGTCCCGGTCAGGGCACGAGTCATAGAATTATCTTCTTTCGTCATTTGTGTAACTATATCATTTATAAAAAATATACATGCATGCATATTAAATATCCAGACGGTTATGCAAAATAATGAATGAATGTTAATAAAACAATATATATATATGTGATATGATGTTTGAAAAGTAAGATGTATGTTCAAAATTACACATAAATACAAATGTATGTGTTTTTATATAATAATATAATTTGTCACTATGATCATGTCCGAGTATTTGACCTTTCATCAATGTGACATCGAAACGTACATTTTTGGAACGAAAACATGGTGAATTGGTGTTAGCATGCATTTCTGGCCAAAGGCATTAGGTGCCGAAGATCGTGAGTTCAAAGCACGGTATCAAATTATTATCTTCCTTCGTCGTCATTTTTGTTACTATGTAGTATACACTATGTATATAATTATGAACACAATGTATTATATAACTATATGTGTCGTTTCGAAAGTTGAAGACTTCAATTCCTGATGTAATTGTACATTATTGAATCAATAACAACATGTATACATACGAAATAATATTATATGCAATATGATTTGAATTTACTTAGAAATAAAAAAATATCAAAACTGTCTACAGAAACTTACAAATAAACTATACTTACGTTTTACTCTTAGATTCTATCAGAATACATGCCCTCACGTGCAACAGGCTGGTATTATGAGGACACTGACTCGCCCAATCAATGATGTCCAGGCATGATCTCTCTAGAAAGACCCTCAGCGCTACCTGGTGTATCGACAAGTGTCAGTGTCGCGCAGGCCCGATCGATGAATTATTGAGGTGCTCTTCAAGGCAAAAATGTAAGCAGATTCGAAGGAGACATGACAGGAATTTCTTTTTGCTACCACACAAGAGCGTCCAGTAGAATGTATTTGATTAATATTAATTGGCATTTGCTTCATCAATTATTCAGTTCAGAACGTCTGATTTTGATATGTTATAATAGGCAACTGTATGTCTCTTGTTTACGCAAAATAGAACGTTCTACACAATTGTCAGTGTCTAAATATTAGCTACTTAGGTTTGAAGACTTTGTACAGAAATATTGTCAAAAAAGTGAGATCATAAGGTCACGGTTTTAGTAATATTTGGTCAAGTAAAATCCATCTTTATAGTGTAATATCACTGAAATGTCATATCGCAGGCACGTTAGCATTGACTCTCTCCCGGAGTATGATACGACTCAAGAATGATTGCAATTCATTGAATAGTCACTGGCGCATTCCTTTCATTGCTGAATGGTCAAGCAGGAGCCATGAAAGGCATGAAACGTCATTTTAATAGTTTGATTCATCGCGCCCAAGAGGTTGAAGTCAAAGACAGAGTGTTTCAATGCAAACAGCAGATAATTATGGAGGTCTAATATCATGACGCCATCATAAAAAACCTTGGATCTACTTGTGATACGAGCATCATTTTATTAGAATTGTAATCTCAAGCAATCGAACTCAGTAGTTTTTTTCATATATATGTAAATTTAGTTTTTTTCCGTTAGTTACATTCAAGAAATTGGTTGACCTTTAACTTGCTTCAGGAGAATGATCTAAGTATTGAAACGTCCGAGGCAAGGCTTCATACTTCTGATATTAAGAAACAAACTAGGAGCACATGGTTTTAAGTTTATTCCAACATGGCGTCAGCAATGAACAACAATAGGCATGCGCAGTACACATACAAGTTATCATACAAAATACCGCTAGATAGAAAGAATTACCGCCTTTATACTGATTAGTCGTACCAATTACTGCTTAGTATGAACAATAACCGTCTTGCACCAACTATTATGATTCTTCAAACATTACAAATGTGTTATTTATTCAATGAAATAGTGTCTACAACGCTTCCTTATTATCCACAATACAAAACCTTAATGGATGTCAATATTTCTGATACTTTGCATTAAAATGCTGACAGATACAGACTTACATACATGTATGTATTGTGGAAGCTTTTAATCATCTCTCTAACAGCACAATGTAGCCCTGATTACTTGTGATGTTGTGTATCACCATAGCCAATATCAGTACTGTAAAAAATGGGCGTGTTTTCTATGGTTTCTATTCAATCTTATTTTTTGGTTAATATTTTACCTCGTTTTATCGATTTATAGTTGGGATTACGGTTTCGTTATGTCGGTTTTCTTTGTTTTCCCCATAACGTTCATCCTATATCATATTACAGCAATATTACAAAGTGTTGTGGAATGTAGCGCGATTTTATGTAATCATATTTAACTTGTCTCCGAGAACACAATCGCACGCCAGGAAGTAACAAAGAACAACTGGAATTAGGCGACATTGTTAAAATTCACGAAGACGGTCCCCGAGTAAAATGGATTTGGGCGGATACTCTAATGTTACAACAAAAGGCGGACTAATCCGATCTGCTGCTATAGAGACGTCATATAGTCACTTTACATCAAGGCCGGCAAGGTCAATTGTGACTTTATATTCATTATAAATTTCCAAGTAATATCAACTAATATTAAATTATGGGAGGAGTTTTGGGTTAGACTATACCCCAGGCCTTAAGGGAAGTCACGTGTTAAACTAAACCCTAGGCCACGGCGGTGTCATGTGTTAGACAAAACCCTAGGCCACGGCGGTATCACCTGTTAGACTAAACCATAAGCCTTAGGGGACGTCGGGTTAGACTAAACCTTATAAATTTAATTAGGCCACGGTGGTGTCTCGGGTTGATTAAACCCTAGGCCACGGCGGTATCACCTGTAAGACTAAACCATAGGCCTCAGGAGAGTCTCGGGTTAGACTAAACCTTAGGCCTTAGGGGAGTGTCGGGTTATACTAAACCTTAGGCCACGGCGGTGTCTCGGGTTAGACTAAACCCTAGGCCACGGCGCTGTCTTAGGTTAGACTAAACATCTGGCCTCGGCGATGTCTCGGGTTAGACTAAACATCTGTTCTCAGCGCTGTCTCGGGTTAGACCAGTCCCTAAGTCTGGTGTTAGGAATAATCCCCAAGGGCACGGAAATCTCCGATACATTGTATTCATGTTTTATTCTTTTGTAAGTTCAATAACTGCGATATGATGTACGCCGTTTGCTTTAAAAATATATAACACCACATATAGAAATCCTAAAGACAACTCCATGATATAAAACCTGAATGAATATCACTATTTACTACTGATTAGACACCGACTAGGGTATGGTGGTATTTTCGATATATCTCTCTAACAGATATAGAACACCACGTATATCAAATCTAAAGACAATTTAAATGCTTGTCACATCCTTAAGTTACATAACATAAAACCTAACGAGGTGTCAATATTTGCTATTCATTAGATTACTTTTAATGTTTTTTAAACACGACAGGAAATACGTGTAATGTAAACCATCACCTGGACCAGGATGTAAGGGTCTCCCTGCAAATCTACATTCTATGTTCATCTTACTCTCGATATCTATCGATGGACATTTCTTGAGATACCAGTGAGTTGGCTATCAACTACTACATCGAGGAAAAACCAAGCTTCAAAATTGCACTGGTTTTTCACGAGGCGATCAGCAATGCAAACACAGCATCTTCTGCAAGAACATGTATACTGATCAAGTGCTTATCGATTTCTTGCCCTTTTTTGTCCTTGTGTTTGTGCGAGTGATTTTTTTTTTTTTTTTGGTCGGTAGTCTCGAAATTCTATATTTCACTTAAATATCAGGTTTATTTTCGATTCAGAGATGACGTTTGATTGATTTCAAATTTTATTCATTCATACCAAAGGCTTGGCGTAGAAAGATCGCCCTCTTCATTTTATGTCGACTATCAATACTTCACCCTATTTTTGTCACCACGACGTTTCTCTTTAAAAACGTATTGTAAGTGTTTTCTTTCGGTAAGCAATCGACAGAAAAAATCAAGTCCATGGCGGAAATATCATGAATGTACAGGTGTCATTACACATGGAAAATAAAAGGCATTACTGAGAGAAAGTGATACCGGGCCAAGTGTTAAACCGGTTCAACCAATGGCATTTCAGTGTATAAGCGAATATGGACATAGAGAGCTTCCTGCTTAGGCCTTAAATGGCAAAATGTTCTGTCGGCAAGAATAATAATTCATGATATTTTATAGATTTGGTTTTGCCGATGAAATCGAATTTTAAATATTGATGATGCTACTGAATGTTAATGGTGTTAGTGTTAAATCGAGGTCAGAAACATTTAATCAAAACAATGAACTCACAAATTCTTTTAGTGCCGACTAATATTGGCTTATAGAATACATTGATTGGTAACCGAAAGCGGTGCTTTATCAATTTGCCAACTGAGGTCATCATAATCATTCTATCAGCATGTTAAACCCCACAGGTGGGGGGTAGATGCTAGGTCCAACTAGGAGTTTCAATTTTGAAGCAATGAAAGCAGTAAAACGGTAAGTTAAATCATCATTCCTTCTTACATAACGTAGAATGTGACTTTTGAACCAGTTAATACATCTTTCAAGCTTTTCCCCAATTCTGAACATACAAACCTACATTGGTATCCTCCACAAGTTCTTCATGATCAATATTTAAAGATGCCATCTGAAAAATTGATATAAGGTTACCGTGCATGTTGAATAAATATTGGCTATAATATTTGTGACATGTATACAAAAATACATGTCAAATATATGGCAAACAATATCTATATAATTAGAAGCCTTTTTAGTTGGTATTGAACATGCATACCGATAATGAATTCCGGATTATGAAGACGTTTTAATGTAATGGTAAATCTCCACATGTCATAATTATAAACAGTAACGTCACCAATGCGACCTCTTGTATGCTAACCGGAAATAGACAACGTAATTTTGAGCCATTTTTATTTTCTTACAGTTAAGTGAAGGATAATATCAAGTTTATCGTTCATTTTGACACGTGATATACACTTTTTTACGAGCATTGATTGTCGGTCACTCCACATGAAAAAAAAAAACTACGAATGATGTCCGCCGAATGATTTTTAGCATATGATTGCACCCACAGTGAAATAGACTAACATAAACCATGGGTTCCTTATTAATCAATCAAACTGCAGGAATCAAAAATTATAGGTCCAGGTAATGACGAAAGAGATTATGTCTCCTTAAGCATGTCTCTTAAAGCAATATTAGATAATGAACGATAATGAACGCATGTCTTGTCAATTAAAAACAATAAGCGAACATAAACTTTATGTTTTACACGTGCATCAGCAGCACATGTAGGGCTGATGCTCTATGTAATGACCCTAATTCTCTTTCATAAACCGTATTAATATTATCCACACAGAAGTTATTTTTTTACGTTTATATATCATTTGATGCATTACCTTTTAATCAAATCTGGCGACACTGTGACACTGTGAAAAAAACCCCCAACTTAGTTTAAACTCAGACTCGTGAATTAACATAATGGATGAATATACCTAGTTTGTTGCTAAAGAGCAATCAATTGAGCTGTAAGATAAATCCTTCTTTTAACAAAACAATTTACATGAGCATAATCCCCTAGCCCCTCAAAATTTGAAATCCCTTGTTTCACATTGACAACGACATCAGAATTAATTGCTCTGATAGAATTACGTGGTTTTTGTCGTTTAAAGCTATTTACATCATTTCTGATAACTCAATTTTTGTGCAGAATACAAAATACCTGTTTTAAGGTAGTAGTCGAATTTTGAAGAAAACGCGATATAAACACTCGGAGTCGACAAAATATTGAAAACAATCTTACCAGTGCAGGGGTAGCCTCAAAATGTGTTGGGCATGTCCATGGAATAAGTGACCAAATACTTTCAAAATAATTCGGACAACCCATCGTCGCGTTCATGAGCCACAATCTACGTTATGTAAGAAGGGACGATGGGTTTTACTTGTCGTGTTACCCCTCCCTCCCCCCCGCTCCAAAATTGAAACTTCTAGCTCCACTCAGCATCATCCCACCTATGGGGTTTAACATGGTGTTCGATTGTCAAATGTATCTCGCAATGTCTGCTGTGTTGAGATACTGGTAATTTTGAGAACTCATTCAAAGACGTACATATATCTTATCATGAATCACGTCTTTATAAAAAGTACAAATAAATAGATAAATAAAAAAGCAAATAAACAAAAAAACAAAATATGTAAAAAAAAAAAAAAAAAAAAAAAATTATGACAATGGAATGCTTCTAATTAATTTCCTATTCCTAATTCCTGCTGTGTAATAGTTCCCGTTTAGGAATAATGATATATTTCACTTGGTGTTGGCCGATATGATGCGAGATCGACCAATTTCGACCGAGGCCGAAGACGGAGGTTGATATCGGTTATCTGAGCTCTGTAAATCATGAAATGGATAGAAATAAAGTGCATTAATGGTGTTTATTACATCTCGGTATCAAAACCAGAGTACAGAATGCTTAACGTATGATCACATGTTATTTAAATCATATCTTGTTCCATTATTTTCACAACAACGTCAAAAATACTGCGTATTTGATAAAGCATCGTAACGCACCATCGCGCAAATGTGGTTGGTTGAAATTATGCAAATTACAGAACACTCGCAATACGACGTTTTATCACTGTCACATAGTGCAATTCGATGTATTATGGAACAATAGTGGTCGGATGTAAACCAATCGGCATCTGATACAAAACTGAAAATGTAATAATGGTAAATATTGTACTTCAATTAATAGGTATTTCGTGTTTAGTGTTTGTCTCCCGTTTACAAAGATTATTAATTTGATAAAAACTGGCGTATTAAAAATGTTACTAACTTGATAAAGACTGGCTTATTGAAATGTTAATAACATGATAAAGATTGACGTGTTAAAAAGAATGCTAGTAACTTGATAAAGATTGGCGTATTAAAATGTTTTAGTAACTTGATAAAGATTGGCGTATTAAAAAATGTTAGTAACTTGATTTTAGATAGGCGTATTAGAAAATGTTAGTCATTTGATATAGATAGACGTATTAGAAAATGTTAGTAACTTGATACAGATTGGCGTATTAGAAAATGTTAGTAACTTGATATAGATAGGCGTGTTAAAAAATGTTAGTAACTTGATATAGATAGGCGTATTAAAAAATGTTAGTAACTTGATATAGATAGGTGTATTAGAAAATGTTAGCAACTTCATAAAGATTGGCGCAATAACAACTGTTAGTAACTTGATATAGATAGGCGTATTAAAAAATGTTAGTAACTTGATATAGATAGGCGTATTAAAAAATGTTAGTAACTTGATATAGATAGGCGTGTTAAAAAATGTTAGTAACTTGATATAGATTGGCGTATTAAAAAATGTTAGTAACTTGATATAGATAGACGTATTAGAAAATGTTAGTAACTTTATAAAGATTGGCGCAATAACAACTGTTAGTAACTTGATATAGATAGGCGTATTAGAAAATGTTAGTAACTTGATACAGATTGGCGTATTAGAAAATGTTAGTAACTCGATATAGATAGTCGTATTAGAAAATGTTAGTAACTTGATATAGATAGACGTATTAGAAAATGTTAGTAACTTTATAAAAATTGGCGCAATAACAACTGTTAGTAACTTGATATAGATAGGCGTATTAAAAAATGTTAGTAACTTGATATAGATAGGCGTATTAAAAAATGTTAGCAACTTTATAAAGATTGGCGTATAGGAACAAAATTAAATAACGAGATTAAATCATAACTTTTAGATTAAAGTTGAGTGATGAAAACTTCCTTTTAGAAAGAAAGTCTAAATGACAGAACATCGGTAAAGCCTTCGCTATTCAAGCATTGGGGAATGAAATGGATCATTGATGGTTGATATATTTGATGTATGTCTTTGCACTTGCCGTCAAATAGGAGCCATTAAAGAACGTGATATCATTGTGCTGAAAGGATGTCAACCGGACACATCTAGTCATGTATGACAGCTTGATGATAATTGGTTTACCCTAAAGACATTTTTCCAAGAACATAATGTGATGTTGCGATGACAGACATAATTCTATTGGGTTTAGATATGTCATATGATGGACTATACAATAAATGTTGAGAAAAACCATCTCTAATTTTGGCAAACGAGGCATTAACAGAAAGAGGAAGTATGTCAGAGAATTTACTCTAAAGTTACCTTAGAAACATCGACTGATATTGCACATTTCCAAAACCAGATGATTTTGTCCTCCGATTACATAAATTATGTATGCATCTTCTCCAAAACTTCAAATTTGCCATAAAATATCACAGACCCGGCACGTGCCTCCCTCCGAATGTTACATTTCTAATCTTGTTGGTAAGCAATTGATTGATTCCAAATAACGATGATGTCTTTGATCCATGAACAATGGAATATGTGCACTCGTCTGAAACAACGCTTCGATTGTTCAAGCATCGTTGACACATTTGGAGACAGTAGATTCACAAAATTAATTACAATGCAGTGTACCGGTAGCATTATATATGCATGAGTTCTTAATCAGCGTCATTTTTTAAACATTTCCTTAATTTAAACGCACAACAAACTTGGTGGACTCATTGCGTAGACTTCAGCATGAACACACAATGTGACATTTCAAATAGCGTAGTGATGATAATTAGTGCAAGTCTGCTTGAGATTACTGAATAGACAGCTTGTTGATATGCGTAGTAGTTCCGTTATCACCGCGTAGTTTCTGAGAAAGTGACGTAACCCTGATTTGACCTTGAATGGTATGGTTGGTTTCGTCGATGAAGCAAAAGACTAATCTCGCCTGGTACTTTTTCAGTGGTCTCCATACAAACCTATACTTTTTATTTGTATGTTAAACTCATTTGATCAGTTTTAAATTGAAAAAAATACGGGTTCGTTTTATTTCGATATACTGTTCGCTGTGTCCAAATTCTGATGAATAGTGAAACCGGTTCAAAATATAAACACACAGCTTTGTTGGTCTTTTTTATTTTTATTTTGAAATAACCGATTGAAAAGGGGCATGAAGCCGCAATCTCTTTAATTTAAATATATATTAACGTATTCAAGTGTTGCATTCCCGATGTTTCTAATGTTTTTTTGTTTTTATTTTGTGGAGATGGCGAACCCGCATTCGTAACTACTCTGCCGACTCCGTACCTTCGATCTAAGATGACCGTAGAGAATCGGCCGACGTGTTCCGAGTGGGCTAGCCCGTATGATAAGGTGATGTAAAAAATAGATAGCATTTAGCTGAATTTTTAATTTTATTTCTATCAAGGTTATGTTTTAAACTCTTTCAATTAACAATTATTAGACACTTGTTATATCGTATTTATTGTCAATATAAATGCAATCTGGGTGACAGACGGGCGCCATTAATATTGCAATATGTTACCCAGATTGCATTTATTTTGACAATGAATACAATCTTACACGTGTTTAATTGTTATATTTACATTTACTTGTGTTTAACGCTGATTTTTGTTAAATAAATACGTTCTTTATTTTCTTCCATTTCCTTCCATGTTCATTTAAAAGAATACCATTTTTAAATCAACTTCTTTTCTGTGATTGAATTGCAAACAATCTGACACACAGTACAAACCTTGCTGTGACAATGATCAGTATGGCGCCAAAATGACGTCATAGTAACTTTGTTCTCAATCATTATCCACACTGCGTTTGATTCATTTGTAGCATTTCGAAGAGGTTGATCAAAATGATGTAACAATCACGTCATGTGATCTTGACTGCATCTATACGCTCATAGATGCATCCCATATAAACACTGAGGCAATGGGAGACGGTAGTTTCAAATGTAAACATTGACCGCTTAGTATCATCGCACTTAACTTTTAACGTAACATACATAGATGTAGATGAAGCCTTGATGATTTCAAATCGAAAGCGCTCTCGGGCATTCTAGGAGAATCGATTTCCGATTAGATTTCATGCCCGGATATCATTTACTCTTCCTACTTCCGGTATTTAACGACATCGGCTCTCTCTTGTTCCTGTACGTTCGCACTATGTCAGGATATACAGACGTATATGTTATGTTATTTAAAGAAGTGGAGGTCATGATTTCTCAGTCGGTTAAAGTGCAGGCCAAGTAATGTCTGGTGTACATCCGAGTTTGGTGGTTCAACGCTCCCTTCCAGTATCGGTTTGTATTTCTCGAGAAGCTGAAAAACGGACCGATCTGTGCTGTCGTGGTTGTGTCCTTGCGTAAGATGCTTTACCCTAATTGCTCTGGAAAGCATGCGACCGTCCTTTCGTACATATGTTGTTCAGACAGGTAGTCGCCAACCCAAACTAGCCCAGGTTGTTCACATGGCGATAAACCTAGCAAAGAAACAATTTTGATTATTTTTATCCAAAATTTACCTAATAGGACTGAATTATCGTTTTATTACTGAAACTTTTTTTTTTCAATTTTACTCCTGAATTACAACACATTTTGTCTTTAGCATCACTATCAACCTTAAAAGGATGACACATTTCTATGATGCAGTTTTGTATTCCTTTAGCAGTATACACTGTACCAATTAATAAACTTGTATTCAAGATGGTTGTTCTTCTTGGACAGAACGCTACTGCCATGTTATAAATATACCACTGTATGGTAGTTGATTTGTAAGGTGTATTTTGTCGAGTATGGCAAGATTGATTTTGTGTGTTAGCGTGTGAATAAAGCTGTGTTTGGGAATTTGCACAGGTGACTCATGTATAATTGGTAACCAATATATAGTTGGTAACCGATGTATAGTTAGTAACCCATGTATAATTGGTTACCGATGTATAACTGGTAACCAATGTATAGTTGGTATCCCATGTATAGCTGGTAACCCGTGTATAGCTGGTTACCAATATATATTTGGCTACCCATGTATAGCTGGTTACCCATGTATAGTTGGTTACCCATGTATAGCTGGTTACCCTTGTATAGCTGGTTACCCATGTATAGCTGGTTACCCATGTATAGTTGGCTACCCATGTATAGTTGGTTACCCGTGTATAGTTGGTAACCCATGTATAGTTGGTTACCCATGTATAGTTGGTTACCCGTGTATAGTTGGTAACCCATGTATAGTTGGTTACCCATGTATAGTTGGTAACCCATGTATAGTTGGTTACCCATGTATAGTTGGTTACCCGTGTATAGTTGGTAACCAATGTATAGTTGGTTACCCATGTATAGTTGGTTACCCATGTATAGTTGGTTACCCGTGTATAGTTGGTTACCCATGTATAGTTGGTTACCCATGTATAGTTGGTTACCCGTGTATATTTGGTAACCCATGTATAGTTGGTTACCCATGGATAGTTGGTTACCCATGTATAGTTGGTTACCCATGTATAGTTGGTAACCCATGTATAGTTGGTAACCCATGTATAGTTGGTTAACCATGTATAGTTGGTTACCCATATATAGTTGGTTACCCATTTATAGTTGGTTACCCATGTATAGCTGGTAACCCATGTATAGTTGGTTACCCATGTATAGTTGGTAACCAATATATAGCTGGTGACCCATGTATAGTTGGTTACCCATGTATAGTTGGTTACCTATGTATAGTTGGTAACCCTCGTATAGTTGGTTACCCTTGTATAGTTGGTAACTAATGTATAGTTGGTAACCCTTGTTTAGTTGGTTACCCATGTATAGCTGGTTACCCGTGTATAGTTGGTTACCCATGTATAGTTGGTGACCCATGTATAGTTGGTAACCAATGTATAGTTGGTTACCCGTGTATAGTTGGTAACCAATGTATTGTTAGTTACCCATGTATAGTTGGTAACCCATATATAGTTGGTTACCCGTGTATAGTTGGTTACCCATGTATATTTGGTCACCCATGTTTAGCGAGTTACCCATGTATAGTTGGTAACCCATATATAGCTGGTTACCATGTATAGCTGGTTACCCATGTATAGTTGGTTACCCATGTATAGTTGGTTACCCATGTATAGTTGGTTTCCCATGTATAGTTGGTTACCCATGTATAGCTGGTTACCCATGTATAGTTTGTTACCCATGTATAGTTTGTTACCCATGTATAGTTGGTAACCCCTGTATAGTTGGTTACCCCTGTATAGTTGGTAACCAATGTATAGTTGGTTACCCGTGTATAGTTGGTTACCCATGTATAGTTGGTAACCCATGTATAGTTGGTTACCCATGTATAGTTGGTATAACCAATGTATAGTTGGTAACCCATGTATAGTTGGTAACCAATGTATAGTTGGTTACCCATGTATAGTTGGTAACCCATGTATAGCTGGTTATCATGTATAACTGGTTACCCATGTATAGTTGGTTTCCCATGTATAGTTGGTTACCCATGTATAGTTGGTTTCCCATGTATAGTTGGTAACCAATGTATAGCTGGTTACCCATGTATAGTTTGTTACCCATGTATAGCTGGTTATCCATGTATAGTTGGTTACCCATGTATAGTTGGTGACCCATGTATAGTTGGTAACCAATGTATAGTTGGTTACCCGTGTATAGTTGGTTACCCATGTATAGTTGGTAACCCATGTATAGTCGGTTACCCATGTATAGTTGGTAACCAATGTATAGTTGGTAACCCATGTATAGTTGGTAACCAATGTATAGTTGGTTACCCGTGTATAGTTGGTTACCCATGTATAGTTGGTTACCCATGTATAGTTGGTTACCCGTGTATATTTGGTAACCCATGTATAGTTGGTTACCCATGGATAGTTGGTTACCCATGTATAGTTGGTTACCCATGTATAGTTGGTAACCCATGTATAGTTGGTAACCCATGTATAGTTGGTTAACCATGTATAGTTGGTTACCCATATATAGTTGGTTACCCATTTATAGTTGGTTACCCATGTATAGCTGGTAACCCATGTATAGTTGGTTACCCATGTATAGTTGGTAACCAATATATAGCTGGTGACCCATGTATAGTTGGTTACCCATGTATAGTTGGTTACCTATGTATAGTTGGTAACCCTCGTATAGTTGGTTACCCTTGTATAGTTGGTAACTAATGTATAGTTGGTAACCCTTGTTTAGTTGGTTACCCATGTATAGCTGGTTACCCGTGTATAGTTGGTTACCCATGTATAGTTGGTGACCCATGTATAGTTGGTAACCAATGTATAGTTGGTTACCCGTGTATAGTTGGTTACCAATGTATTGTTGGTTACCCATGTATAGTTGGTAACCCATATATAGTTGGTTACCCGTGTATAGTTGGTTACCCATGTATATTTGGTCACCCATGTATATCTAGTTACCCATGTATAGTTGGTAACCCATGTATAGCTGATTATCATGTATAGCTGGTTACCCATGTATAGTTGGTTACCCATGTATAGTTGGTTACCCATGTATAGTTGGTTTCCCATGTATAGTTGGTTACCCATGTATAGCTGGTTACCCATGTATAGTTTGTTACCCATGTATAGTTTGTTACCCATGTATAGTTGGTAACCCCTGTATAGTTGGTTACCCCTGTATAGTTGGTAACCAATGTATAGTTGGTTACCCGTGTATAGTTGGTTACCCATGTATAGTTGGTAACCCATGTATAGTTGGTTACCCATGTATAGTTGGTATAACCAATGTATAGTTGGTAACCCATGTATATTTGGTCATCCATGTTTAGCTAGTTACCCATGTATAGTTGGTAACCCATGTATAGCTGGTTATCATTTATAGCTGGTTACCCATGTATAGTTGGTTACCCATGTATAGTTGGTTACCCATGTTTAGTTGGTTTCCCATGTATAGTTGGTTACCCATGTATAGCTGGCTACCCATGTATAGTTTGTTACCCATATATAGTTTGTTACCCATGTATAGCTGGTTACCCATGTATAGTTGGTTACCCATGTATAGCTGGTTACCCATGTATAGCTGGTTACCCATGTATAGCTGGTTACCCATGTATAGTTGGTAACCCATGTATAGCTGGTTACCCATGTATAGTTGGTTACCCATATATAGTTTGTTACCCATGTATAGCTGGTTACCCATGTATAGTTGGTTACCCATGTATAGCTGGTTACCCATGTATAGCTGGTTACCCATGTATAGCTGGTTACCCATGTATAGTTGGTAACCCATGTATAGCTGGTTACCCATGTATAGTTGGTAACCCATGTATAGCTGGTTACCCATGTATAGCTGGTTACCCATGTATAGTTGGTTACCCATGTATAGTTGGTTACCCATGTTTAGTTGGTTACCCATGTATAGTTGGTAACCCATGTACAGCTGGTTACCCATGTTTAGCTGGTTATCATGTATAGCTGGTTACCCATGTATAGTTGGTTACCCATGTATAGCTGGTTACCCATGTAGAGTGTTACCCATGTATAGTTGGTAGCACATGTAGAGTGTTACCCAAGTATAGTTGGTTACCCATGTATAGTTGGTTACCCATGTATCGTTGGTAACCCATGTATAGTTGGTAACTAATGTATAGTTGGTAACCCTTGTATAGTTGGTAACTAATGTATAGTTGGTAACTAATGTAAAGCAAATACAATATCTACAATGCATGTCTAGAGCATTAATCCGACTTTCGCTTGTGATAATTTTAAACTCGGGATAGAAATATGCTTAATTTGTCATCACTGGAAAGTTTAGAAGATTTTCTTTAAAACGAGCCATACAAGTGTAGATCGAGTCGAACCTTTTAAAAATATGTCTTGCATTTTGAAAGACGATATTCCTGCCCTTGTCAATAAGGAATTTAGTGATTTGACCCTTGGATAAATTTTTCATTCTTGGTCATAAAAATGTGTCAAGCCCATGTGGTGTGTATGCCAGTTGAGTATAATAATTTGTTTCAGCTTGTCTTATAGAGAAAAAGAAAAGCTTCAATTTCCAACTTACTCAAATGAAGTTGAATAAGAGTTTGTTGAGCTTTCATATTTAATCTATTCTTAGCGTCATATGAAATCGTATAATAATACGTCCATGATGAATATCGAAAATGTACGATACAGTCTGTCACTTTATGAAGTTAACTGTATCTTGTAGTGAGAAGATTCCTGATAATATAGAGGTCATGTGGATGGAAGGAAAGTAACTAGATTCCCCACAGATCTAAAAAAAAAAAAAAAGTCCAGTTTAGTATTAATTTGGTTTCGTCCCACAATGCTCCGGCTCCAGTTTCATCAATACTGGACAATAGTCCTTCGTTTAAAATTTCCCATAGGAAAGCATAACAAAATTCAGGGAACGCTCATTAACCGCGACGTTTCCTTTAACCCAATAATGCTTGTCTATAGAAACGTCAAGTCAAGGAAATTAGAGTCTGATGGAATCTGCTCCATGCTCGAATGACGTCTCAGTCACACATCCTTGATAGCGGAAACGTCCATCTTCCATGCAGTTACCTCCCCTCCCTGTTCGGTAAATGTTGAAAATCGAACTAGAAACATAGACATTATTTTTGTGTGTGGATTTTTTTCCAGGTTGCAGTATGAATATGATATTAGTTATACTTTTATTAAATTTATAAAGAAAATTGAAGTTCATTTATATCCTTTAAACCACAGTGTTAGTTTACCATGATTTACATGTTGGCGAATAAATATAGGACTACGTTCTAATCTCCGCTTCCCAGTTTCGAGAAATATGACTACAGCTCAGTGATATCGATCCTGCTATTTTAAATAGCTTACATTACATACATGTTCACCGGAGATATTCATTTCCAAAGTATAAGCGTATTGAAATTCCCGCGACATTCATTGCACTTCAATAAACCAATTCTAAATATCGCTGATTGTACATTGACTGTTCAAACCCAACGATTGTATTTGAAGCAGACATTCGATGTTTCCGATACTTTAAAATCATATTAGTGTTGAATAATAATTTTCTGATGTCTGACCCGGATGTAAGTACACTTATGATAGCAAAAAATAATCGGTAGGTTTGTAGTGCCGATACCTTCAGTATTACAAAAACGAAATTTGATGTTGGAAAAATGTTGGCGTTTACAACCGATCGTTGTTAGACTCAAAAACTATGCTTCGAGTTATTCGATCATTTCAAGTAAGGATTTTATTGTTTGGACCGAATGTTCACTTTTTTAGTTTTCCGAATTCGAGTTTTGCTATCTTTTTTACAAGGATAAAGAGAGAATTCGGCCGGGACTGACGAATAACTTCGAGTTAAGCGGGGATATTCGAGCTTTCCGAGTTCGAGTTAACTAAGCTCCTCTTTACAAGTATATTTAGTAAAACTTTTCAATAACTTTACTGTGAATTCCCTCAAAACCAATGCCGACTGCTCTAATATTGCTTTCGGTGTCATTGCTATATCTCAGACAAAGGTTTAATAAAAACAAGAATGAGCAGTTGTGTATTTTATACAATACCAAATGTTACATACTTTACACTATTACCACCCACCGAATGTTACATACTTTACACAACTACCACCCACCGAATGTTACATACTTTACACTATTACCACCCTCCAATAGTAACATACTTTACACTTTTACCACCCTCCAATAGTTACATACTTTACACTATTACCACCCACCAAATGTTACATACTTTACACTATTACCATCCACCAAATGTTACATACTTTACACTATTACCACCCACCAAATGTTACATACTTTACACTACTACCACGCACGAAATGTTACATACTTTACACTATTACCACCCACCAAATGTTACATACTTTACACTATTACCACCCACCAAATGTTACATACATTACACTATTACCACCCACCAAATGTTACATACTTAACACTATTACCACCCACCGAATGTTACATACATTACACTACTACCACCCACCGAATGTTACATACTTTACACTACTACCACCCACCAAAAGTTACATACTTTACACTATTACCACGCACCGAATGTTACATACTTTACACTACTACCACCCACCAAAAGTTACATACTTTACACTACTACCACCCACCCCTAACTACATACTTTACACTATTACCACCCACCAAAAGTTACATACTTTACACTATTACCACCCACCGAATGTTACATACTTTACACTACTACCACCCACCAAAAGGTACATACTTTACACTATTACCACCCACGAAATGTTACATACTTTACACTACTACCACGCACGAAATGTTACATACTTTACACTACTACCACCCACCAAATGTTACAAACTTGACACTATTACCACCCACCAAATGTTACATACTTTACACTACTACCACCCACCAAATGTTACATACTTTACACTATTACCACCCACCAAATGTTACATACTTTACACTACTACCACCCACCGAATGTTACATACTTTACACTACTACCACCCACCAAATGTTACAAACTTGACACTATTACCAACACCAAAAGTTACATACTTTACACTATTACCAACACCAAAAGTTACATACTTTACACTATTACCAACACCAAAAGTTACATACTTTACGCTATTACCAACACCAAAAGTTACATACTATACACTATTACCACGCACCGAATGTTACATACTTTACACTACTACCACCCACCAAAAGTTACATACTTTACACTACTACCACCCACCCCTAGCTACATACTTTACACTACTACCACCCACCAAATGTTACATACTTTACACTATTCTACCACCCACCAAATGTTACATACTTTACACTACTACCACCCACCAAATGTTACATACTTTACACTACTACCACGCACGAAATGTTACATACTTTACACTATTCTACCACCCACCAAATGTTACATACTTTACACTACTACCACGCACGAAATGTTACATACTTTACACTACTACCACCCACGAAATGTTACATACTTTACACTACTACCACCCACCAAATGTTACATACTTTACACTATTACTTCCCACCAAATGTTACATACTTTACACTATTACTTCCCACCAAATGTTACATACTTTACACTATTACCACCCACCCCTAGCTACATACTTTACACTACTACCACCCACCGAATGTTACATACTTTACACTATTCTACCACCCACCAAATGTTACATACTTTACACTACTACCACCCACCAAAAGTTACATACTTTACACTACTACCACCCACCGAATGTTACATACTTTACACTACTACCACCCACCAAATGTTACATACTTTACACTATTACCACCCACCAAATGTTACATACTTTACACTACTACCACCCACCAAATGTTACATACTTTACACTACTACCACCCACCGAATGTTACATACTTTACACTACTACCACCCACCAAATGTTACATACTTTACACTACTACCACCCACCAAATGTTACATACTTTACACTACTACCACCCACCAAATGTTACATACTTTACACTACTACCACCCACCGAATGTTACATACTTTACACTACTACCACCCACCAAATGTTACATACTTTACACTATTACCACCCACCAAATGTTACATACTTTACACTACTACCACCCACCAAAAGTTACATACTTTACACTACTACCACCCACCGAATGTTACATACTTTACACTACTACCACCCTCCAAAAGTTACAAAATTTACACTATTACTACCCACCAAATGTTACATACTTTACACTACTACCACTCTCCAAAAGTTACATACTTTACACTATTACTACCCACCAAATGTTACATACTTTACACTATTACCACCCACCAAAAGTTACATACTTTACACTATTACCACCCACCAAATGTTACATACTTTACACTACTACCATCCACCAAAGTTACATACTTTACACTACTACCACCCACCAAAAGTTACATACTTTACACTACTACCACCCACCAAATGTAACATACCTTACACTACTACCACCCACCCCTAGCTACATACTTTACACTACTACCACCCTTCAAAAGTTACAAACTTTACACTATTACCACCCTCCAAAAGTTACAAACTTTACACTATTACCACCCACCGTCGGATTAAGATATTGGAGAGAGATTTTCCCCGTCGGAATTTCGGGTGCTATTATAATTTGCCAATTAAGGTACTTTATAGCTGTAATCCAAACAGATTGTTGATTACTAATAGTTTATTGTAGTCAATGTTTAATGCCAAAACTCTGTCCATCGTGTTTTGATCGCGATTATTGGGTATTTTTCACAAAAATCATAGCAAATTCGTCGTTTGACAGTGTAATGAAAATAGATAACACATACCGATCAGGCATCGTTGTGTATTGTTTACATGTGTTCATCCGGGTCATTAGTTATTCTCGTGCATTCTCCCGCACGTTTGATTGACTCAGATGGTCTATATCGGAGGGTATAAAAGCCGGCTCTGACAGACGACAACACTCTGATTTCGGCATCCAAACTGTGCAGACAGAAGCGGAGAGACCTCAAGAACGGTAGATAGTTGTGGAAAGATATATGTGACCACGGTCTTCTCCTTGATCCATCAACTAGTCATTTTAACACATAGTGTTTGGCAGAGACTGATAGGTTAGCGACTACAGAGTAGTTGGCGACTACAAGCAGGTCATATCAAGCAATATTGAATTCACAACACTTGATGATCACTGTACGTAACCACGATAATACAGGATCTCATACTATTACAGGTAAAATCTCACTCTAGACGCGCGATTGTCCTCGTAATCAGAATACCAGATACCATATTCGTAAAGTAATCTCAACAAAGGCTCATGACACTGTATACATATTTGATATACTGGTTTAATAGTGAGCTCATATGTATCAAAACTGGATCGATCATCAGTAAGATCCGTTTGTTTTATCAACCGACTTGTTTCAATCTCAACAGATCCCTGATGTAGGCCCTGATTAGGTATTGTGATGACTGAGAGGAAAATGACAAGAGGGAATGATTGAACGAGTCGGAACAAAGACTGATCGCCATTGTCCTGATAGCTTAGCTGGAGCAGTGTCAATTTACAATCCGGTATTATAGATGTAAAATCCTAGTATCATTATTGGTATTGTTTTAGTCCCCTCACATAACGATAGATTTGATTCGGGATAGGTGGGTTTTTATTCTATGACTATAAATTTTTTTTTTATTATTGTCGGATAAAATTTCGCAGTTTTACTTAAAGATTGAACCAATGATATATAGTTTTTGAGGAAATGAGGAATCAAATATGTTTTCATTATTTGTGAATCTTATATGTATTCTTTTTACGCCGTTTCGATAATATCGGCAAAAGCAGATACTTTTGAAATGAGCTTTTTAACAGAATCTGTTTGATTTCAATTGCATGTTCAGCCAACGCTGGGACTTCTGTACGTTAATCCAAGACAGAGACTAAGATAAGAACGAACTTTGATAATGACAGCGAGCTACAGAGTATTGCACAACACACGTAATAGGTTATATATTATAGTAATGCACTAAACATTAAATCCTACTAAATAAAATTAAATAATTTTCCCGAGTTTTTTTTTTTCTTTTTTTTTTTCAGTTTTGCAACATCCCTACATTAAGAATGATTGACATGTTTGGGAATGGACATTTTAAGGCTACCACTGAGTCCTTACAAACTTCACGTGGTATCAGAAGGTGTTATCAAATCTTTTAGAAATAGAAATACAGAGCAAAAATATAGCATGTAGTAATGCTGTTCTTGAGATCACGGCGGAACAGCCTGTCATGGTTTCGGTCTTGAACGTTATAATGCTTCCAGGGATTTCATGATAGTTATAATTATACTGAGTCCGGCTTCATCCTCATTATTTGTGATTCACTCAAACATGTTTTCACCATAAAAAAACATTAGGCTTCGATCAATAATGCATTTTAATGGTTCTTTAATGACAGCCAGCGTACTAAGACTAAGTATACAATGTGATTCAAAAGATGGAAAGAACATATTCATCTTCAATAAGAAAGAAACCCATAAGCGAAAAATGGAAACAATTGCAAAATCATTCAGAATGACTTCATCAAATTGTCGACAAAAGGGGTCCCTCCGTGCTTTCCTCAAAACGCGTAGAAAGGGTATTTTTTCGTAACTGGTTTAGAAGACATCCATTTTTAAAATGCACAAAAGATTTCCTTCTGAGTCGGTGCTTACTTAACTAAAACGCCGATTCCAATTATTACTGGGTGCTCTTACCTACGCTTGTAAAAATAACATATTTCCTCTTCAGTCGCTTGCAAAATTCGGGAATGGTTTCTCACCACTCATGTCTTCCTGGAGATTTTGAAAATATTTATAATATTTGATGAACAGAATACCAAACCAGTCTCATTTTCATACTAATTACATCTGCCCATTTCTATTTGATACCATTCCTCAATGGGGCTCAGGAAATTGACAATTCTCGTTGCATTAATCCTATTTGAAATGAAAACTCGTGTGAGAACCTCTGTATATTGCATACGTCAATCAAGTTCCGTGTCTGCTCTGATCAATTATATGTTATGATGAAACATACGTGCTACTATTTTGTAGATAAAATATAGGTTATATTCTCGACATTTACTATTTTTCGTAGAGCTAAACATGATATAAGTTTTAATCTTATGTTTTATAGCAATGTATCACTAGGTATCGTAGGTATTTTGCCTGTAAGAAAGTGGAACAGGATCATAATACTTGATTTATTAGGAAAGAGGTAGAGGCCTAATGTTTAAAGTAAACGGTTCTTTGCAGGTGGAACGTATTATCAGACGATGGTGGATTCTCATTGTGATAATATAGCCAAATACTAAATACAAATCCGCCTCTTATAGTTGTTTCTTCCTTTTGGGACAATCTTAAATGATGCTGATGGCAAAACGTGTTGATCAAGATAAAGAAAGGATGTTTAGAATATCAAAATAGGCCTAACAAAGCTTGGTACCACTTCATACGACCCAGATTACAGCAGGCATAATGAACCCGTATAAAATACAGTTATCGTAGAACTTACACTTCCTGTGTGATCTCGTCTTCAATCATAGGAAATTACTGTGATTGACAGTGGGACAGGAACTTTACCTACAATAATTGCTCGAGAGTAAGAAAATATAATTTGTAAATATGATCAATGCAGAATTTGTACTATAGTTTAGGGGTTTTAAGCATCATCATAGCAAACGTCCATGAATCATGTAGAAACATTTTCAGTGCTTACCTTTATTGGGTTCGTACCAGTTGTACCGGTACAAATCTGCTGTACTCGCAATGGAATGCGCTTTACCGAGCAGGTCCAAGATGGCGGAACTGTGATTCTTCATTTGTCATGCAAATGTACTTTTTGTTAAAAACGAGACGGGGACTTCCGATTTCCAATGAATTCTTATAAATTACATATATTATACATATATACTATTTAGGTATTGATTTTACATCCGGTACGTTGTAAATTAGGAAATAATTGGATTTTATGTTTGAAGCGAGGCGGCCGCCATCTTAGAATTTCGTTGTGAGATTCAATTGAATTCCATTATATGATACCGTAACTATTTGATACGGGTGGTACGAACACGATAATAAACACGCTACTAGTCGTCTCCTATAGGTAATACGTTCCTAAAACATCACCGCCATTATACCCGTTCCCATTGTCTGGCTAATTTTGACTAAGAATTCGATTTGAAGAATCCGCCCCGGTTTTATCAAAATTGCTTAACTTAAGGAAACTACTTTACCTAAACTTTCCAATAAAAAACATCGGATAGAAGAAAATCTTAATCAAAGAATTTTCTTTAAAATCTGAAATGGTTTTCTAGGGAAAATTAATAGTTAAATAATTTCCTGAAGATAAGGAATATTGTTATAAAACAATTACATGGCAAAATAACCAATGACGTCATTGCGCTAAAAATAATATCTGGTGTCAAAGTCAATATGAAAAATTTACTAGAAGAAATGACAAAATGTAGAGCATACACAGGGAAGAGTAGATGTGACCTCAGTCACACGAGTAGGTTATTGGCATTAAAATGACCCTCAATCACGCTAGTGCGTGCGGACGCGTAAACGGTTGGTGATGACCTTAAGAAACCATCAAACTTGTCAGAGGCGTTGTTATTGCCTCTGTGTCAGATGCCTACAATTGTAACTAGCTATCCCCTAAAACAGATGATTATAACTCAATTACCGGTGATCAATAAAAACGTCAGATAGCACGTATTTCATTACGGAATAAAAGTCACTAGTAAAACCTCAACCAATTAGAATTCAACTTTAGCATGAGGTAAATTATTCCATTTAATTCTCAGTTAAGTTATAAAATGTCATGGATTAACATAAAACTATGTCAATGTGCCTGAACATGTGTAGGGATAAATCTAAAGAGAGAAGCATGCCTAAAATATGTATACTGATACGGTCCCAAGATCCGGAATCGCTGCCGCAGCACAATGGTTAGACTTCTAGACCATTGTATGATACAGCAAGAACGACTAAATTTTGGATCGTTATGTCTTCTCTTCTTAACAAACAACCATTTTTTACTTCCTTATATCTTCATTGACATTACCTCATGCTTAACTTTTGAGTTCAGCGTTCTCCCCTATGTCAAAATCATACACCCTGTTCACAAGGATAAATAGTGCTGCTCTTGTTTTGAAGAATAAAAGAAACACAAACACAGAATGAAGCCATAATTCAAACTCAATATTAATTTAACGAGGGCAAAATATAACCAAAAATGCAGCTTATCATTTGGAATAATGAAAAAGTACAAGGATAATAAGACCAGATGTTCCAAAAGTGTAAGCATATTCTGTTTCCTTTACGACACTCGACATACAAATCTAGGTCAAAGTTCAGCTTAAAATTTTGTGGTAAAGGCTACTTCACCATTCATTTTATCCTATCCTTTTTCATGTGTTTTGTTTCTTGTCCATTCTGTGTTTTTCTATGGCTAATTTCTTTGTCTCATGACCAGTTTGTATATGACTCGCATCTGCCATACACTGGTACCTGTTGTTGAGTTGTAGCCATCCTCTATTGTTACCAGAGCTACAGCTGCAGTATGAGAGTATGAACAGTGCTCATGTTTAAGCAAACAGCATTCAAATCTAAACTTTACATGTACAAACATTTTGATCACAAATGTTATGAATCATACCTTTAATGAAGAATGATAAAATAACCTATTTCATGCAAACATGCTGATAAACTATCTCTATTGTTTCACGGTCAATAAACACATCACATCACCGAGTCGGAAAACGGTCCGTAATAGTTCAACATTTTGATACTGACGACTTTGGTGTGTTGAATTTTGACGCCTTAACCAAGATATAGCTTCATCCAAAATATCACAATTCCCGGTATTGAAATCTTATCTACAATTGCATTCCATTTCTCCTGAGGTATCTGCTTTTTGGCCCTCCAAAATGCTATCATTAACGATAATAAAGAGTAACTAATTGTTGGTGGAGACTGTTATGTTAAGCAAACTGTTTTGTGTTTAAAGTGCCACTGACAAGTACTCTGTTTATATTAAAAGTGGAAATAGAGCGATGTTAGATAACACGCCCATGTTTGGACATATCTCGTCCAATATATTCTGACTTAATACTCCCTTTTAATACTACTGTGTAGCTGAATCAAATATAATGTGTTTATTACGACAGCTGTTGAGGTTCATGACCACATTAGTAAGGGTAAGATTTTTTTTGTGACATTTGTTTGTGTGTTGTTTTAAATGGGTTTCAAAAACACCAACTTTACCAACTTTACAGTATGTTGGAGTACACTTAAACATACCTGAATGTGTTAATCCTTTCCAGTTGTGAAATGCATAAAGTCCACAATGTTTGTAATTCACTTTTGTGTACTGCATATTTTAAGTACTACAAAGATACCCATTGTCTACATTTTGGGACATTATTTCTCTCTCAGATTTATTTATTTATTTCCACATCAATATTTTATCATCTCGGAATGATAAGTTTATACCAAGATCTGTCTAAGATAACATGGAGAGATTTTCTGGACTGCTTAAGGAGGAAGGAGGGAAAGCTTTATTGTTCTATTGACGTCATAGTTTACATCATATACAGAAATACCAGTTTGTCATCTGCAGCAAACAAAAATTCCTCCTACTTGGCTTAACAATCAAAATGGTGCATTTTATTGGACCACCACGACCACAAATGCCTGCTTAAAGTGGTCATCGCCATCAAGACATGATATATTTAAAAGAAAGTAAATCATTTAGATGGACGGTGTACATTCACTTTTGCCGCAGTTGTTGGAAATCGAGCTGATGCATATGGTGCTACTGCTGGTGATGCTGGAGTAGGTGCCGATGGGACTACTGCTGCTGCAGGTGCTGGCACTGATACTGCTAGTACGTAGATAGTGCTAGTGATACAAGTCGCGCTGGTGCTGGTGTAGATGGCGCTACTCTTGTTGCTGCCACTCGTCAATTGGTTGCGACGTTGTATAGGTACTGGTACTTTTCGGTGTTTGAAAACAAATAAAGCGCTGAAGAAAACATGACATAGTTCCAGAGAAAAACTGTGCTGTTTACTTTCATTCTCTTATTAGATAAACATAGCTCTGTTTCAGTTTAAATGGTGGACATAAATATAGAGCGAGGTGACAGTCCCCTAGCCTGCTGCAAGAAACTGCCAACAAAGTTTAAATATCACATTATTTTTTGGGGGTCTCTGATCTTTTCTCTACATTTTCTTCTTTCCTTTTTACCTCTGAATTATTCATTTTAACGCAAGTAGAACCCACATTATAAATTCACCCAAGTACATGTTCAGAATAACAATAACAAGAGTTGTTTCCGAACGGCTGACAGACGACCGACAACAGGCGAAGGGCGAATTGAACAACACGCCATCTGGGTTGAAACATTAGAACTAAACTAAGAATCATCTTTCTTGTCTATCTGGCAAAAATATATACATGTTGTTTTGTGGATGATTTACCCGCTAATATTTCGCAAGTATTTTTTTGGGAATTGGGAGAATGCTGATTTCTATGCAGAAACACAATCCACTGGAGAAGCTAGTTCGGGAAGAATAACTTTCCAAAGCCTCCAATTTTTTAAGCATCTTGTTTTCCACAAATGTTCTTTTAACCAAGGCATATACATCCAAGAATTGAATACGTTTATCTTTTCGCTACACTGTATTTATAGTTCTTTATTGAGATTGGTTAATTATCATAAGAAGATTAACATTAGCAATCACAGCAGGCAAACACTAGTCTGTAGTGCTATAGCTTAAAGTTATTTTGCATATATTTTACACATGTTTATTTTTCTTCATTGAGAATCTAGTTATTATTATTAGTTACTATCTCTCACCACAGTGACTTCTGATAGTATGATAGTGTGATGTATGGTGAGTGGCAGGTCCCCTTTACATGATCTGCAACATTCTATAAACGAGATGGAACTGTTTTCATTCATACTCTACTGATAACTATCGAAGATCGAGGCCAATTCCTTCCTTTACAAATTAGCGTGCGGCATCTGTAATTTCTCTTCATTGTCCGCCCGGAAAGAATTATAAGCCAGTAAACACTATCTGTATTCATTGTTGGCTACAGAGGTATTACATTGTCATGCTAAGCCCAATGCCTCTCTTCAGGTTTTTTTGACAATTAATTTGTTACGAGCTCATAGCAGACATCTATTAGTAACCCGACGAAATTTCTAATAGTTGTCTCTCCACTGGCAATAGTAATTATTTCACATGTCATTAATTGTATTTTATTGCTGGTTTCGTGTGATGACATTGATGTTCTACAAAACAAAATAAAATACTTTATTAGATTAATATTTGTTATTACGGAAATACATTTTAATCTGTATTTGACCTTGATGCTCAACATACATAACCTTCATTTTAAAGTGATTATCGTTTTGTTTTTCAAATTAGTAGCACACTATAAAGAAAATGCCTGGATATGCAAAACCGTACTATACTGTAAACCAACTTATCTTCGTGGCAATTTAATTTACCGTTTTCATGCCTAACGACTTTTTCGCGGCCATTTAATTTCGCCATTACCAGTCACAAAAGACCTACTCTACCTGTAATGAATTTTACTTCGGCGCTATTAATTAACGCGAAGTTTAATAGCCCGAAGTACACGAAAATTAATCGCACGCAAAACTAAGTTGGCTCATAGTATTGTGTACTGATTTAACATCACTGATGATTTTTCCTTTACGTAGCTATTTTTAGGTTCTTATCATCATTACCAATTCAGATAGTCTCATACAACTTTATCAGCATGTACAGAAATAAATTTTCATTTACAATTTTTCATTTTATTCTCCTGTTTAGACCCGATTTGTTTTCATTTTATCTCGATTCGGCCATGCTTCTTTTGGACTAGTATAAATTGTCTGACGACATATTGCTTCAATTTTCAATTAGAATGTTAATGTAATTTCTAAACCCTTTAATTTTCGTTTACAAACAAATAGACGAAATATAGCGTCCATATTAGTATCCAAGGGGAAAAAATCTTTGATGTCAAAACGCGAACAACGAACACATTAGGAAAAATTTAAACTTTCGGCATTTGATCACAAATCTATTAAAATCATTAAAATGAATAAAGAGATAAGGGCTTAAAAATTACCATAGGCGTTATTTCCAAGGACGTCTTGACATCATCTTATCTGTCCGAACGCAAAGGAATTTCAATAAGTTCCAAACCGTGTTCAATGTTACATCATGTCATCAAGTGATTAGAATCTAATAAATTGAAGCCTTGTGAAGTTCCTAGTGAAATCGTTTTTTGCTGACTTAAAAAATATTGCTGATTATATTTTCATTTCATTTTCCATTTCAAAGCATGGCTAGCTCTAAATATAGTCTTTAAACTTCGCTGTTGCAGATACATAGTGTGTAATGGTAATTATCCATTTTGATTGATTTCTTCTATTTGCATCTTTCAAAAAAGTGCAAACTTTCGTATTACTGATCATACACTATATTTTAACCACACTGGAACACAAACACGATTTAAAATGATTACCGAGATTAAAATACTCGGAAGAATAACCAACAGTGTTGATAAGGATTTTTGTGAGGAAGTTTATTAAAACATGAAAGACGCGTGTTTAATTTCTAATCTTGAGCAGGAAAGTAATACTATTGCAATATAGAAGCATGATAAGCTAGTGTTTGGTCATTGGATAATGTAGATCGGTTGTCAGTTGTAATTAAACTACTGATTTGGATTGCTGGTGGTGTAATATAGGATGTTTTTATCTGAAGGCACACCCATGTACAAATGTACCTGTGCTTTATAGGGCTACATGTCATCTTGACATCGAGACCAAGAAATAAAACCTTATGATTTGTTTTCATATCATATTTTAAGCTGTCTATTTATTTCAGAATGGTTCTCCCCTGAAAGTTAACATAATACAGCATCCTTTTATCTTTTTTTCACACCGAGACGTGATTTCATTTCCAATTACATGTAGCTTTCTCAAAATACAATAAATGCTGGAAACCCAGATAGGCGTATAAATCTGGCATCTGATGACGCTATCACATGGACAGCGACAGTTAGTCAATAAATAGACAAAGAGCGGTGTTGCAGCAGGGAAATTTACAAATTTGACCTTAACTCGTAATGGTTTCCGACCTGACCTTTATTTCATGTCATACCATGACTACCTAACCTCAATGTATCTATATACTAAAAAGGACGTATCGGTGATAGCAACCAGAAGGCTCAATTTGGCATCCATCCTTTCGTGTATGATACTTCCGTGTTGGCATATTTGCCAGTCGTTAAATGGCCAGTAACAAAATATTTAATGAAATGAGAAAGAAAATATGTTTTTAGACTGCTACTTCTGTTAAAATCATTAAATATTCATCAAATATTAAGTTTAATCGAAATGTATGAGTCACTTGTAAGGAAAGAAGACATAAGACCAGCCTAGATTATTTGACTTGACGTGACTTGAACAACTAGTGTATTCTAGTCAAGTCTGCTATGGCCGATCTCAAGATCCAGCACAAGTTTGTATACTAAGATAATAAAATGTTATGCATTTTAATGTGTTGATCTATCAACATAGAGACAGTAACATGTACTACCATTCTAGTCATTGGAAATATTTGGCACTGAACTTATTGATGAAACGTTGTTACTATCGTATATAGAACATTGGTTTTTATGGTGTTGATAGCAATCTTATAAAGGCTCTTACTTTAGATCTTAACTTCCTTAACGCGTCGCCACAGTTCACATCTGGATTCGATTTTAGGTAGGTATTAAGCACACGTTCGGTATAAAAGCATGCTTTATGTTATTATCTTAGTTTTCGCCATACGATGCTCTGACTATCTCGTCTTACGGAACATTTCCATTACATAGATTAAAGTCACATATAATACATCGCCGGCAGCGTGTCGTAAAAATGCACAAAAGGACACACCAGAAAAGAAGTATATATAATTAACGCCAACAACAAAAACAACAACAACAACAACAAAACATTTGAAAAAAATATATAAAAAAGAGTAAATAAACAAAACAATAAAAATATAAAAAAAAAAAATAAAAAAAATAATGATCATAATAATGATGGCGTCCTAAATATGATTCCGTCGATATTAAAACATTATAGAGCAATCATTATTTTTTCTTTGTTTTGATGGTAAATACTCAAATGTGATTGGTCGAAAAATTCTGTCATTCTTCTATGAAAGAAATTCCGAGAATGGCGCGAAAAATGTGACGTCACAATACGACAATTGACGTTGCGTATTGATTTGAGAAAAAGAATCCCATTTAAAACCAGTAAAATTGTACATAAAACATGTTTTAAATTAGAAAATCATTTTCAAAAATTAATTATAAGCGTTGATGTCAATTTTTTTTTAGTTTCATCGGGGTATGAAACAAATTTTGTTTGCAAACTTCTGTACGCGGATTCATACAGTTTGCAAGCAAAATTTGTTTCATACCCCGATGAAACTAAAAAAACTGACATCAATGCTTAAATAAAATAACCTTAGAATGTTTCATATAATATGTTATCACTCTTTTTCTATCGAGTCAAAATGGTTACTTAGATATCAGCGTATGTGTAGATTTGATAAAAACTTTAATTCAATCAAAACTGTTTGTGATATGACCGTTACCTTATCATTGTAGTTACATTGTTAACATCCTATTAACACTGAGAAAAGGTCATAATGGTAAAACAATAAGGAGGAAAAGTGGATATTGAACGAAACAACAACAAACAAAAGAAAAATATGTGAAAAATGTATATGCATACTCCGTATATACTTTAAAAAGATAAATGTGGCTAATACGAACCCTAAACTAGAAACAAGAAAAAAACATTAGCTATTTTAAAAATCCCATATAATACAGTGAAAAAAAATCAATACAAAGTACACAATACATACTCGTATACACTCCTATTGTTTAATCAATTATAAAATAAAACAATTGTAGACGTTGGATATTTGTTAACACCAAAATTTGTCAACTGAAGAATCTGATATTCATACTTCTTGGGTTGAAAAATATTGGACAAAGATGGACAAACTACAGATGCGCTAAAGATTACAGATTAAAGAAAACTCTTTAAAGGAAAGTAATTCCAATGAATGCTACTGATACATTTATTTATTGTATCTCGAATAGCTTGGTGAACGTGGAATCGTATATGCAAATACATAAGATATTGACTTCTCATCCGCCTACACAGTCGTGTTATGTCCAGAGAGCAGGTGTTGCAACGTGACTAATTATATAAAGTCACAAGGTCTAGGTTGTTCATAGTTTATTAACATTGACCTTCGTTTCTTCTTACCGAAATATCATCAATAATGATTAGTTAGTGTCATGGAAACCAATTTACGATAGAAACATGATAGAAGCTCTGCCATTGTAATTTAATGTTTTAGAGGTTTGATAATCAGAAATTGGTACTGAAATAAAGCAGCTGTATGATACAGATTTATTCATTGTTTGGCATGGATTATATAACGAATTCCATAAGTTTTTGTAATAAGATGTCTTATTCTCTTGTTTATCTTTAAGTATTTCAGTTAAAAAAAATCCCACACCTACCAACTCGAACGAATAAACAAATGAAGAGTGACAAAGCTCCTGACCTGTGTCTTATCTAAAACATTCGAATGATGATTGGTTTGGTTTGTTTTTGCTTAACGTCATATTAACAGCCAGGGTCATTTAAGGACGTGCCTGGTTTTGAAGGTGGAGGATAGCCGGAGTACCCGGGGAGAAACCACCGGCCTACGGTCAGTACCTGGCGACTGCCCCACGTAGGTTTCGAACTCACAACCCAGATGTGGAGTGCTAGTGTTAAAGTGTCGGGACACCTTAACCGCTCGGCCACCGCGGCCCCTCGAATGATGATATCATTACACAATGATATCATTACACATAATGAAAGATTTAGAATTTGAGGGAAACTAAACGATAATTTTTGCAAGAGAGAAATCTTAACAGTCAAAGTAAGAAAATCTTCCTTTAGCTATTATGATATTTGTAACTATGGACGAGCTTGACAGTGCGAGCATAGTGAAGAATGACGCAAAGCTGATATACAATATATACACTATTTATTTTTTACAAAATATACATGTCTTTTTGTTATTTTATCTAAATAAAACTAAATACACAATGTCACGCTAAATTATTATATACAGCGTACTAGTATACTATACGATGAATCTAACTACAATCACAAGACACAAGACCCTAATAAAGTTTCTGATCACAGCCGCAAATAGTCACAAGTATGTATGTACATCGAACACTCTGTGAAGTTATGGGATCCGTGGTCTGTAGTCCGCGGTCACGCCGTCGCCGTCTGTTCCACCATGTCGATGTCTGCCACAGACACAATCTGTCCACAATCCGAAGTAAAGTACAGGCAGCAGGATAGCTCACACAGAAACCATCATCCAACTGCGTGCAACAAATAAGGCGTACGAAACCATAAGGTATGTTCACAAAGAACAGTTACAAATGTAAATGAGGCTCACACAGAACCCAGCATAATGCTCACAAAGAGCAGTTACAATACAAATTGGTTCACTCAGAACCCAGGACGCTGCCCACACAGGAACGTCAAGGAAGCCTCAAAGCCTTTACAACGATTGTTTGGCAGTGTCATCAGATAGCTCGCTCCACCCTCTGAATTTTGAGCTACAATATACGTATGTGAAATTTACTATTTGTATTAATGATTAATATTGTGATCTGAAACATATCTATCTGACCATTATATACACTACTGAACAATATCCATTAATTGAAGTAAAATACAAAAGTCGGCACAAGACGCCTTAATAGTTAGCGCGCATTCCAACAGGTGCGGCCTACTCAACCGTGACGAATACACTGATATAACACGTGACACAGTTAACTACTAAATAATGCCTATTTCATAACTGAGTTATCTAAAAGTACCCCGTTTTTATAAAACACTATATTACATATATTAATTAACAATTGACTTAAATATCACCATGTATTAATTATAGCAATAAACCTTTCTAAACATCACACGTGTACGCGTATGTAAACAACACTCAGTCGTAACAATGCACAGGTGAGTAAATACATCAATTATATAAAAAATAAGTAGCGATAATGTACCGTGGATAGCACCTATGAAGTATGTACATATAATAAAGATGTTAATGAAATAGTTTAGTTAAAAACTCACCACAATCTGTCGTTTGTGCTCTGAAGTTTATCGAACATGGTCATCTACCTGTCGCTGATTGTAATCATAGTGGTTATACTAATGTCTAAAATCGAACCCGGACAACCGAATTCCGTATTTAAAATACTCAGATGATGAAAATATAAAAATATAGAAAAATACATACGTGACCGTAACATATGCCCCCGCTAAAAGAATAAAAGTTGGGGTGAACATAACTTTTATTTTACACAAAGGTCACGGTATATCTACTGGAACTTTAGAAAAAATGATCTGATCTACACCCTACTCAAAAAATCTGCGCCAACATTCTCACTACCCCTAATTGCTTGGATACGGAATCTGTGAGGTTGCAGCTGCAGGGCCCAGCGCATAAGTCGAGCATTGGTGCCCTTCGACTTGTTCAAGTAGAGTAAGGGCTGGTGATCTGTCTCCAGGACAAACTGTCTTCCATAGAGAGATCTCTCGAACTTGGAAATTCCCCAGACAACGGCGAGACACTCCTTCTCAATGACAGAGTACGACGTTTCTCCTCCCTTGAGCTTCCGGCTCGCGTAGGCCACCGGATGTGGGACACCATCCTCCTTCTGCAGAAGGATTGCCCCGATTCCGTAATCGGACGCATCTGTGCGTAGGATGAAAGGAGCATCTAAGTCAGGAAGCTTTAGAATTGGTTCCAAAGAAAGGAGTTTCTTCAACGTATTGAAGGCAATGTCCTGAGCGTCGTTCCAGATGACTCTGTTTGGCTGCCCTTTCCGGGTAAGATCAGTCAATGGTGCCGCGATTGTAGCAAAATCTGGTACAAACTTCCGGTAATAACCTGCCAACCCGATGAAAGATCACACTTGTTTCTTCGTTTCTGGGACTTCTGCTTCCAGAATTGCTTTGATTTTGCCAGGATGTGGTTGAAGACGCTGATCACCGACCATGTGACCCAAACACTCCAAACTGTAATAGCCAATGGCACATTTCGTTGGTCTTGCAGTAATTCCTGCGTTCCTCAGTTTGTCAAACAGCTCCCTCAGTATCTCTACATGACTCTCCCAGGTATCTGTGTAGATAAGTATGTCGTCGATGAAGCTCTCGATATTGCGCATTCCTTTGAGAAGTATCCTCATCAGACGACAGAATGTCGCAGGAGCGTTCACGAGACCGAAAGGCATGACAACGAATTGAAATAACCCAACCGGAGTTGTGAATGCAGTCTTCTGTTTAGACGACTCGGCTACAGGGACCTGCCAGTATCCCTTGCTTAGATCCAGTCTTGAAAAGTACCGACTGCCAGATAACCGCGCAAATATTTCTTCAGCGTTGGGCATTGGCTCCGAGTCAAAAACTGTCACTCGATTCAGCTGTCTGTAGTCAATACAGAAGCGGTTGGTACCATCTTTTTACGAACTATCACCACTGGAGCTGAGTATGGCGAATCAGATGGTTCTATGACCCTCATCTACAACATTTTGTCGACTTCTTTCTGAATAGTTTCCTTCATATGATAGGGTAGAGGGTGGTTCTTTGCTTTGACCGGTTCGTTGGTCGTAGTCTTGATCTCATGCTGCACAAGATGTGTGGTTCCAGGAACATCAGATAGTACGTCGTCATATTGGTCCAAGAGGCATTTCACTTCATCTCGCTGCTCCGATGTAAGATCTTCAGAAACCATTACATCCTCAACAGTTTCAGACCTAATCGGACTCGGCAATTGGACGAGATCCTGTGGCGTTGTTTCGTCATCCACATCATCAGTATCATCCTCGACGATTCCAGCACAGGCGATCGTAAGTACACCCGTGTTTCCTGGCAAATGTTTCCTTTCGATGTATTGCCGTAGAAGATTAGCGTGAAGAACCTTGGACTTCCCATCGATACAAACGCTGTAATCCATGGGCCCTTTACGCTCAAGGACCTCATACGGTCCTTTCCATTGCATGAGAAGCTTGTTCCGTTTGGTAGGTAACAGAACAAGAACCTTTTCTCCAGGCTTCATCTTCCTTTCCTTTGCCTTTTTGTTGTACCAGTGAGCCTGTTGAACTTTAGCTGTCTCCAGGTGCTCCCGTGCCAATTTGCAGGTCTCTTTAAGCCGTTCTCTAAGATCAACCACATACTGGTAGGTTGTTTTCACTTCTGGATCAGGAACATCCTTGGCACATAATTCGCGAAGAATTCTCATTGGCCCTCTAATCACTCTTCCATAGAGTAGCTCGAACGGGGAGAAACCTAGGCTTTCTTGTGGAACCTCTCGGTAAGAGAACAACAGCGCGTTGAGGTATTTGTCCCAGTCCTTCGGACGTTCACTGCATGTCCTCCTGAGCATCTGTTTAAGTGTCCCGTTATATCTTTCCACCAGGCCATTACACATCGGGTGGTAAGGGGTGGTTGTGAGCTGACGAATTGACAACAACCTGCTGACCTCCTTCATGACTTCCGACGTGAATTGGGACCCTTGGTCAGTCAATACTTCTCTCGGGACTCCTACCCTGCTATAGATGTCTACCAAAGCCTCAGCGACTCTCTCTGCTTCGATACCTTTTAAAGCGACCGCCTCCGGGTACCGTGTAGCGTAATCCACTAACGTAAGTATATATCGATTCCCACGGTCAGTGGCTGGCTGAAGTGGGCCAACTAAATCGATGGCGACGCGTTGGAAGGGTATATCAATAAGTGGCATCCTCCCAAGGGGAACTTTGGTTACTCTACCCTTAGGGAAAGTACGTTGACATACATCGCACGAACGGCAATAACGCGACACATCCGCGATGATCCCTGGCCAGTAAAATTCTAACAAAATCCGATCTGCGGTTCGCTTGGCCCCCAAATGTCCCGCCATGACTGAGTCATGAGCCAACCGAAGAACAATGCCTCTGTACTGTGATGGAACCACTAGTTGCTTGGATGTACGCCCTTGAAGCTTTGCAGAACCCTTGTATTCTCTGTATATCAGACCCTGTCGAACAGTAAATTTAGACGAACTCCCGTCTTGCCTCTCCTTTACTTGCCCGCTTTTTACAAATTCACGAATCTTTGCCAAAGTACCATCAGTCAGTTGTGCATCCTTAAACTTGCCCGGATCAATATCCCCCAGATCCTTCGGGACCTTCAGGGGACGATAAGTTGTATCCTGACGTGCTTGTGCTCTCGTCTGAACCGCGCTTGCCTCTTGAGTATGTTCCCATGCGCTATCGGGTTCCTCTGCTGGCCTGACATTAACCATGTTGCCCAACATAAGGTCATATATAGGCGTTTCCATAACCCAGGCTTCGACTCGGCCCGTATAATAAGGGGTGTCGACCATGATTCTAGCCGTAGGTAGATATAATACGGTACCATCAGCAAGTTTACACGCCTCAACCTTCCCAGTCATTTCCTCTGGAGACACTAAACTCTTCCTCACTACTGCCTTTCCACATCCTGAATCCCTTAACACAGAGATACGGTGATTGCCAACATACCCCATGACCACCGGCATCTTAACACCCGCCGCTCCACAGGAAACGGGTGCATGACCTGTCGAAGTCTCAACATCTACCACACCAACTTTGTTTGAATCCCTCTTTGGACATCTGTTAGCCAAATGATCAGTCTTCTTGCAAATATAACAATGTCTGATATTGCTCCCAGAAACTTTGACATCTTTCTTGTCTGACGATTTACCATCTGCCACCTGCGCGCGATTTCCGCCACTGCTGTGCTTAGAACCAGTGAACTTGGGCTTAGCTAAATTCGTCGGATTTCCTCGGGCCTCTGCATACTGATCAGCCATCTCTGTCATCTCTGCCAGTGTCTTGGGAGCCCGTTCCTTGATGAAGAGTGTCAAATCATGCCCACAGGTTTGAAGAACCTGATCCTTGACAACGAAATCCTTCAATGCGTCAAAGGTTGATGCAGTACCTGACATTTCCAGCCAACGGGTGAAATAACTCTCCATCCGCACTCCAAACTGAGAAAATGTTTCTTCTGTCTCTGGTCTTCCTGTCCTAAAGCGCTTTCGAAATCCTTCTTCTGTCATTTCAAAACGTTTAAGAAGTGTGGCTTTCAAAACATCGTAGTCAAGGGACTTCTCGACGGGTAGACGTAAGAAAACATCTAAGGCGCGTCCCTTCAACAGCACACTTAGATTTGTCGCCCAATGCAGCTTCTTGTCCCATTTCTGCGTAGTAGCGTATCTCTCAAACCGCCTAAGATACGAGTCCATATTATCTCTATCTTCGTCGAACGAATTGAGTTTCAGTCCTTTAGCTACTGCACTAGACAAGGATGTATTCACTGCAGTTGGTTTTGGCTCATGCTTCGCCTCTTCCTGTAAAAGCTCCATTTTCCGCTTATGCTCCTGAGCGCTCCTTTCCTCTCTCTCCTTCTCCAACAGTAATTGAAGAGTAATCTTTCCGTGTTCATGGCCTTTCTCCTGTTTAAGCAATTCCAACTGATGAAGTCGTTCAGCCTCTTTCTCCCTTGTCTCTCGCTCCTTCTGTCGTTCATCCCTTTCCCTTGCTTGTTTATCTTTGACAAACGCCATCAGATCCGCCCCATCCAGACCCATATCCTTGCCTAAGTCTACTAAATCTTTTACTGAAGTCATGGCTTATTCTAACAAAAATGAAAATGTTGTTATAAAAATTGCTTTGGTAACAGCAAAAATACTTGACACACTTCAAAAATACAATAAAATCTCCCAACGATATCTGACAGTGATTTCTAAAAATTATAAGTATATATCAATATTCATTCCTCACCAAGCTTGCAAAGTCTCTCCATCCCACCGCTGCCACCAAAAATTGTAACTATGGACGAGCTTGACAGTGCGAGCATAGTGAAGAATGACGCAAAGCTGATATACAATATATACACTATTTTTTTTTTTTTACAAAATATACATGTCATTTTGTTATTTTATCTAAATAAAACTAAATACACAATGTCACGCTAATTATTATATACAGCGTACTAGTATACTATACGATAAATCTAACTACAATCACAAGACACAATACCCTAATCAAGTTTCTGATCACAGCCGCAAATAGTCAGAAGTATGTATGTACATCGAACACTCGGTGAAGTTATGGAATCCGTGGTCTGTAGTCCGCGGTCACACCGTCGCCGTCTGTTCCACCATGTCGATGTCTGCCACAGACACAATCTGTCCACAATCCGGAGTTAAGTACAGGCAGCAGGATAGCTCACACAGAAACCATCATCCAACTGCGTGCAACAAATAAGGCGTACGAAACCATAAGGTATGTTCACAAAGAACAGTTACAAATGTAAATGAGGCTCACATAGAACCCAGCACAATGTTGTCCACCCAGGACGTAAGCTTGTGCTCACAAAGAGCAGTTACAATACAAATTGGTTCACTCAGAACCCAGGACGCTGCCCACACAGGAACGTCAAGGAAGTCTCAAAGCCTTAATTTACAACGATTGTTTGGCAGTGTCATCAGATAGCTCGCTCCACCGTCTGAATTTTGAGCTACAATATACGTATGTGAAATTTACTATTTGTATAAATGATTAATATTGTGATCTGAAACATATCTATCTGACCATTATATACACTACTGAACAATATCCATTAATTGAAGTAAAATACAAAAGTCGGCACAAGACGCCTCAATAGTTAGCGCGCATTCCAACAGGTGCGGCCTACTCAACCGTGACGAATACACTGATATAACACGTGGCACATGTACAGTTAACTACTAAATAATGCCTATTTTATAACTGAGTTATCTAAAAGTACCCCGTTTTTATAAAACACTATATTACATATATTAATTAACAATTGACTTAGATATCACCATGTATTAATTATAGCAGTAAACCTTTCTAAACCTCACACGTGTACGCGTATGTAAACAACACTCAGTCGTAACAATGCACAGGTGAGTAAATACATCAATTATTTAAAAATAAGTAGCGATAATGTACCGTGGATAGCACCTATGAAGTATGTACTTATAATGAAAAAGTTTAGTTAAAAACTCACCACAATCTGTCGTTTGTGCTCTGAAGTTTATCGAACATGGTCATCTTCCTGTCGCTGATTGTAATCATAGTGGTTATACTAATGTCTAAAATCGAACCCGGACAACCGAATTCCGTATTTAAAATACTCAGATGATGAAAATATAACAATATAGAAAAATACATACGTGACCGTAACAATATCCCCCCCGCTAAAAGAATAAAAGTTGGGGTGAACATAACTTTTATTTTACACAAAGGTCACGGTATATCTACTGGAACTCTAGCAAAAATGATCTGATCTACACCCTACTCAAAAAATCTGCGCCTACATTCTCACTACCCCTAATTGCTTGGATACGGAATCTGTGAGGTTGCAGCTGCAGGGCCCAGCGCATAAGTCGAGCATTGGTGCCCTTCGACTTGTTCAAGTAGAGTAAGGGCTGGTGATCTGTCTCCAGGACAAACTGTCTTCCATAGAGAGATCTCTCGAACTTGGAAATTCCCCAGACAACGGCGAGACACTCCTTCTCAATGACAGAGTACGACGTTTCTCCTCCCTTGAGCTTCCGGCTCGCGTAGGCTACCGGATGTGGGACACCATCCTCCTTCTGCAGAAGGATTGCCCCGATTCCGTAATCGGACGCATCTGTGCGTAGGATGAAAGGAGCATCTAAGTCAGGAAGCTTTAGAATTGGTTCCAAAGAAAGGAGTTTCTTCAACGTATTGAAGGCAATGTCCTGAGCGTCGTTCCAGATGACTCTGTTTGGCTGCCCTTTCCGGGTAAGATCAGTCAATGGTGCCGCGATTGTAGCAAAATCTGGTACAAACTTCCGGTAATAACCTGCCAACCCGATGAAAGATCACACTTGTTTCTTCGTTTCTGGGACTTCTGCTTCCAGAATTGCTTTGATTTTGCCAGGATGTGGTTGAAGACGCTGATCACCGACCATGTGACCGAAACACTCCAAACTGTAATAGCCAATGGCACATTTCGTTGGTCTTGCAGTAATTCCTGCGTTCCTCAGTTTGTCAAACAGCTCCCTCAGTATCTCTACATGACTCTCCCAGGTATCTGTGTAGATAAGTATGTCGTCGATGAAGCTCTCGATATTGCGCATTCCTTTGAGAAGTATCCTCATCAGACGACAGAATGTCGCAGGAGCGTTCACGAGACCGAAAGGCATGACAACGAATTGAAATAACCCAACCGGAGTTGTGAATGCAGTCTTCTGTTTAGACGACTCGGCTACAGGGACCTGCCAGTATCCCTTGCTTAGATCCAGTCTTGAAAAGTACCGACTGCCAGCTAACCGCGCAAATATTTCTTCAGCGTTGGGCATTGGCTCCGAGTCAAAAACTGTCACTCGATTCAGCTGTCTGTAGTCAATACAGAAGCGGTTGGTACCATCTTTTTACGAACTATCACCACTGGAGCTGAGTATGGCGAATCAGATGGTTCTATGACCCTCATCTACAACATTTTGTCGACTTCTTTCTGAATAGTTTCCTTCATATGATAGGGTAGAGGGTGGTTCTTTGCTTTGACCGGTTCGTTGGTCGTAGTCTTGATCTCATGCTGCACAAGATGTGTGGTTCCAGGAACATCAGATAGTACGTCGTCATATTGGTCCAAGAGGCATTTCACTTCATCTCGCTGCTCCGATGTAAGATCTTCAGAAACCATTACATCCTCAACAGTTTCAGACCTAATCGGACTCGGCAATTGGACGAGATCCTGTGGCGTTGTTTCGTCATCCACATCATCAGTATCATCCTCGACGATTCCAGCACAGGCGATCGTAAGTACACCCGTGTTTCCTGGCAAATGTTTCCTTTCGATGTATTGCCGTAGAAGATTAGCGTGAAGAACCTTGGACTTCCCATCGATACAAACGCTGTAATCCATGGGCCCTTTACGCTCAAGGACCTCATACGATCCTTTCCATTGCATGAGAAGCTTGTTCCGTTTGGTAGGTAACAGAACAAGAACCTTTTCTCCAGGCTTCATCTTCCTTTCCTTTGCCTTTTTGTTGTACCAGTGAGCCTGTTGAACTTTAGCTGTCTCCAGGTGCTCCCGTGCCAATTTGCAGGTCTCTTTAAGCCGTTCTCTAAGATCAACCACATACTGGTAGGTTGTTTTCACTTCTGGATCAGGAACATCCTTGGCACATAATTCGCGAAGAATTCTCATTGGCCCTCTAATCACTCTTCCATAGAGTAGCTCGAACGGGGAGAAACCTAGGCTTTCTTGTGGAACCTCTCGGTAAGAGAACAACAGCGCGTTGAGGTATTTGTCCCAGTCCTTCGGACGTTCACTGCATGTCCTCCTGAGCATCTGTTTAAGTGTCCCGTTATATCTTTCCACCAGGCCATTACACATCGGGTGGTAAGGGGTGGTTGTGAGCTGACGAATTGACAACAACCTGCTGACCTCCTTTATGACTTTCGACGTGAATTGGGACCCTTGGTCAGTCAATACTTCTCTCGGGACTCCTACCCTGCTATAGATGTCTACCAAAGCCTCAGCGACTCTCTCTGCTTCGATACCTTTTAAAGCGACCGCCTCCGGGTATCGTGTAGCGTAATCCACTAACGTAAGTATATATCGATTCCCACGGTCAGTGGCTGGCTGAAGTGGGCCAACTAAATCGATGGCGACGCGTTGGAAGGGTATATCAATAAGTGGCATCCTCCCAAGGGGAACTTTGGTTACTCTACCCTTAGGGAAAGTACGTTGACATACATCGCACGAACGGCAATAACGCGACACATCCGCGATGATCCCTGGCCAGTAAAATTCTAACAAAATCCGATCTGCGGTTCGCTTGGCCCCCAAATGTCCCGCCATGACTGAGTCATGAGCCAACCGAAGAACAATGTCTCTGTACTGTGATGGAACCACTAGTTGCTTGGATGTACGCCCTTGAAGCTTTGCAGAACCCTTGTATTCTCTGTATATCAGACCCTGTCGAACAGTAAATTTAGACGAACTCCCGTCTTGCCTCTCCTTTACTTGCCCGCTTTTTACAAATTCACGAATCTTTGCCAAAGTACCATCAGTCAGTTGTGCATCCTTAAACTTGCCCGGATCAATATCCCCCAGATCCTTCGGGACCTTCAGGGGACGATAAGTTGTATCCTGACGTGCTTGTGCTCTCGTCTGAACCGCGCTTGCCTCTTGAGTATGTTCCCATGCGCTATCGGGTTCCTCTGCTGGCCTGACATTAACCATGTTGCCCAACATAAGGTCATATATAGGCGTTTCCATAACCCAGGCTTCGACTCGGCCCGTATAATAAGGGGTGTTGACCATGATTCTAGCCGTAGGTAGATATAATACGGTACCATCAGCAAGTTTACACGCCTCAACCTTCCCAGTCATTTCCTCTGGAGACACTAAACTCTTCCTCACTACTGCCTTTCCACATCCTGAATCCCTTAACACAGAGATACGGTGATTGCCAACATACCCCATGACCACCGGCATCTTAACACCCGCCGCTCCACAGGAAACGGGTGCATGACCTGTCGAAGTCTCAACATCTACCACACCAACTTTGTTTGAATCCCTCTTTGGTCATCTGTTAGCCAAATGATCAGTCTTCTTGCAAATATAACAATGTCTGATATTGCTCCCAGAAACTTTGACATCTTTCTTGTCTGACGATTTACCATCTGCCACCTGCGCGCGATTTCCGCCACTGCTGTGCTTAGAACCAGTGAACTTGGGCTTAGCTAAATTCGTCGGATTTCCTCGGGCCTCTGCATACTGATCAGCCATCTCTGTCATCTCTGCCAGTGTCTTGGGAGCCCGTTCCTTGATGAAGAGTGTCAAATCATGCCCACAGGTTTGAAGAACCTGATCCTTGACAACGAAATCCTTCAATGCGTCAAAGGTTGATGCAGTACCTGACATTTCCAGCCAACGGGTGAAATAACTCTCCATCCGCACTCCAAACTGAGAAAATGTTTCTTCTGTCTCTGGTCTTCCTGTCCTAAAGCGCTTTCGAAATCCTTCTTCTGTCATTTCAAAACGTTTAAGAAGTGTGGCTTTCAAAACATCGTAGTCAAGGGACTTCTCGACGGGTAGACGTGAGAAAACATCTAAGGCGCGTCCCTTCAACAGCACACTTAGATTTGTCGCCCAATGCAGCTTCTTGTCCCATCTCTGCGTAGTAGCGTATCTCTCAAACCGCCTAAGATACGAGTCCATATTATCTCTATCTTCGTCGAACGAATTGAGTTTCAGTCCTTTAGCTACTGCACTAGACAAGGATGTATTCACTGCAGTTGGTTTTGGCTCATGCTTCGCCTCTTCCTGTAAAAGCTCCATTTTCCGCTTATGCTCCTGAGCGCTCCTTTCCTCTCTCTCCTTCTCCAACAGTAATTGAAGAGTAATCTTTCCGTGTTCATGGCCTTTCTCCTGTTTAAGCAATTCCAACTGATGAAGTCGTTCAGCCTCTTTCTCCCTTGTCTCTCGCTCCTTCTGTCGTTCATCCCTTTCCCTTGCTTGTTTATCTTTGACAAACGCCATCAGATCCGCCCCATCCAGACCCATATCCTTGCCTGAGTCTACTAAATCTTTTACTGAAGTCATGGCTTATTCTTACAAAAATGAAAATGTTGTTATAAAAATTGCTTTGGTAACAGCAAAAATACTTGACACACTTCAAAAATACAATAAAATCTCCCAACGATATCTGACAGTGATTTCTAAAAATTATAAGTATATATCAATATTCATTCCTCACCAAGCTTGCAAAGTCTCTCCATCCCACCGCTGCCACCAAAAATTGTAACTATGGACGAGCTTGACAGTGCGAGCATAGTGAAGAATGACGCAAAGCTGATATACAATATATACACTATTTTTTTTTTTTACAAAATATACATGTCATTTTGTTATTTTATCTAAATAAAACTAAATACACAATGTCACGCTAATTATTATATACAGCGTACTAGTATACTATACGATAAATCTAACTACAATCACAAGACACAAGACCCTAATAAAGTTTCTGATCACAGCCGCAAATAGTCACAAGTATGTATGTACATCGAACACTCGGTGAAGTTATGGGATCCGTGGTCTGTAGTCCGCGGTCACGCCGTCGCCGTCTGTTCCACCATGTCGATGTCTGCCACAGACACAATCTGTCCACAATCCGAAGTAAAGTACAGGCAGCAGGATAGCTCACACAGAAACCATCATCCAACTGCGTGCAACAAATAAGGCGTACGAAACCATAAGGTATGTTCACAAAGAACAGTTACAAATGTAAATGAGGCTCACACAGAACCCAGCATAATGCTCACAAAGAGCAGTTACAATACAAATTGGTTCACTCAGAACCCAGGACGCTGCCCACACAGGAACGTCAAGGAAGCCTCAAAGCCTTTACAACGATTGTTTGGCAGTGTCATCAGATAGTTCGCTCCACCGTCTGAATTTTGAGCTACAATATACGTATGTGAAATTTACTATTTGTATAAATGATTAATATTGTGATCTGAAACATATCTATCTGAACATTATATACACTACTGAACAATATCCATTAATTGAAGTAAAATACAAAAGTCGGCACAAGACGCCTTAATAGTTAGCGCGCATTCCAACAGGTGCGGCCTACTCAACCGTGACGAATACACTGATATAACACGTGACACAGTTAACTACTAAATAATGCCTATTTCATAACTGAGTTATCTAAAAGTACCCCGTTTTTATAAAACACTATATTACATATATTAATTAACAATTGACTTAAATATCACCATGTATTAATTATAGCAATAAACCTTTCTAAACCTCACACGTGTACGCGTATGTAAACAACACTCAGTCGTAACAATGCACAGGTGAGTAAATACATCAATTATATAAAAATAAGTAGCGATAATGTACCGTGGATAGCACCTATGAAGTATGTACATATAATAAAGATGTTAATGAAATAGTTTAATTAAAAACTCACCACAATCTGTCGTTTGTGCTCTGAAGTTTATCGAACATGGTCATCTACCTGTCGCTGATTGTAATCATAGTGGTTATACTAATGTCTAAAATCGAACCCGGACAACCGAATTCCGTATTTAAAATACTCAGATGATGAAAATATAAAAATATAGAAAAATACATACGTGACCGTAACTTTAATTCAATCAAAACTATTTGTGATTTTTGACCGTTACCTTATCATTGTAGTTACATTGTTAACGTCCCATTAACACGGAAAAAAGGTCATAATGGTAAAACAATAAAGAGGAAAAGTGGATATTGAACGAAACAACAGCAAACAAAAGAAATATATGTGAAAAATGTAAAAATGTATAGGCATACTCCGTATATACTTTAAAAAGATAAATGTGGCTAATACGAACCCTCAACTAGAAGCAAGAAAAACCATTAGCTATTTTAAAACTTCCATATGATACAGTGAAAAAAAATCAATACAAAATACACAACACATACTCGTATACACTCCTATTGTTTAATCAATTATAAAATAAAACAATTGTAGATGTTGGATATTTGTTAACACCAAGATTTATCAACTGAAGAATCTGATATTCAGACTTCTTGGGTTGAAAAATATTGGACAAAGATGGACAAACTACAGATGCGCTTAAGATTACAGATTAAAGAAAACTCTTTAAAGGAAAGTAATTCCAATGAATGCTACTGATAGATTTATTTATTGTATCTCGAATAGCTTATGGTGAACGTGGAATCGTATATGCAAAATACATAAGATATTGACTTCTCATCCACCTACACAGTCGTGTTATGTCCAGAGAGCAGGTGTTGCAACGTGACTAATTATATAAAGTCACAAACAAGGTGTAGGTCGTTCATAGTTTATTAACATTGACCTTCGTTTTTTCTTACCGAAATATCATCAATAATGATCAGTTAGTGTCATGGAAACCAATTTACGATAGAAACATGATAGAAGCTCTGCCATTGTAATTTAATGTTTTAGAGGTTTGATAATCAGAAATTGGTACTGAAATAAAGCAGCTGTATGATACAGATTTATTCATTGTTTGGCATGGATTATATAACGAATTCCATAAGTTTTTGTAATAAGATGTCTTATTCTCTCATATCTCGCCATGTTGGATAGAGTTTGCCCATGTAAGATAGCTATGTAAGATAAATCTATCTTACATAGCATTTCACGCGCGCGGATTAATCTGCGTTCAAGGGGGACAGCTCTCACAACGTCGTCTGCTTGTGTTCACATCCGACAGTCCTTATTAGACTATATCGTCGGTGTCGGTTTTGAAACGTTGGACTTAACTATAAAAATACATACATTCTTAGATAAATATATTTCTCTCATATCTCGCCATGTTGGATAGAGTTTGCCCATGTAAGATAGCTATGTAAGATAAATCTATCTTACATAGCATTTCACGCGCGCGGATTAATCTGCGTTCAAGGGGGACAACTCTCACAACGTCGTCTGCTTGTGTTCACATCCGACAGTCCTTATCGTCGGTGTCGGTTTTGAAACGTTGGACTTAACTATAAAAATACATACATTCTTAGATAAATATATATCATATCAGCAGTAAATCAATAGGGCTACACGGTTAAACGATTAGACATTTCATCTGAGCGAACATATAACTCCGTTACTGTAACAAACAGTTAGACTACGCCTAACGTTACAGGCCTGTTGTAACAGTTACAGTACAATACAGACTTGCCTACCCGACAGATTTGTCATTTGTCATTAAAAACATGTAAACACACACAATCACCTGGCAATGACAGGAAGTAAAATAAAAGCCATACATAAAAAAATATAAAAAAGAAAATGTCAATCGTCACAACCTATGAAATGGTTCCGTTTGCGTCAGCAGGGGGCCCTGGAATTTGTTTACTCTACGGTACTGTCAGTAACTGTTAGGCCTACTCAGTAACCTGTGTATTTGGAAGTTGGGAATTGGCTCTTAAATGAAAGAACATTCGGTAAAAATGACACCCCTCGATGTTCATATAAAAAATATTTATTTCAATTGTAACTCAGAGTCTATATTTGTGTAGAGTAACCATGAAAACTAACTGCCATCCTAACCTTTCAATATGATCATCGTTAGCCTATCGACTGACCTACCTTCGTCATTCCATCAAGACAACCGGTTAAACACATATAATCCTATGTCACAGAAAAGATCGAATACTCGTATAGAGTCACTGTTCGCTGGTTCACACACGAAGTTGCCAAAATCACAGTGAATTTAAAATTACCAGCCACGAAACATCGCCGCGTCATGGCGATCGAGATCGACATCACTCTCATTGAACTATGAATGGAATTCCAATGACAGTCGTGACGTCATGCAGTGACGTAGTATTTTATAAAAAAAAAATTGACTTGACATTTAAAAGTACAGTGTGTTCTGTGAAATGATTAAATATGTCGAGGTGCAAATCAAATTATATGTGAAGTTGGGAAACTCATTTCAGCGTTGGCTTTCAGTATTGTTGATAGAACTTCTTTTTCTCGGATGTTGACAATTTGATCACGGCCACGTAAAAGTCGGTCGAGTTACGGTAATTTTTATCGGCGAATTGTTCATTCGTTCATCACTTAACCACAAAATGAATGAAATTTGTGTGCAAACATTGTTTGCTAAAAATAGGGTATGATCTTTCAGAATATCACAAGTATATTTAGTAAAAACGTCAAATAAAGAAATTAAAAAATTGAAGAAAATGGATGGCTGAGGGACACTTTCGATAGAAATTCGGTAATGATATGAGAGAAAAAGACTCTTTCATTATGTGTGTATGTAGGATAGGGATATTCCACCCTCGGGATCACAAAATGTGGTAAAACCCTCGGCAAGCCTCGGGTTTCACCACATTTTGTGACCCCTCGGGTGGAATGTCCCTATCCTACATATACACATATGAAAGAGTCTTATAATCATATCAGCAGTAAATCAATAGGGCTACACGGTTAAACGATTAGATATTTCATCTGAGCGAACATATAACTCCGTTACTGTAAAAAACAGACTACGCCTACAGGCCTGTTGTAACAGTTACAGTACAATACAGACTTGCCTACCCGACAGATTTGTCATTTGTCATTAAAAACATGTAAACACACACAATCACCGGGCAATGACAGGAAGTAAAATAAAAGCCATACATAAAAAAAAATAAAAAATAAAATGTCAAACGTCAGAACCTATGAAACGGTTCCGTTTGCGTCAGCAGGGGGCCCTGGAATTTGTTTACTCTCCTACTCAGGCTACGGTACTGTCAGTAACTGTTAGGCCTACTCAGTAACCTGTGTATTTGGAAGTTGGGAATTGGCTCTTAAATGAACGAACATTCGATAAAAATGACACCCCTCGATGTTCATATCAACATATTTATTTTAATTGTAACTCAGAGTCTATATTTGTGTAGACTGTAGAGTAACCATGAAAACTAACTGCCATCCTAGCCTTTCAATATGATCATCGTTAGCCTATCGACTGACCTACCTTCGTCATTCCATCAAGACAACCGGTTAAACACATATAATCCTATGTCACAGAAAAGATCGAATACTCGTATAGAGTCACTGTTCGCTGGTTCACACACGAAGTTGCCAAAATCACAGTGAATTTAAAATTACCAGCCACGAAACATCGCCGCGTCATGGCGATCGAGATCGACATCACTCTAAATATCCTTGAACTATGAATGGAATTCCAATGACAGTCGTGACGTCATGCCGTGACGTAGTATTTTATAAAAAAAAAATTGACTTGACATTTAAAAGTACAGTGTGTTCTGTGAAATGATTGAATATGTCGAGGTGCAAATCAAATTATATGTGAAGTTGGGAAACTCATTTCAGCGTTGGCTTTCAGTATTGTTGATAGAACTTCTTTTTCTCGGATGTTGACAATTTGATCACGGCCACGTAAAAGTCGGTCAAGTTACGGTAATTTTTATCGGCGAATTGTTCATTCGTTCATCACTTAACCACAAAATGAATGAAATTTGTGTACAAACATTGTTTGTCAAAATAGGGTATGATCTTTCCGAATATCACAAGTATATTTAGTAAAAACGTCAAATAAAGAAATTAAAAAATTGAAGAAAATGGATGGCTGAGGGACACTTTCGCCAGAAATTCGGTAATGATATGAGAGAAAAAGACTCTTTCATTATGTGTGTATGTAGGATAGGGATATTCCACCCTCGGGATCACAAAATGTGGTAAAACCCTCGGCAAGCCTCGGGTTTCACCACATTTTGTGACCCCTCGGGTGGAATATCCCTATCCTACATATACACATATGAAAGAGTCTTATATTCTCTTGTTTATCTTTAAGTATTTCAGTTAAAAAAAATCCCACACCTACCAACTCGAACGAATAAACAAATGAAGAGTGACAAAGCTCCTGACCTGTGTCTTATCTAAAACATTCGAATGATGATTGGTTTGGTTTGTTTTTGCTTAACGTCATATTAACAGCCAGGGTCATTTAAGGACGTGCCTGGTTTTGAAGGTGGAGGATAGCCGGAGTACCCGGGGAGAAACCACCGGCCTACGGTCAGTACCTGGCGACTGCCCCACGTAGGTTTCGAACTCACAACCCAGATGTGGAGGGCTAGTGTTAAAGTGTCGGGACACCTTAACCACTCGGCCACCGCGGCCCCTCGAATGATGATATCATTACACAATGATATCATTACACATAAAGAAAGATTAAGAATGTGAGGGAAAAACCTTTTAGCACTAAACGATAATTTTTGCAAGAGAGAAATCTTAACAGTCAAAGTAAGAACATCTTCCTTTAGCTATTATGATATTAGCACATGAGTTTCCATTGCATCAATTCGTTGTACAAAATACATACAAGGTATTAATATAAAAAGCATAATGTAGCTTAATCCCAAATTGATTTTTTTTATAATTGAAAACTATTATTCCTATAGGAATGAAGGCCCTGTTATGACCAATTTATTTATTATTTGTGCAATATGATATTAAAATGCCAAAACCAGAACTTACACGGTCCGTGAAGTATGAATTGCTTATATACGGAATGTTGATAAACGTGGTATCCACATTAGTTTGTGCAATAGAGCAGTGACAGAGGTATAGAACTGACAATGGGCTTACGTCATCATTTCGAATAAGACCTTCTGGACATTATCGGACACTATATAAACTGAACATTATATCTTTTTTCAGAAAGGACTTATTTTCAAACAAGGACTATTTTCAAGTAAAGTTTGTTCCTAGGAAAATGTAGGCTTATTTTCAGGATAGGCTTCCTTTTTTAGGTAGACTCGTTTTGGAGATTTTAAGGTATATTAAGATGTCACTAGATAGGTTCTTCTTTTTTTTTTTAGGTCGGCTGGTTTCGGAGTTGTTAGGCTATCATCTATTTTCTTTTCTTATTATCATAAAGATATATGAATTTCTTATCGTGAGTCAATATCATTCGTACTGTCCACAAATGTTGATTCTATCAGGAAGATATATCGCTTTAACTACAAGAAATAATCGTGTTTTTCTCAAATACATAATGACTATTGACACCCAGCGAATGATAAAACTGAAAACAAAGTTTGTATTCCGTAGAATAAATATCAATTATTTTTTAATTGACAAAACATTCCGGCATATTGCACTTCTACTTTTTTTTTACAACGCGCATTGTTTCTAACAAAAGACCAAATGTTCACTATAACGACTTCATAAAGATATATGTATACGTTAGATTGTTATCGAGGGAAAGCAAATTGAAAATAGAAGCACTTTATTTCATCAAAATGTACTGAAATACACCATGTAAAACACACAATAACCAACAAAAAATATTATATATGTTACTGGCAGAATTTTAATATACATTTCCTGTAAACGGACAGCTGTATATGTTCAGGTGTAGCTTAAGGCACTGATCGAAATTAAAGGCACGACGCAATACAATGGATATTCCACAGTTACAAGTACTTCATGCAGCATACTGATAAGACGAGACATAATTAATTGACCATCAGAACACACAAGATCCCCTGGGTTCGTTGATGTTATTCCGAATACCCGATATGAATTATTCTTGAAATCTACATGGCAAAATACATGTATCAGTACCTTTCTTGAAGCATACATGGCAAAATACACGTATCACTTTCTTTCTTGACATCTACATGGCAACATACATTAATCACTTTCTTTCTTGACATCTTCATGGCAAAATAAATGTATCACTATCTGGTACCATTATACATGTTGATTTACAGCAAGAATCTATGCTTGAAAATGAAAAACAAACATGTCCGAAAGATGCTGATTTTACCACGGTTCACTTTTACGCGGTTTTACCCAAAATTTTAACGCAATAAAAGAAAATTGAAACCTAAACAGTGAAACTCCAGTTTTCAGCTGATCCAGGCTCACACAGTTCACAGACTCAAGCTTAAAAGGCAAAATGTCACTATCCGTCATTAAGATAATCTAGAAAACTGCCAATCGACGGTAAGTCAACCTCTGGTTTGGTGTCGGTACATTTTGGTACTGAATTGTCCACTATCTTCATATGTATAGATGCCTCGATATCGTATTCTATGCTCTCCCCTTCAACTTGGTTGATATACCCACAAGCTCCTTGCGGCTGGAGATGAGATTGCAGTCGTTGCCTTTTTGATGGCACGGAATGTAGATGGTGTTTAGACGAGGACGGACTGAATTTGATGTCGTTTGATTCCAATGTACCTTGTAATTTAGGCGTGGAGTAATCACAGTGCATGGAAAGTCTGATATTAGCGTGTGGTTTTGTATGAATGCGAGTAGTAGCACTATTATGATTTTGAACTGATTCGGAACTCTTTCCGACACTAGCAACGGCGCCAGCACCAGCCACGAACGACGAAATCGGCTGGCTATTGGTAGCACTAATCACATTGTGGTAAGCTGGTGGAAAGTGATATGAGCTATGGTCGATGCTGTACATGAAACGTTGGGAGGGAGGAGGAAACCGAGGGGGATAGTAAGCTGGTTGATGAGGTGAAAACATAGCATATCTATCTGGTAAGAACCTCCTTGGCGATACAGGTGGAGACGGTGGGAAATTAAATACTAAGTGGTCAGATGAAGGAAGTGAGCAAACAGGGGGCTCGTATGCCACACAAGGTCCGCAGTTTACAGGGCTTGTTCCAGGATACTGAAAAACAGGATATGAGTTGTAAGAACATGGTTGATATGGTGCATTGTATCCCGGCTCGGATTTTATCTTTTTTGCTTCACAAGTGTTCACTTCGGCACGAGGACGAATAGAGTACTGCTGATGGTGGGGATTTTCTTCTGATTGTTGTTGCTGTTGTTGTTGCTGGTGAGCGAAACTGGCGGGTTGTTGCATTTGCCAGAGATATGGGATAAATTCTGCCGGTTGATTGCCTGCGACCATGCGGTCTTGGTCAAACTCTTGCCGTCTTCTGAATTCCTGAAACTGGAGTTGTTTCTCCCGTTGAGTGATTTTATGTGCTACATGAGTGGACGGCAGGACAGGAGAATGTCGGTCGTTCATGGCATGCAGAGTGGACGGACAACTGACCAGCGCACTATAGAAGGACAAAGATGCATCCTCGGTGAAGCCTATGTGAGGTGTACATATTTGGCCATTAGTCTTTTGATTCCCGAGGCTGTCACTACGCCCAGTATTTGCTCGGGTAGTATTTGTGTAGTAGCCATATTGGATCAATTGTAGCAGATCGTTTATAGCGTATCGCTGCCGGAGTGTCGACTCTTGTTGCAAGAACGTGCTGTCTTCCTCTCTGAAATATGGAGAAAATGTAAATTAAAAAAAAAAACAAAAAAAAAAACAACAATTTATTAAGTAAGATAAAATGCCTGCACTTTTTTGGGGGGGGCTTATTTATTGTTGTTTTCAAACCGAATAACCTATTTGGCTAGAACACGGACATTTTGGTTAAGCTGTTTTTGCTTTCTTACACTTGCCACTCACTCGCACTCACATTTTTTGTTATTTTATAAAGACTAAGTTTCTTCAACAAGAGTAAGCAACGGATTTTATTTGCTTACACTTGCAACTGATTTACGAAGTCCAATAAAAACCGGTGACTTTATATTTGTTCATTGAATATGAGCTGAAGCTGCATTCGTTACGAAGTGCGGACGTAATTATACATATAATTATACAGTATGAAGTGCTGCCAGCTTATGATAAAAACCGAATACGTAAAACATTATATATGTATTAAATATTATATATTGTTTCGTAATTATCTAATCACTAAAAGGATTATCAAAGGAATTACGATCTAATGAATAAATGTGTATAACGGCCCAATGAGTTTCAATATTGACATGTACATGTACATGCTCGTGTTCCGTAAATCGCTCCATTGAACCTTATGACCCTAAATCAATCATTGCACGGTGGAAGCTGTATGAATTTTATAAAAGATGCAGAAAATTGAACGACACTTTTCATCTATAGCAAACGAAAATATTTATTTCAAAGTTATTGTGCAACGGGGAAAGATATTCAATTTGCCACAAAAGTCTGTATTACAGTCATGTTATTTGCTACAGAAATTGTATTCTTACACTCCGCCCCCGGACCTATAAACCAGATTTAATATTTACGCAGACACTTTTTGATCAAATATCAGCTATATTGAAGTGCAACAATTCCTTTGCTTGCATGACGGATATTGAATAATGTTCTTTTCTGCTTGCCTGTTTTAGTTATTAGAGCGGAATTTTACTTCCATTGTGTGTATCTGAAAGATTACTGCTTCAACTCTCCTTCCATCGAGACATAGGTCAGGTGACCAGACATCAAACGAAAACCAGATATATTTACACACGTAAACAATAGCAAGTTCGTCAGATTTGAGATTAATCCTTTGTACAAATACATATCGCTTTATGGAATTAGTCAGCCTCGTAGGAATCAATAAATTTTATATATTGCCTTGTTAAATTATTCCTTTCATTTCCTTTTAACGAGAACATATTTTAAGTCAGCTATTGTATATGAATACTTTCAAAAAAGAAATTATAAGCGCTGCATCATTGCGTCCGAACATTTCCATGGATGTGATTAGACTGATCTGCCTCTTCCATTCAAAATCTAATTCTAACTTACGTCATTTCAGCTGATACTAATCGCTAGCTTAAAGTTTACCCTGCATGGTTTTGGATATTTTAGTTTCAAATTTATTAGCTTTATTACTAAAAATTATCGAATCTAAACAATCCTTTCTGTCCCGAGGTGTCAGCCGTCAAAACTAACTATTTTTACCTGTCCGTCAATAGCCAATCAGCACTGAGAGTTGTCGTCGCTATAGGTCTTGCAAAACGTATTAATTTACTATAAGTTATAACCAGTGACTCCATTTCCTAAATTGCTCATTTGAAGATCAAATAATGCGGGTTTATTTTTTAAATATCATTTCAGATACACATAGGAAGTGTATTCTTCTTCTTCTTTTATATCTTAAATATTGATATTTACATTCAATAATAACAATTATTCGAAAGATGTAACGATGTTTATTTTGACGTTTTTGTGACCTGCTGCCCCGGCTCTGAAAGGCCTCAATACACCCCATAATGACAGGAACAGAAGAACCAGTGGATTTGTGGAATGGAAATTGAAAATGAAAAGTGTTTTTGACTTTGGATAGGTCTTGATTTCCGGATGACCGGGATATGTAGTCTTGTCCCATAACAATTTTGTATAAATGAATTGATTGGTATTTGTCTTTGTTTTTGTATACACAAATTTTCTCCAAAGTCTACGCAATGAAGTCTTGCTCGCAGTACAACCTGACGTACATACAATTGTCCAGTAATTCCCCGATCATCAACCCATTGGTTCGTATAAAGATATTTGACCCTACAACCCAGCTCTACGGTATTACCTATAGTTAAATGTCATAGCCTATATCAGAATATAGTGATATGGTATCATTATGTATAATATGGCAGATAGTACACACTTGTGACGTCACTGCTAGATAAGTCAATATGTAGGGTGAATGACATCTGCGTACAGGTGTACATTTCGCAAAATTGCGCACATTTCGAAAACGATACAATTTTCCCCATAATTTCTTCAGTTTTTTTTTGTTTTTTTTTTTTGCAACTTTATCTAGCAATAAGTAACCATGCTGCAAAATCATTCAGGGTACATTTAACCTAAGACGCTCGAGATTAATTGGAGTGTCTGAGATGTTAATACGACAAAATCTAATAATTTAATTTTGCTTGTAACAAGCATTTTCATTGGCTCAAAAAATTATGTTATCATCTCATAACATAAAAAAAAAAAACTGTGACGTCAGCGGAGTAATCGTTGTTCACGGGATTTTGTATTTATCGATGTGTTTTTAAATATCTGGAGCAAAATAAACATGTTAAACTTAATGAAATTTTTTCTTATCGTTGTTGATTAAATTCGCGGTTTATTCAGAGTACACCCCAGTTTTTTGTGTTATTGCTCAATAACGTAAAAAAAATATTACAGTTAACCCTTAAATAATATTTTAACAGCAATATAATAATGTGAAATATTACATCAGATACAGTAAAGTGTTAAATATGATAATGACAAGTGCTATTGTAAACCGGAAAACTTTTGCTATTTTTCCTCCAATCAGAAGAGAATGAATTTCAGAATGTAACGAAAGTGTCATTACTCCCTGCTACAACATGCATCCTATGATCTTCAGGCCGAATACCAATGGGGTGAGTAAACATAATAGTGAGAAGTGTATTATATAGATATAAATTATTGTTGATTATTACAGTGATACCTTTAAACCGGTAACTATAACAAAGCAAAATGTTAATCACGCAAGCCACTAGCTTCATTTACAATTCTATGAACAGTTAACCATCAGATAACTGAACACTTCTTTAATATACACAATATTGTGTAATAGTGTTATCTTCAAATGACTAAGAAGTACAAATGCATGAGTACAGCATGAGTAAAACAAAATTCTACGACAGCTTATCAACAAATGCAGTGTACAATTCCCTTGCAATGTGACAGCCGATCGATACAAACATTTTAATCAATAGCCATACGCCTACACATTATGCTTAAAGAACTAACTCAGCAGCAAGCATCGTTTCTGATTAAAATTTCAAAACTCAACAACAGCAAGATATTTGGGCACCCATGACAACTATATAGATATTGATTACAAATCGTGTCATTTCAGGATATTTCCTCGATAATTCTCAATCCAATGCTACTTTTGGATTTTGTCGTGACACGAAAATAGTGATAATAGGAAAACGTCCTTAATTTGTTTTGACAACAGGATCAAGAAAAACAGACTCTCTGGTAGTGATTATTCATTCTTCACCTAAATCTCCTTAGTATCGATGTGTCTGAGGTATTAAGATATTTAGGGAATGATCCAAGTCTGCTTGGAATTAATGGCGTTATATCCTAGTCGGATTACCATTGACAAAAGGTAGTGACATGGGAAGGGCTGTCTGAACGAGCGTAGAATATTTGTAAACAAATTTGTAGTAAGGATTTTCCATTCAGTTTTGTTACCTACTTTTTCCGCGACTAAACTTATTTCCTTAGTCTCCTAAATAAAATAACTTAATTGAATAGTACATATTCGTTATTTGTTCATTTTAAGTCCTGTGAACTAAAATCACATCATACCTGTGCGAGTCTCTTGTATTAAACGTCTTGTTCAATTTATACCGAACCCTTTATGAAGTAATCATGTCTAAAACATTTCGATAGAACAATTGGTTTTGGTTTTCTGTTGTTTAAAGTCCTATCAACAGCTATGGTCATTTAAAGACGGCCTTCCCTGTGTGACAAATGGAGGGTGTGTAATGTTTGTATCCTTGTGATAAAGCGAGACTGATTTCGACTTTATAGTGCTACCTCACTGAAGCATACTCACTGCCGATGACACCCAACGGGAAAACTCACCCGGTCACACTAGTATACTGACAACGAGCGAACCAGTCGTCTCAAAATCTCAAGCGTTCAGCAAAAGCAGCAACTACCATTTTATAGATTTTAGCATACAGCGGTCAGAGTCAAGGGAGACAATAGAAAGAAGAAAATTGTTGTGAAAAGAAGAAAGAAATTATAAGATCTCAAAATAAATTAGCCGATACGATTTTAATTCCTGCCTGCAAATGGGACGATCTTTTAAAAAATTACAATATTTCCTTAAACGTGAAGTCGAGTTACAAGAAACAGCTTAATTGGCAAATTTTGTTCATATAGATAACTATTTCATTTCTAACATTTTACTCACAAAGTAACACTCCCCCATATTTAATTTGGATTTTAATAATTCATTAAAATGACTGAATAGTGTATGTCCCTTACCTGACGGGACAATGGGTAAAGACTACAGAGAACTTCTTGGAATTCTTACTGATGACCTTTCCTCGTGAGTGCAGCCAGATCAAGTCATTGTCTTTTGTTATAAACCGGAAGTAGGAGGTTTGAACTTCTGTGCTCTCCACAACTGTAAAGAAAAATAAAGTATATGTAAACCAATTTTACTCACATTTTACAGCACGCGTGCGACATAGCGATGGCTTTTAAAAACACTACACGTTGATCTACTACGAACTATCGTACGTAAGGCGTTCTTCTCTGATTCCGTACTATATTACTACATCCCCTGTAATTACCTCCTCCCAGCGTTTATCTTGAGACAGAAGACAATGTTAACCGCCTCACATACATTCACTAATGTGATGACAGATTACACTTTTTTACAAAATGTGTAAATTGTTTTCTAATGAACTGTTACTGACAGACATACCATTTCACTAAAAGGAGCTAGTTGTCGGACGCCATCGATTGTTAGGGACTATTTTGTCCCGTGATGACGTTTTAGTTTTATGACACATCAACGAGACCCTTAAAGTTCAACTGTTGAAACCACCTTTATATCATCGCGGATGTAGCGAGGACATATATCCTCAAACAATTATAAAATCATTTAACGTTCTACCTGCGCGCATGTGTGTGGTGAGTGAGTATGTGTTTTGGAAGGCTATGGTGTGTTCCTGTTTGTCCCCTTGTGATAATGCTGAACAAAAGAAAGTATACTTTAATATATTGTATCTTTACTGGCAGTATTCATTCTTGTTGTCAGCTCCCCCATTTTATATCTCGATACATATATGAGCAACTTCTGAATATAACAAAGTTGGCAGCATTATCGATTACCAGGATAAAAGACATTTTTACCAATCATCTTTACACCAGGCGGTTGTTGTGACTTATGCAGGAAAATTAATGCTGAAATGACAATATATGTTTTTTTATCAATGACTTTGTCTGACTCCTGTCAAACAGAATTCTTTCATTCAATATCGATCGAGCCTAGTAAACATTGTATTCATAAACTTATTTAGGTTCATCTTGACAGCTATATTGTAGATAGGCGTACAGTCAATACATCTTATTTATTGTAAGGACCTTATTTTGAGGACCTATTTGTTGTTGATGTCAGGAAGTATCTGTTTCAAGTAAAAAGCAGAAACATTAACCACTGGCAATACCAGGGCTCAAGGTATCACCGTTAACACATCGTGAAAACTCGAGTTCCCTACTAAGGTTTTGTACAGCTTTCAAGTTCGCTTATTAGTTAATTGTATAACATGTCCATTTAAAGGTTTCCACATAAAAGAAAATCTGATGTCAAGTTTACTTGAAACATCATTATAACAAGTTGCACAGAAAAGTTGGATAGGTTTCCGATCCAATTAAAAGCATATATTTAAGTAAAAGTCTTAGACTTAATATGACGTTAACAACAGTGAGTTAAGACGTTCTTTTAAAGTGCGCCACGCCTGAACTTCCTGGGGTACTGTGATCAGGGTCGTGTTCAGATGAACCTACCCCCTTACTCTCTTTAGCGGACCGGAACTACATTGTATATCTATAGCGCCGATGAATGAAATCAAACCGACAATTTCTCTGATTAGTTAATGGCATTTGTCATCTGAGTGAGTGGTGATATGGTGATTGACAACAGACCAAAACTTTTATTTTGCTCTCGATTACATTTATTACTCACGTGATTTGTGACAAGATGCGAATGCAGCGACATCTTCTGGATGGACAAAATCATAAATAGAACGGCCATCCAACTCGTCTACGTCATATCCAGTCATGGCCGCCGCTCTAAAATGTATATTATTTTAATTTCTTTTGATTATTTGATACAAATTTAAGTGTAAAATACAGGAATCAATACATGAACATGTTCATATCAAAAGACACCGTTTCGTGCTATACGATTATTGCCTTTACTACAAAATTAGAAAAATCGTTTTGCCCTGAATCTGGACAAGCAGAGTGCCCGTATTTGTTGTTGTTTTTCTTTTTTCTTTTTATTCCCCCCCCCCCCCCCCCCCCCCCCCCCAACTTTTCATCCAAACTAATTACAAAGCACATTTTTTTCATTCAGTGTCGAGAGTAAAACGCAGTCTTTCTGGTAGAAAACCATGAAAGCACAGCGTATACAATGTATAAGATTCAATAATTTTGACTATATGCAATGCTCTGGTATCACATATAAAAAAATCATTTTGTAAATTATCACTTACTTTTTATCGAGTTCGTTTATCTTAAGATCCATATCGTGTTTACTCCAGAATACGTTCTGCTTGAGGTCATCGTTGATGTCATTTCCGGTTAGCATGAACGGCTGACAGTAGAGTCGAATGACTTGTAGAAAACTTCCTGTTGACTTTGATGCGAGTTCAGGAAAATTGTCAACTTTTCCAACGCAGTGTATTTTCTAAAATATATAACAAGTACAGCTCATATATAAATACCAAATATACTAATTGTTTTTATAATCAATGCATTGTTATTGATAATACAAACTTTTTGGAAATGTCACCTTTAGGACCTAGCTAGACAAAACCCTGTTCAGGGTCTGCACATGTTGGCACTGTGGAATAACCTCAACTCAATTTACTGGGTACGTCAATCTGATGATATCACAAGTGTTTTTGTTTATTTTGTAAGCGTGCGATAGTAAATATTTCATTTACCTAATTATACAAAACATACCGTGTCTCGTCGTGCACTATCTACTGTAAGCCGAGAATGAATACATTGTAGTTAACTCGTGTCAAGCGCCGAGGGAAAACGTTGTCTTAATGAAGTATTTTTTTTATAATACGTTATACTAATAAAAAACACATAAGGGGCAATAACTCTGGAAATACCTGGTCAATATGTCTGATGCACAGATAATGGAAGTAAAAAATAGCTGTTTTATATATCCAATATAAAGTTAATTACTGCTGGGACAGTAGCGTTTAATGATTAACTACGAGGCAATATGACGGTTAAAAGTACGGAGAGGGCAGCAACAACTCCGAATACAACTATGGGTCGATATGTCTGAAGAAAAATTATGGTGATAATGGATACATCTCAGTATTGTAAGAGAGTAACATTTATACTCTCATTAAGAAATGTGTTATATATACATGTATATGTATATAAATCGTAAACTTTTACAATTACTTACCAGATAGCCTGCTGCTGTCCCATTGAAGCATTTCATTCTGCAAATAAATGATGTTGGCCTAGCTGTTTCTTGGTTGTCTCCCCTTTGTTGATGACACCCGGAGTCCTGAAATAGTAACATAGCAACAGAAATTAGCACTTGTTATCATCATCATATCCAGTATGGTATATGGCATATGGTATACAGTATATAGTATATAGTATATAGTATACAGTATATGGTATATAGTATACAGTATATAGTATATAGTATATAGTATACAGTATATAGTATATAGTATACAGTATATAGTATATAGTATATAGTATACAGTATACAGTATACAGTATATAGTATATAGTATACAGTATACAGTATACAGTATACAGTATATAGTATACAGTATATAGTATATAGTATACAGTATATAGTATATAGTATATGGTATATGGTATATAGTATACAGTATATAGTATATAGTATATAGTATACAGTATACAGTATATAGTAAACAGTATATAGTATATGGTATATGGTATATAGTATACAGTATACAGTATACAGTATAAAGTATACATTATATGGTATATAGTATACAGTATACACTATACAGTATATAGTATACAGTATACAGTATACAGTATATAGTATACAGTATACAGTATATAGTATATAGTATACAGTATACAGTATATAGTATATAGTATACAGTATATAGTATACAGTATATAGTATATAGTATACAGTATATAGTATACAGTATACAGTATATAGTATACAGTATACAGTATATAGTATACAGTATACAGTATACAGTATATAGTATATAGTATATAATATATAGTATATAGTATATAGTATACAGTATATAGTATATAGTTTATGGTATATAGTATACAGTATATAGTATACAGTATATGGTATACAGTATATAGTATATAGTATACAGTATATAGTATACAGTATATGGTATACAGTATATAGTATATAGTATACAGTATATAGTATACAGTATACAGTATATAGTATATGATATACTAAATACTGAATACTGTAAACTGTATAGTACTATTTCACTTAAGCATAATCTGTGACAACGCATCCTTATGACGTTACGCTTGACAACGCCATTTTAAATGGGCTGATCAATGCAATCCCAGCGTTTTCTGTGGTAACAGTACCTGATAAGTTTTGCTTTCATTACTTTTTTAAATGATTATTTTATATAAAGAACTGCATCGTAAAATGCAGCGAAATAACCACTTATTCTACTTTCGCGTCGTTTTTGATCTGAATCTAAACATCAATGTGACGAATAGAAAGATTGGTCAAAAGAAGTAATATACAAATGGGTTTTTAATAAGTTGATATTTGTTTTATTATTTCATAGATAAAAATGTAACCTCAACGTTTGAGGTACATAGGGTACTTTATCGTGCGAATTGAACACTTTCAGCTGATGAGCTTGTATTTTATATCAACATGTTCACGTTCTTGATGATTTGTAAGAGAATGTTGTTACCAAAACATATTTCATTTGTCATCCTGAATATTGAAATTAGGTTAATCAGTTATTCAATTGTTCATGTAGTGAGTCAAAGAACTACCCCCAGATATTTGAGGGATCGATACAGGAAATACAAGAGTATCAATATCGTAGCATTTCATAAAATAAATGTTCTTATGCAATTTTGACATGGCTGAAAATGATATCTTCGGGAATTTCTGACGATAATGACCCAACGAGGCTTAATTATTCTCGTTATATGACTTCCGTCATGTCAATATTGCGAGTCGCTATTTTGTAATTACGAATTATTCTCTCGTAACTAACGACTGACCCTCTCGTAACTAACGATTTACCATCTTGTTACTAACGACTTACCCTCTCGTAACTAACGAGCTACCTTCTCGTAACTAATAACTTACCCTCTCGTAACTAACGAGCTACCTTCTCGTAACTAATAACTTATCCTCTCGTAACTAACGACTTACCCTCTCGTAACTAACGAGCTACCTTCTCGTAACTAACGACTGACCCTCTCGTAACTAACGACTGACCCTCTCGAAACTAACTAGCTACCTTCTCGTAACTAATAACTTACCCTCTCGTAACTAACGACTTACCCTCTCGTAACTAACGACTGACCCTCTCGTAACTAACGACTTACCCTCTCGTAACTAACGACTTACGCTCTCGTAACTAACGACTGACCCTCTCGTAACTAACGACTTACCCTATCGTAACTAACGACTGACCCTCTCGTAACTAACGAGCTACCTTCTCGTAACTAACGACTGACCCTCTCGTAACTAACGACTGACCATCTCGTAACTAACGAGCTACCTTCTCGTAACTAAAGAGTTACTATATTGTATTTATCTTTTACGACACTATCAATACATGTGTTTGCTATATCGTTATTTGGACGTTAATTATTGACAACCCTTATAGGACAATAGCCTGTAATATAGTCACAAGATCAATAACGCTGAGAAACAAACTGTCCTGTCAATTCATCATCTTACCCCAGGGACTGACGGCTGCTCAAAGACCAATTTCAGATCAAAATGGTCGTCGGGATGTATAACTCCGTAAATACATCTGTGCAGAAGGTCGACCTTAGAAAAAAAAGTGACTAATTAGCTCAATAGTCATAGCAGAGTATTAAACCATAATGGCAACCGAAGCACAGGAACCGACCTCCATTAGTATCATATATCAAATAGTCAGACAATGAGCAACTATATTTCGCAGGCTTCATTCCCTATATACCTGATCAAACACGACTTCCGAGAAAAAACCACTAACATGCATTGAAGAAGTGTAATGTTAGACGCCTCTTACACTTACATGTAGTGACGTATTGTAATGTTGGACCCCTCTTAAACTTACATGTAGTGACGTATTGTAATGTTGGACCCCTCTTAAACTTACATGTTGTGACGTAGTGTGACATATGACGCCTCTTACACTTACATGTTGTGACGTAGTGTGACGTATGACGCCTCTTACACTTACATGTTGTGACGTAGTGTAATGTCAGACGCCTCTTACACTTACATGTAGTGACGTAGTGTGACGTGTGACGCCTCTTACACTTACATGTAGTGACGTAGTGTAATGTCAGACGCCTCTTAAACTTACATGTTGTGACGTAGTGTAGTGTTAGACCCCTCTTAAACTTACATGTTGTGACGTTGTGTGACGTATGACGCCTCTTACACTTACATGTTGTGACGTAGTGTAATGTCAGACGCCTCTTAAACTTACATGTTGTGACGTAGTGTAGTGTTAGACCCCTCTTACACTTACATGTTGTGACGTAGTGTGACGTATGACGCCTCTTACACTTACATGTAGTGACGTAGTGTGATGTTAGACCCCTCTTACACTTACATGTTGTGACGTAGTGTGACGTATGACGCCTCTTACACTTACATGTAGTGACGTAGTGTGATGTTAGACCCCTCTTACACTTACATGTTGTGACGTTGTGTGACGTATGACGCCTCTTACACTTACATGTAGTGACGTAGTGTAATGTTAGACCCCTCTTACACTTACATGTAGTGACGTAGTGTAATGTTAGACCCCTCTTACACTTACATGTTGTGACGTAGTGTAATGTCAGACGCCTCTTACACTTACATGTAGTGACATAGTGTAATATTAGACGCCACTTACACTTACATGTAGTGACGTAGTGTAATGTCAGACGCCTCTTACACTTACATGTAGTGACATAGTGTAATATTAGACGCCACTTACACTTACATGTAGTGACGTAGTGTAATGTTAGACACCTCCTACACTTACATGTTGTGACGTAGTGTGACATATGACGCCTCTTACACTTACATGTTGTGACGTAATGTAATGTTAGACGCCTCCTACACTTACATGTTGTGACGTAGTGTGACATATGACGCCTCTTACACTTACATGTAGTGACGTAGTGTGATGTTAGACCCCTCTTACACTTACATGTTGTGACGTAGTGTGGCGTATGACGCCTCTTACACTTACATGTTGTGACGTAGTGTGACGTATGACGCCTCTTACACTTACATGTAGTGACGTAGTGTGACGTGTGACGCCTCTTACACTTACATGTAGTGACGTAGTGTGACGTGTGACGCCTCTTACACTTACATGTTGTGACGTAATGTAATGTTAGACCCCTCTTACACTTACATGTAGTGACGTAGTGTGATGTTAGACCCCTCTTACACTTACATGTTGTGACGTAGTGTGACGTATGATGCCTCTTACACTTACATGTTGTGACGTAGTGTGACTTATGACGCCTCTTACACTTACATGTAGTGACGTAGTGTAATGTTAGACGCCTCTTACACTTACATGTTGTGACGTAGTGTGATGTTAAACTTCTCTTACACTTACATGTATTGACGTTGTGCGATGTTAGAAAAACTAGTTTAATGAAAGCTGATGAAAATCAAATAGCCAATTTAATAGTTTGAGCACCTTTTTTCGGACGGGTTTCGTACCAATCGCGAAGTGTCATCATAGCTGTGAGTCTCGCCAAACAAATGCTTCAGATTTTCTTTTGCAGTATATGACAACTCTTGACATGTAATAAGATATAGCTGGCCTTTACCGCCTAATTAATGGAGGAATACCCTTTAATTAGGCGATACATTTTAGAAACAGCCCCGAACCTTCAGGGGATAACGTACAGGGTATTAGACGTCTGTTATGACAGTGTGATTCAGTAGACAAGTTTCTTTTAGACTCGGCTGGCTCGCGAACAACCGCCTCATTCATGGTCGAATGTGCAAATATGAACAGACAGTTATAAAAATATAATTGAAACTGGAAGTTTTTGCTTTGATCTTTAAAAATATTTCATTTGATTTTTTTAAAATTCAATTTCAATTTCCGTCTTAATTATTTATCGCAGAATCGGAAAGATTTTAACAATGCTACAAAATTTCTATGTTTTCTATGCAATATTCCGTTCAATAAGGTGGTATATATATGTCTGTGTGTATATATATATTCTAAGAGACGATGTCCAATTTAACGTGAAATGGAATGAACGCTTCCTGAATAGAGGTACAATTATATAAGATTTCCATCTATTGAGGCTGGGTATAATTTTATATAAATGGGAGAAATGATTACTCCCCAAAACTTTTAAAGAATGTTTCACGCTGAGTTGGGAAACATCATTATAAAAACAAGGCCTCCATCTCGATTTGCTTCTTTCGTGTTTGAAGATTAAACTTGAATGCGTTTCTTTGTTAAGAACAACAACAAAAGTATCTATTCCAGTTGATTAAATTTGGATATTTAAATGACCCTTGTTATCTGTTGGACACGTACCTGGTTGAACCCTAGATACTGCAGGACATTATCAGACGCGTACAGTATGGTACCATCAGTAGCAACTACCAGCAGAAATCCATCCAATATCTGTAAAGCAAAATCACATTTATTAGGTATGGTCCGACTTTCCTCATTTCTCTAACAAAAAAGTAGTCACGTTGGGTGAATATTTTGAGATAGTAACCTGATGTTCTTATTTTACTAACACGAAGTTAATGTTGTATTTATGATGTCACTGCCAATTAGTATAATGCAACCTCACCCTTTTGCACTCACTTGTCTAATGCAAAATGAAAATACAGGTAAGGACCTTTGACCTTGGTTAATATGGTGTTATATCAACCTGGAAGAGTCTAAAATAGTAATTCTAGCAGGTCGGTATGACACGTACCATATTAACCACAATAAATGACCATAATTAATGAATATGTAACAAGGTCAATACGTGTAGCACTCATTATCCCCGTCCTCCAGTCTCGTATACCAAGGTGTCTGCAAGTATTGTTAGAGAAGGGTATAAAGTGATGGCAAGTTATCAACCAGCGTTCATACAGTGTACATCCAAGAACGTAGAGCTAACATTCAGTTCTATACGCTACATGGTATATATACAGATCGAATGGCTCTACTACTGAACTATACTTGTCTCCATCTTGACAGCCTTGAATTTATAATTACAGACGAAATATAAAATGTAAGTCTTGACCTCTGAGATGTATACGAAGCTATGAGAGATAAGCTATGTCTATAAGGTAATGCATTGATGTTTGGCATTTCTTCATATCTTTTGAGGGGGAAGATGTGCAACATTATTAAAATCAGAAAAAAACTCATCTTTCCCAAAAGAAACTTTGTCTTTTTAAGATTCTATCAATAACAAATATTAATCTAATATATCCATACTTCCGAATATGTTACACACTCTAACGAAAGTGGTATTCATATACTTATAAATTCACGAGTTGCTTCCCTTTAGCCGTGTGGTAATTTATCATTGCGATCCAAACGCGATCCCTTGAATTTAATGGAATCGTTTCCGAATGACGTACGACTAACTTATCGACGTTTTTTTTTTATAACAAGACATATGACTCATGAAAGTGTATGTAGGTCGAATATGATTAGTACTCCAGATGATTCCACGTCCGGAATGATAATCAATTGCCGAGTTCAAATTTAGTGTACGACCAATCCGGAACTGATACGAAATACTGCTTTTAGTATTATAACAATTAGCATGTGTCCGGTAAGAACACAACAAACAGCAGTCGTATCAGAAAAATGGTGAATGCCTTTATCATCCACACTTTGTTACCGGGACCGTGTCGTGTCTTGTATCAACAGGTCTACGGTGTTGTAAAACGAGACACAACAGAGACGAGATCAGCCGATAGTGATTTGAGGACAGTTCGTAAACAAACGATACAGGAAGTGGCATCCGAGGTAAGCCACGCCCACTTTCCAAAGAGGGCCAAGAAGGGGATAGTTTGGTACATGAACGCGTCTGTGATTAAGTGTATAAGGCTTAGACAATTCGTTAAAATAATCAAGTAATTACATATGAGATTTAGTATTGTGTTGTGTATATCAATTTATCTATGAATTGTGTATTCAAACTCGAAAATGATACAAGATCACTTTCTCCTCTCCCCTCTCAAAAGTTCTCTGATAGTAGATATCTATAGATATTTTATACCCCCCCCCCCCCCCCCCCCCCCAAAAAAGGCAGTTCAAAACATATTGCCATATATCAAGAACTTGTGCTTGATCATGCTATAAGATGATAATTTGATATTTTTGATCGAAATTGAACATCATAACAAAATCTACAATGCTGTCATATTTAAACAAACACTTTTCTTCTTCAACAGGTACATTCGGAATACCAGTTCCGACGAGCTGTCAGTAACAGAACAGTAGAACAAGATATGCAGCGCCTCAGTAATGAGGACACTTTACCGGAAATGGAGCAGGGATTCTTACGTCTACCGGAAACTGACAATAAGATTGCCGTGTGGCAAGGTACCGGAAATACGTGCTGTACTCTCGTTTGTAACGAAACTGAGAACCGCATGTTAGCAGAAAACGTTTTGAAACTTTTGTTAAGATTTTTACAAGAACATTTGCGTCTAATACACCAACCGGTTGAAGTGGTAAACAAACCAGACAAGGTCGCCATTGTAATTAACAGATTTTTACCGAGTGGTCAACTTCTGTTTATGAACCACAGGATGGTTAGGCAATTAGAAAAAGAAATGGACACGATGATGAAACTATGACCCGTTCTGTTGGTTTTGTTAATGATAATTAAGTTATTGTTATTATTATTTTGTGAATCAATGACAGGATTGTATGTTATCCATAACAAAGTAAGTTGATGAAAAGCTTGATTGCTAGTTTAATTATGTAAAATGTAGAGTCCGTTCCCTAACTAATCTGACATTCTTTCAAAATTGACATAATATATTAAGGACACAAATGTATGTAAAACAAATCAAATAAAAAATAAACTTTATTTATTTCACAACAGTTGCCAAACCATTATATCAACTTATCAATCACAAATCGCAAATCGTGTCGTTTATATCCTACTGCAATGAATTCTGTTTAAGACTTGTTTACTGTGACGTATATGTTTAATTTAAGACTATTAAATAACTAACAGATGCCTTGTTGTTGTGGAATAATAAATATCATTTTCATCTCGTGTCAGTTTCGGACATAATAAATGTATCATTAATTTCGCAAACATTTGGGCTTCTGCGACAATCACAACTTCGATGTCGGAAATACCCGAAGATATCCAATTGCTTCCTCTTAAAGACGAGTAACTTGTTTCATTTTGAGATTCTGTAATTTTTCATAAGTTATAATTATACGATGCATAAAATGAAAAAGGACCGGGAAACAAAGCGTGAAATTTTATCATTTTATTATTTAAATACAAATGATACACTTGATTTTGATGGAACTGGATTTATGTCGCATTCTGTTGATACGAAAATTGGGAGACGCTTCAGCTTAATGTGATACACGATTTCCTTTTTAAGTAAGCATCATTGTGAGTATTCGGCTCAACTCGGCTGATTCCGGTACCCTTCATATGTTTGAGGTAGATACGGAATCTGCCGAGATGTGACGAGTGCACGTGAGAATTTGTTTGGTAGTTATCTGGTTTGTAGAAATAATCAATAAAACTAGTTCAATGGAGACGAGGTATCATTATGACGCGTGTTTTATGGAAAGAGATATTAATTTCATACTTATTTAAGAATATTTGATTCATATGTGGATAAAATGTAGCCGTTCTCTAAAATTACTCTCTCCGCTTGTCTATCATATTGAATGATTGTTCATCATTCACTTGAGTGATTGCTTCTGTTATTTGTGCCAAGCGTCACATACCGTTAATGCCATGCGTTCATATAATTCTAGTTATAGCACCATATCTGCTGGGTGTCTTCGAGAGTATGCTTCAGTGGGATAGCACTATAAAGTCGACATCAGTTGATGAGACATGCACACATTTCAAATAAACGGTGTCAAGATCTACAGAAATGTCTGAATTACCCAACGAATACTGTTCTAAGTTCTAACTCAATTCCTAACTGTTGGAGCATACTGTGCATTTCATTGTCGGAAAAATGACAATCAAAAAGTGAAATGCATTCCAACATGAATGTTCAAAAAAAGCAAACTGGATCTTCAACAAGATTCACACGATAAAGATCATATCTGAGGGATCTGCATTTGTGTCTCAGTTTAACATGCAATATGTTCAGTTTTCGTTCTCCAGTACTGAAGCAAATAAGAAGGAATGATTGTATATTCAAGGTGACAGAGTATTTAGATAAATGTATGTTCCTAAATGGCCATAGCTTTTGATATTGCATTAAACAAAACAAACCAAATCAATTATTAGACAAACATTTACCTGTGAAATGTTTTTACCCTCGAAGTACTTTTCGGCTATGTGTCGTTCTTCTTCTTCTTCTGCTGTTCCGTCCGTACTTTCGTCCGCCTCTCCAGGGAGACATATAGCTATGAAAGACGAGTAGACAGACAAAATAAAAATATGGTAGAAATAGCTCTGTGCAATGTGTCTCTTGATAAATACAAATTTGTTCAGCTCTGATAAAGAAATCTTGAATGTTGTACATGTTAGACAGTATATACCAATCTATGAAAAAAAATATATATATATATTTTGTTGCAAGTAGTTTAAGGTTAGGCCATAACATGACTGGACTATGAGAGCGAGGCCAAACGTTGCCAAACATATCGATAGTCATTCTTATTTTGACTGCTTACCCCCAGATATGACTTATCCTCAAATAGGACTTACCCTCAGATATGACTTACCCTTAAATAAGACTTGCCCTTAAATAGGACGTACCCTTAAATAGGACTTGCCCTTAAATAGGACGTACCCTTAAATATGACTTACCTTTAAATAGGACTTACCCTTAAATAGGACTTACCCTTAAATAGGACTTACCCTTAAATAGGACTTATCCTCAAATAGGACTTATCCTCAGATATGACTTACCCTTAAATAGGACTTACCTTTAAATAGGACTTGCCCTTAAATAGGACTTACCCTTAAATAGGACTTACCCTTAAATAGGACTTACCCTTAAATAGGACGTACCCTTAAATAGGACTTACCCTTAAATAGGACTTACCCTTAAATAGGACTTACCCTTAAATAGGACTTACCTTTAAATAGGACTTACCCTTAAATAGGACTTACCTTTAAATAGGACTTACCCTTAAATAGGACGTACCCTTAAATATGACTTGCCCTTAAATAGGACTTACCCTTAAATAGGACGTACCCTTAAATATGACTTACCCTTAAATAGGACTTACCCTCATATATGACTTACCCTGAAATAGGACTTACCTTTAAATAGGACTTACCCTTAAATAGGGCTTACCTTTAAATAGGACTTACCCTTAAATAGGACTTACCCTTAAATAGGACGTACCCTTAAATATGACTTGCCCTTAAATAGGACTTACCCTTAAATAGGACTTACCCTTAAATAAGACTTACCCTTAAATAGGACTTACCCTTAAATAAGACTTACCCTTAAATAGGACTTACCCTTAAATAGGACTTACCCTTAAATAAGACTTACCCTTAAATAGGACTTACCCTTAAATAAGACTTACCCTTAAATAGGACTTATCTTTAAATAGGACTTACCCTCAGATATGACTTGCCCTCAAATAAGACTTACCCTTAAATAGGACTTACCCTTAAATAGGACTTACCCTTAAATAGGACTTGCCCTTAAATAAGACTTACCCTTAAATAGGACGTACCTTTAAATAGGACTTACCTTTAAATAGGACTTACCCTCAAATAGGACTTACCTTTAAATAGGACTTACCCTTAAATAGGACTTACCCTTAAATAAGACGTACCCTTAAATATGACTTACCCTTAAATAGGACTTACCTTTAAATAGGACTTACCTTTAAATAGGACTTACCCTCAAATAGGACTTACCTTTAAATAGGACTTACCCTTAAATAGGACGTACCCTTAAATAAGACTTACCCTTAAATAGGACTTACCCTTAAATATGACTTACTTTTAAATAGGACGTACCCTTAAATAGGACTTACCCTTAAATAAGACTTACCCTTAAAGAGGACTTTCAAGCGGAAGTAAGATATCACCAATCGGAAGATGGTCTGACTGTCTAACTTTCGATGTAGTGTTGATCTATCGATCGGAATAAGCGTCTCCAAAGCCTTGATTTCAGTACGCAGTTTATCACGATAGCGCTTTGACTTAAAACTGAAATAGAACAACAATTAGTTCAAAAAACTGCTTTTTAACGACATTTGCAACAGCTAGGCCATTTTTCTATGAGAAAGAAACAACTTAAGAGTAGATGGACAAAAGACGAATTCTAAAGATCGCAACTGTTGAAATACCGACAGGACTTGTTTTAAGGGTCCGCAAGGGACGAAAAAAAACTCCTTGTCATGCGGGGTTAACTTCAGTCTCACCATACTATAAATAAACACGTAATGAGACACTTTCATATCTTATTTCCGTGTTCGTGATCAGGCTGAATAAGGTTTCGTTTTACTATAATATCTAATTAATAATTGACCAAGGTATGACGTTTGTGTATTGCTAAAATATCCACAACAACAACAAGAATGTCTATTTACATTGTTAATTATACATACGTACATATTTACACACTAAATGTACTCTCCCTGACCTCTGCCTTTAAAATTAACACGGTTTCACTGTGTTCAATTGTTATGTATAATGAGAAGCAGTCCAAATGGGTACATCAACCGGAAATAGAGGTAAATATGTTCCGGTCTCTTTTCCCCGGTCTTAGTTTTGAATGTACAGGAAATACGTTTTCGTACGCGCGAGGCTTCAACTCCTACGTCGTAAATAAAATTAATGATCTTTTGATGAGATTTGATATATCATCTTACATATGAAGGGCTAGATACATGCTATAATTATTATTTTCTTTTTCGGATCCAAGACCACATGTCAGTAATTTCAGGAAACACCTCTTGTAAGTATAACTGCGTTGTCGGAATATTTCCAATTATTCTGATGATTTCTGCGCCAATTATCCGCACGAACCATATAGGGAAACAAACAATGTTGCCTTCATTGTAAATGTGATTAAAACCCCGAGGTCAATATACATGTTATCCGGCTCCTAAAGTTAATAACCTGATCATGACTTCTCTCTGACTCTTAAATGTCTACGATAGAACAAACGACGTTAATGTTTTGTGTACGTTTTGCTTACGTATATTCAACTTCCGGTATAACACGTGTCGGAGTTCCGTAAACTGGTGTTTATTAACCCGCGGTTAGACGGAGGATCATTCTCTGCATAAGGGTAAAAAAGAGAAATCTTCACACGAAGATTTTAACTGTCATATTTAAGACCTTGCTTAGTAGATGTTGCCGATTTTGAATGCCGGTTACAGACCAAAATTTATTTCGCCATGAGAAGGAAAATAAGCTAAAAACAAGTTAGAAATGTTTAATCCAGTTTCTATTCATGTCCGAAAACTTATTCCCTTGAAAACTAAAATTGGTCAAAGTTATACACTATTTTTTCTTATTGAGATGGAAAAAACAAAAGTGATCTTCAAACAAAGCATACAAACAATGAACACATCTTCACGATCATCTATCGATGTTTTGAAAGGACGAAAAGACCTCCATTTTTTTCAGTTAGAATAAAAAGTCTATATCCCAATAACAAGAGACCCAACCTTTAACATAATACAACATATTAAAGCGTTTATAATGGTCTATCTATGTGAAGCTGAATTTAGTATTGTCAATTTAAGATATATCTTAACTTACATGTTGACGTATATTGGAATGAAGCTAACGGAAATATGGAGAATGTTAAATAAACATGTACATTTATATCACCCAGAAGAGTTCTGTCCATGAAAAAGTATTGTTGAATTTTAAAGGGAGGTAAATCTTGTAAAGATAGTGGAATGGATAATTGCCAAATATTGTCAAAAGTTGATTTTTTGTTCTTTTTTTTTTTTAAATAAAAGAACGAAACCCGGTACATGTACACACATACTTTGGGCTTTAACTAGAATATTTCGAAATTGAGGCATCATTAAAAAAACTCTCCAGATTTTTTCGGGATGATATCTAAAATTTGACGAGGAAAATGTGGCAGGATTAACGAAAATGCTGTAGAGTCCTATCTATTAAGTTTACACTGAAAAATCTATAGAGATGTTTGGAATAAACATCGATCTTCTATGTGATAACATTTTTGGTGGATTTTCGGTCTTTCTTGCCATAATACTAAACCGTAAAGTTATCCCCCTTTGTCCTTTCCTCGCAAATTTTGCGAATAAACGGCCCAAACAGTGTTCTGCTATCGGCATCGGAAAAGTTGAATTGTTTATTCAGTTGATATTCTATGATTTATATTATTATTTATATTCAAATAAAACCTCTCTCTCAAAAATATGTCATCTTGTAAAGATGTATGTTGTAAAATCATATAGGGAAAGGGCTTAATATAAGTTTGAAAACGTGCGGCCAATTCCCTTACATATAATAAGATGCTATAAAATATGTTTAAATCAAAAGAAGAAGGTCTATAATGTTTTTCTGAAGCTTAAAATAGTGAATGCTCACAAGCTTCAATATTTCGGCATTATCCCTCACCCCAATAGAAATTTAGTTGCATTTTTGAAGCTTTGTCAGTGAGGATTTCCGTTCCGTCAGTCTTTTATGTAACGACAGGACGATACATTGCCATTTTTGTCATTGTCCAAAAGAGCAGCTTTACCAGGTTAAAGATCTGCTTCCGGTCAGCAAAGAGTATCCAGTCAGAGAGTGCAGTCCTACCACAGTAGGAACCTCCGATCAGAGATACCCATTCACAGGACCAGTTACAAATGTAGCATGGACCTACATTTGTACCAGGGTAAGAATACGGGGAGGCCAGTTGGGACTTAGAGGACATTTGCTTACACGGCGATACATATTCGCACCTGTGTTTGGAAATAAATGTATATCATACCAAATAAAATCCATTTTCGGAGGTCTACATATTTTAGTACATATTTATATACCACTACTGCTGTTTCATATTTCACTTATTTAGTTAAAAACGTTTCAGACTATTCTAAACATTAACATATTTATTTAATTTCAAAGTTCAAGGTTAACTACAGAGTTTGATTAAATTTTAATTAATTCTCAGGTAAGTAGGTAGGAGGTAACTCTTGATTTGTCGATAGACTTAGTACAGTTTATCCGTCCACAAATTTTACTGACAAATCCAGAGACAATGTTGTAACCATTGTGAGAAGAGAAATGACGTGATTTCGTCCACCATTGGCTGTCACACTTTCCCTGGACTAATAGGTAAAGATACAAATAGTAGGAGAGATATTGATATCCTACCAAATCTTAACTACATTTCGAGAATCGGTCTGCTCAATTTCCGGGAAAACTTTTTGAAAAAATGTCGACATTTTCTGATTAACTGTATACGGGCGTATTTACTGGGTAATTTTCGGTAGGCAAAAAAAGACAAATGTCTATACATATTTTCATTATTTCACAAAAACTCCCATCCATTTCCCGATACCTAAGTGGCTCAGTTTTTTTTTTAATTTCTTTAGGGACATAACCTTAACACACTTCTTTAGTCATTTACATATTCAGACGGATTTTTCTTAATTACGTGGGGCAGTTGCCAGGTACTGACCATAGGCCGGTGGTTTTTCCCCGGGTACTCCGGCTTTCCTCCACCTTCAAAACCTGACACGTCCTTAAATGACCCTGGCTGTTAATAGGACGTTAAACCAAACCAAAGTCTTAATTGCTGATGTCCAGATATACGTTCTTATCAATATCTATAGCAATTTAGTGTTGGCATGTATGAAATGACGGGAAGAATATGCGTTCTGTTGAATAATTTCATATGATAGTTTAAACATAATATAATTCTTCTTTGACAAAACAACGGATTTTAAGTTAAGTTTTAAAGTGATTTATAAAGCATTTGATCACCATATGTGCTAAAAACAGCAAAGGAAATAAATTTAAAGCTCAGTAATATGGAAATAAAGAAAAGAACAAAATTATCAAAACAGTTCAATATCCATTTTATATATCTATATTTACTTTTATAGGGTACGTGAGAAATAAAATATTTCAACATTTTCGTTACTCCTGCTCCATTTTTTCGTCAAATTGGTCGTCATCTTGAAAAAAGTGAAAGTAGATTTTTGTTTGACGAGATGCCTCCCTATCTTAATATTCTAGCAAAGGCCCAAGGTACATTTGTTTCAAATTCCATGCTTTCATCAAAACACACAGCCTTTTTCAGTTTTAAACTCCACTAAGAAGCATATATTATGAAATAATAGCATTTATTGATTTATCATATGTGGTTTATGATTTTTTTTTAATAATTCAAAGTCCAACTGCAAGTTTTGATACAGTGATATACAACGCCAGAGCTACTGGCTTCGATAACAGAAAGTATACTGCACTCACACATGTAACAGAATGTCTCAACTTCGGTATGCGAGAGTTGTCTAGCTGTACAAACACGCGCCCCATCTCCCGTCGCGATGTCATCCTCCTATCGTAAACTTAAAAACCACAAACACTCGAAAGTCATATTTGTTGACAAGTTTGTGATTGTTTGTGTGAAATTGACCAACGCGTATGAAATCGACAACAATTTATAAACTTCGGCGAACATGCAAACATCGCTGCCTCCATATCAATCTTGTTTTAAGTGGTCCTCATTGATAGCTCCGCTCAGACAATGTCGAGACAAGGAAAACAGTCGATCCGAAATGCATTAAATTTGACTTTGATAAAATGTTTGAAATATCTGCTGGAGATTTGTTTTCCTTTGAATATCGTTTTGGCGTTTGTTAAGTTCACTCAGGTTATATAAACAAAACTTTTGCACTGTTTGATATTGAAGATATTAACAAAGAATGACTTGTGTAAAATTGGGAAATCATTTTAAAACATGTTTATACAGGTGCTTTATATGATGGGAAATACATGCACGGTATATAAACATTACCACAAGGCCTTATGGGGATTCTTATCATCAAAAACATTCTAAATTGCATCCTCCTGCTCAAAATTCAGTAGGTTCGATTTTTCTTTATAAGTTAAAATTGAAATGTTATGGCAAATGTATAATACCGTAAACAATTAAACATTGCTCTTAAGCTTAAAACTAAGGAATATCATCGTCGTTGTCATCGCCTCCGTCGTTGTCATCGTCCAGCAAAATATATTGTTTTGTGCAACAAGAATTGTGTAAGCACTATTAATATTTTTAGAATCAACATGCAACTTTTGTTTATGATCCCACTTCAATATAATTTCCATCCAAATTTTCATTGCCATTAGGTATTAAAATATTTCCATGATTTACATAGCGATCAATCACGAAATTCAACTTCGGGATCTCTTTCTGTGGACGATAACACGAGGATATTCCTTGCTGCGCAAACTTTCCTTGTAAATTCAAAAAGATTTTCCATGCTAACGTAGCATGTACATATCTTGTACGTCTATTATTTTAGATTAATACCACATTTAATATATATCTACAACCAGATGGAAGCAGCAAATCCCACTTTCACGCTTTTCTCCCTTTTTATTGTCATGATGATACGATGTTGTGTTTTATCATGTCTATATATAGGTGTCAGATTTATATAAGTGTTTGACACTTGTTTCTGATTCATTTTTATATAATTTATATGTTGTATATATATTGTTAAATGGAAATTGACAAATAAAACACAGTTTGAATTAACTTTAGGATATGTGTTGTTGAATGTTCATGAATTTTTTTACTTCTTTTCGGTTAATAGGTCTGTGTCGTGTTAAAATAATACACATGTTGACCTCAACAGAATATTGTTCCTTTATGTTAAGTTACAATGCTAACCGATAAAAGACGTATTGATTTCGAAGCTTGGAATTTATCCCTCACCCATAAAAATAATTCACTTCAATTTATATTACTAAGTATTTTTCTTATCGGAAAGAATCATTTTTGTATTTGGCACATTTCTGAAAAGTTTGATGATCTTTCACATTCACGAAGTATACATTTTCATTTTTCAATATGTTGTTCAATATATAGATATTGTATAACCATGTTTTCCTTTACTTTCCCTTCCTGTTTTCAATACTTTTGGTCCATATAATCACAGGCAGTTCCAAGGATGATGAAACAGCCTGCACATTTATATTAATGACTGGAAATCTACTTGTTTAATGTAAAATTGATATTGAAAGATGTTTTTGTTTTACCATTGTTCGATCAGCTTGGACTCCAGAAATATTTGTGATCTGCAACACAATGTTGCTTTAAACAGCGTATACTCAAAACATTGACACAACTTATGGCAATGATTTGTCCCAGTTGATTTGATATTCAATGATCTGTCTTGTTGATTTGATATTCAATGATTTGTCCCAGTTGATTTGATATTCAATGATTTGTCCCTGTTGATTTGATATTCAATGATTTGTCCCTGTTGATTTGATATTAAATGATGTGTCCCAGTTGATTTGATATTCAATTATTTGTCCCAGTTGATTTGATATTCAATGATTTGTCCCAGTTGATTTGATATTCAATGATTTGTCCCAGTTGATTTGATATTAAATGATTTGTCACAGTTGATTTGATATTCAATTATTTGTCCCAGATGATTTCATATTCAACTATTTGTCCCAGTTGATTTTATATTCAATAATTTGTCCAAGTTGATTTGATATTCAATTATTTGTCCAAGATGATTTTATATTCAATGATTCGATTCCCTTATTATGATTTCCTTGACAAATGAAGACGTCAGATGGAAATATTTCGAGACAAAGTTTCGAGAGATGCAGGTTGCTGGACAACAGTGGGGCGTTTTATGGAAATATTCTATCCGTTATCCAATATGACATCAGACGTGTTCGGTTCTTATTAACAGGACTTGTGGTTCCATTGTCACCTCCCAGGCTCCTATTTTGAGAATGATTGTATGTCGGTTGACGTCGATAAAGCAGGAGACGCTTACTCTAAAGGGATACCTGGTCTTATTCTCCTTGTACTTTTTCAGGAGGCTCCTTGAAACATTACTTTTGTTTATAGCTTGTCCTTGTTTTATCGATTTGGAGTTAGAAGTATGGTTTCTTTATTATGTCGATATTCTCTGGTGTTTTTACAAGACGTTGTGAGTCATTATCCCAAATCGATATGTAAATATTGTGGGTTGATCGTTACACTGCGTTCATTTTGTCTGTTTCCTGTCAAAATGACAATTACGTACTCTTGAATAGATAACTTTTAACACAAATAAAATTAAAATTGTTTGGAATCCAACTTCGTTTCGCTATTAAGTTCGTGAATCATATTAGACTTGAGTGCTCACGAATCAAATTCACGTCAACAGGAATCGGCACAACTTTGTTTGGAGATAGTCAACAAAATGGCGGCCATTTGTACGGTTCGTGCAGGATTCGGTTAGTTGAATGGTTTTGGAAACACGACCTGAGCAAACCAGGTCAACAAAACCAAGTGAGTCGTGTGGATTAAGTTACAAAATCTACACGATCTTAAACTTCCGTAAATTGCACTATAAACGTATACTCCCCAATATAACTTTCCATTTCATTGTACCGAGCCCTTACGAGACCATGTCTAATTTCACTCATTGTTAAATATGTGATATATACACGGGGAAATGTTCATTTCATGGTTTAGGATTCCCGGCAAAGATGTCAATTTCACTAACGTCACCTATGCGATTTTGTTCCAGGGGAAATTGTTAATTTGAACTGTGTTACCACATATTTTTGGAGAATTATTCCGTGAAATTGTTCTTCATTTGGGATTTAATCATCGACGTTCCGCTAACAGGCCTGGTACTTGTTGGCTTGATGTACTAAACGAGTGAGAGAGAGCAAACTTGGCTGGTATGATTATTCAACATTTTTCTTTTTCATGCTTTTGCCGCTACAGATTTCTAGATCAAATGAGCACTGACTGATTGGAACATTAATGACGATGATATTACAAAAAGAAGACGTTTATGTTTCAAATTGCATTCTTAACCTCCCAGTCAACAAACGTCATAATGACAAGTTTCGGAGATTTAATATTTAGATAAATAATTTTGATGCCTGTCTTTATTGTAAGACCAAAATATATTTTGCACCTCGTTCTTTTTATTTGCTATACCTGACATGGAGCATTTTTCCACAAGGGAGGGGAAACAGCGAAAAATTATCAAATGTATCGAATTACAATTGTATATTTAACCACTTCACAGGATCTTTTAAAGTTTTGAATTGAAAATCGAAGGAAACTATTATTATTCAGGATTTAAATACATGTCAATGTATCTGGTAATTTATGACTGAGTTAAGTACTTGTCAATTCACTTATCATTATCATTATCTAAAATTAAGATTGTAGTTGACAACTTAATTTGAAGCTTAGTAGCTATTCAATTAGTGTTTTTTTCTTGATTGATTAGATATTTATAAATTTATATGACGTTAATTTTTATCTCCAACCAAATTTGCATGGATACTTGACTCATATTCCCAACACACAGCCCACATATATATTTGTATATTAATCATAATACATTTTCTGGAAGAAGACTTATATAGGCTTAGCCTGTTGTCTGATTCTTTTAACAATGCTGTATTTGCATGCATAAATATTTGTATGTATTATATATGTTTTGTTAATAAAATATTTTGAAATGAAATAATATATTATATCTATATAGACTTTGGGTTGGGAAGTTATGTCAAGTCCCTGTGAGTAGGTACAATGTATATAAATAACGAGAGATATTCATATGCTATAACATTATCGATATGGCTTTTATTCTAACCATATCTATCCGTACATGTACTCTCTTCTTAACCATTGCTAACATTATTTTATACATAAGCATACATTCAATACAAATGATAAAGATTAGACTAATGTATCGTTTTTATATCAAATATACTTCTTAATTGTTGACGTGTAATTAGATGAAAATAAATCGAGCAGGAAAAGTTACCTTCTGTTAATTACACGATAATTCTATTCATTTCAGAATATTTTTTAAATTTTATTTTTCCCTTCTGAAAGATCTGTCAATACAAAAAAAATGTCTTGCGAATAATCTCCTCTATAATATCGTATATATTTTTCTGTGTGGTTTTAAAGTGAAGGGATTTCCATAAGTTAGAGCTAATGTTTAATCAACGTTACAGAATGTAAAAATATGAGAATGATTTAAATATGTCTCTTACTCATTCATCCCCATTACCGCAAAAGTTGTTAAATTTTCTTTTAAAGCTCCTTACCACGTATTGTCGTATATATAATCATCAATATCGGATGTTTATAAAAACGAGTGTATCCCTTTAAATCTGTGTAAAATCTGTCTGTGGTATTTTACTGATGCCACGTGTAAATATACATAAGAATTACTTTATGTACATAAGTGATTAGGGCCAAGTCAGCGATTATATCCGAACCACAAAACAAACGATAGAGAATATATATCTGTACTTTGTGTAAAACTTCCTGCTCGTGAAATATGTCTCTTTTAAATTTTATCGTTTATGTTAGAGTGGGTTTTTTCTAGCGTAATGTTTGGCTTCAAAAGGTTTAAGGAGAGGTGGATTGGGCAAAGTAGTGCGTCCTTATTTAGACCATATCAACAGCGCTAACAGGCATCTACAATTGTATACATGCATCATAAACAGAGAGATTAAAGAGGGTGTGCGGTGGGGGGAGAGGAGGGGTCAGGAACGGTAGAACTGAACCGAAGTGATATATGTAGTGGAACGATTTCTAATTGTACATTGTGATGTAGTGTAAGTTATTTATATATCCGTCATCACCACGATAAATTCTCTGTTGTACAGTCTAGCTTCATCTAGGTATCAATAACATTGTGTCAATCAAATTAAGACGGCATATAGAATCATTACCTATTATTTATTTATCTATTTATTTATTTATTTTCTTATTTCATTTCATTTATTTCATTACCATTTTTTGTACATGTAATAGTTATTTAGATACATTGCTACACCTCTGTTTAACGTTTACGTTAAATTAAAAAAATATATATATATCTACTCATGATTACAATGTATTTAACATCCATTTCCCCAATTTCCATTTCAAGTGTTCAAATTGCCACAATATTCACTTTGATATTCTAATCTTTAAAAGAAAATGAGTAAATATGCTTTCGAAATACTAAAGTGTACTTAAATTGTTTTACATTACTGTGAACTGTTTTATTTCTCCTTTCTCTTCTCGTACCATTTCTCGTCCTTCCTATAATTTCCTTACCTATTCAGTCTATCCTACTTGTTCATCATCGTCCCTTCTCGTTTATTATTCCTCTTAGATTAATTATTGGTCATTCACCCCGCCTCCTTTATTCATATTCCTGAAGCCCAGTTTTCGCCCATCACTGTCCTTTGTTCACTCGTGTTCTCCAATTTTCTAATCCGAAACCTCCTGATCTTGTTATGCTTTCCTTTTTTGTGTTGCCCATTTATTTAACCCAGGTGTGAATTTTCTATGAGTTAACTCAATCAATCTCTCTCTCTTATTCTTTCCTCTGTCCTTCTCAGACCCTCTCCTTGCCTAATAATGTATCCACCTACCTCTTTATATCTTATCCCATCCCTATACTCCCCATCTACAAACCTATAATCTTCGTTACCTACCAGATTTCCTATTACCATTCCACTAATTCTCATGGTCAGCATAGGGACTTTGGAAACTGTTACTATCTGTAATGAACACCGAGGTCGCCATTTTAATCTAGCCCCCAAAACACTGGAAAATCTGCTACATTGGAACAAACTAGGGTACAACCAAATACTTATAGACTGTAGCAAATTCTTAGGGGCCTGTTGTAACTTCCGCTCCTTTGTCTCTCATTTCTTCCTCCCGGTTCATCAGCCCTAGTTCTGGTTCGCCATCCCTACTCACCCGTATTCTATTCCCTTTTAACCCCCCCCCCCCCCCCCCCCCCCCCCCTCCCCCGGTATATGCGTCTCCGTATTTGTTCATACTCAAATCGTCCTCCTTTTCACCTCACATTATTCTGCTCCTCTTCATCCTATTTTTAGCCACAAATATTTCATTTTAAAATCATGAACCAGACCTATTTATTATAGAAGATGTCGTTGCACTAAATATAGTGGTGTTTACGTAGGATTTTCGAGGGGGATAATGTGGTGTGTTATATTTATCATGCTTTGCGTGTTACGGAGGGGGTAGAGGAGAGAGCAGGGTTAAGTGGGTATTACTGACCTTGGGTCAACTTTACTTGACCCTCGATCCTTTGATCCCTGACCGGTATTACGTGTCTCCTCCGGTATCTCACCTGTAATACAATAAAAATCATTTATATTGCAAATAAATTCATATTACATATTCATTAACATGTAATTTAATGACATTCTTTACTTTCACGTGTGATCTTCATACACCTTCATGTTGTCAAATATTCAGATTTTTTCCCGGGAGATACATCAATATAAGACATTTGAACTGTTTTTATTCTAATACAGCAAAATCTATTTCACAAACATTAAAACACGTTTATATTTTTCTGCTAATTCTATCCCGATGAGGAGCCATTTTATTCAGAATTATGAGTTGAGATTGTTATTTAGATATATTTTAATTACTGTATTAGTCTTAGCTGCAATAATATCCGTAACCATTTAAACTGTTTTAAATATATTCAACTTGGTATTTGCAAATAGCAATTTACAACAGAAATTTCGGAGAATTTTTACTTTTTCACTTATTATTAAATGTTTTTGAAATAGATTGCCTTTTCAGGTCGGAGCCACTAATTCACATCTTTGCATATTGTTTTGTTGTATAATATATGTTCTTTGTCGGAAGTGATATTATTTTACGATGAAGTAAAACTTACTCTCCGTTTCCATATTCATCCTTCTTATGTACTTTCTTCTGTCTTCAACACTTTAATTTGAGCAACACTCTGGAGTAATGAAACACAATGCGAGAATCACAAGATTAGTTCCTGGGACGAGAGGAAGGAGTGAAGAAAATAGGAACGATATATCTGGATAGACGTTTAATATTGGAAGATACTTGATTTTCATTAGACAAGCTAAGCCTGCAATACAATATTCAGTGTAGGATATATATAGTCCAGAAAATGTTTACTAATAATAAAACAAATAACATTCTAGTTCCTGAATTTATTTTTTCAACTTAATAATGCTGAATGTTTCTCGTAACCAATAAAATTTCGTTGAATGATAGTGCTTAAATTCTGACAATTCATTACTGTTACTTTCTTATTGGGCAATTGAATAGCTTTGTTATTGATAAATGAATTATATTTCCATGTTTAATACTAACCATTACAGTAAAGCGGAAAGTTTTGTTATACGATATCAGTGCTTAATTTTCAAGGTGAGAATTAGGAAATATTAACCGAAAATTGGATGAAAAAACAAAATAATTCGAATCTTAAAATTTGACTTATATGAAATATAATAAAATCAATATAGTATTTTTTTTTTTTTTTTTTTTAAATATTGAGCAACAAATTATACATGTATTAATCCAAATTATACATGCATTAATCCAAATTATACATGTATTTAATCATTTACATACTTGTTGACGTATCTGTTAAAACCAAACTTTACCGCATGATATCAGACTCAAACCCACATCCCTAGAGTCCTTTAATTCAAAATAACTTATATAAATAACTTATATATTACCTATATCACATTTTCCGTGTATATTACATGTACAACAGTTAAATGTATGTTCTAATGTTTTTATTTCTTTGCTTGTTCTTTATATTAGATTTTTCCTAAATAAATCATTGTCATAGGAAAACTTTGTTCTTCTTTAAGACAATACAATATAAACTAAAGCATTATGATATCATTAATATTCAAAATTAAGATCATTTACTGTTTACTTCAAAATAATTCAGGACAAAATTCTTTATCTGGATTATAGTACTTTGCCAATGGTAATTAAAAATTAAACCTTTTTACAAAACATCTGTATCTTTCTTGCTAAATTGTGTGATTTTTTGAAAATTACATGTGATCTTATTCCTTGATAAAAATATACATAAGTTGTAAATACAATTCAACTTAAAAGCACGAATAAAAAATAATGAGTAACTTACGTACACATTTCAGGTAAACCTCCATAAAAACATCTTTAAAAAGCTATTTTCCAAAGCACATTTCGACTGATAGCTTTCGGTAACAATATGAATCCTGTATCCCCCAGCCTGCTATACACACATACAGAGTAATCCGCGTTAAGTATGTGTTTGTACTCTCTGTTATCTCAAGCTCAAACACAGATATTCAATCAAACCCGACGTGTTTACATTTCTCCCCCACAGGTCCCAGTCCGGGTAGACCTTTCTCTTCCCGTAAAATGCCCGTACTCAGTAACTACACTCGACAGAAATCGACAAGCGTGTCGTCAGTCGGAGGGGACGTAAAATGTCGAACTCCGGCCCCCTTATCATTTTCCTCCTTTCTTTTATTTCCATATTATTTTTATATGTGTATATGTTGCTAGTCATATTCATGTTCACAAGTAACCGGTAAGGCAGGTCTCCCGTCTGAGGGGATGTAAAATGGCGGGCTCGTATCCATTAAACAAGAATAATTATATGCGTTCATAACATGCAAGGATATTTACTGCAAAAACTCCACAGTGATTTTAAGATTAATATTTTCTTTGTTTGTTATGCTAAAAGTTGTGATAATGTAAAAAAAAAAAGTTTGATAAAAATCAAACTGATGCCTACTGATGTTGAAGGTTAAATTGTTGAAACGCTAATATATCTTAGGTTTTATCTTTATTTTTTTATTCATTTTTTGTGACACGATACGGAATTGTAAGTTTGTAGGTCGAGGTCAAATTACCAGCTCATCAGCCTATTTTACAGGAATTTTGGAGCAAATTTCTGATGGTGTTCGGCAAGGATCTATTTTATCTCTTATGTCTTTACTTAGCATTGATGTCAATTTTTTTTAATTTCATCGGGGTATGAAAACAATTTTGTTTGCAAACTGTATGAATCCGCGTACAGAAGTTTGCAAACAAATTTTTGTTCGTACCCCTATGAAACTAAAAAATAATTGACATCAACACTTATAATTAATTTTTGAAAATAATTTTCTAATTTAAAACATATTTTATTTTATGTTTTTTTTTTCTAAAATCAATACGCAACGTCAATTATCTTATTGTGACTTCACATTTTTCGCGCAATTCTCGGATTTTTTTTTCATTTAAGAAATGAACAATGGTTTTAATATTGTTATAGCCGATATGGTGAAACCACTGTTCAATACTTATATTTACATTGTCTTATTATTTTTGTCAACTTTGAAAAAAAACTAAACCAAAATTAAAAAAAAAAAATCCCGCCTTTTTTAATGTCACATGACCCACTGGGTGTTATAACCTGAGGCACTGGGTGTTATAGGTGTATGGTGGCAACTGCCTCTTAGCATTGTGTCAATGGGGAAATGCGGAGCAAATGTAAATATAGTGGTATGAAAAAAAAATTTCAACTAATCAGAAAGCCGCATTCTGCATACAAACAATGGAAAATTAATCATTGTGTGTTAATGGAAAAAAATGACACAATTTTTGTATATTTATGAACCTGGCACAAAACTTAAAGACTTCAATACACTAATCACAATGAATATATCAATCTATTAAAAGAAACTTGTTTTTTGTTCAAAATTATTCATCAAAATAAACATCTAGTCACAAAGTCAACAAGACTGCCTGAAGGTAAAACAAACCGTGTGAAATGCACGCGTGCATTCGCCTACTATCGGAAAATGTAAAAAAAAAAAAAAACAACAAAAAACAAAAAACATCACACTCATTACTGGATCGTGAAGCCATTTATTTGAACATAAATTCAGGAACTTTTTATGATGGCACCCGGAATTTGGTTCATTATTACAGTAGTGTAGTAGCTAACGACAGGTAGACGAGAGAGAGAGGAATACTACTATGTGATGTAAACAGAAAGATTTCAACTTCGTCATAGCCTCGAGCTCAACTTGCTCTCGAGTTGAAATATCTCTCACAGGAGAGAGATATTCTGCTTTATTCTGTTCCTTATATTCGTTCTGCTGGACTAATTAATATCAGGAACAATTATGACATTCAACAGGTAATATTAGTCGAATAAAAAAAAGAAACAACAAAAAACAAAAACAAAAACAAAACAAAGAGAAAACAAAAAACACACAAGAACAAATCCCATCCTAAAAAGGTTGTGTTTTCAACCATGTTGACAATTTTTTACAATTATGTGAAATTAATTCTTCTCTTTGGTTCAAACCTCAACAAGTACCAGAAAGGAGCTCGCTTACAAAGTGCTACAAACACGATATCATTTTGTTGTACCAATACATGTTAATACTTTACGATATATCTTTTAATACACAAGAGGAAAGTAAATAATTGTAGTTTATCGGGGGAAACGTACCATGCTTAGGAATAATATCATATCAAACACAATCAATATTAGACCCGAATGTAAGTGGGTTTGGCACTGAAACACATATCTTTATTGTTACTAGTATCACATGTAACAATTATGTTAACAAAACTCTCCGATTGTATTCAATCTCATCTGCTGAGGGCTGAAGAATAAACTAATCACATGACTGGCTGACATGCATTTACATATTGTGTATATTAATGATGTTAGTTAATTGTGAAAATACTTCCTCCAATGTCCAAACTACCAACAAGGACACCGGTGTCTTCGGGGTCTTCCTCCAGATTAAGACATCAACATTTTTTTCGTTACTTAAAAGTTATCTTATTACAATCAGCATATGTCTGAGATTCCGTTCAAGATAATATAAAGGATTTTTGAAACTCTATCAAATACTTGTATCAATAAGCATCTCATGCAGCTTTATAGTATGACTTGCATCCAACACATTACGGCCATGTTTGCAGTGATGTAATTTATCAGCCATTGTTTTTTCGCCCGTTTTACACTTTACTTTTTCTGATACTCTTCAATAAGTAGTAATCTTTATTTATATCAACTTACAGTATTCACTCTTGTTCGCCTGGATTGTAGCGCGCGAGGGGTCTTATTGTGAAAACAGAGTTCCCGGAGACCCATATAGTCGGGCAGATGACCCCTTCCTTTTCACATCCTCTTCATTTCGATTTTATTCGAATTAATACGAGTACTGTGCTTCAAGTCTTTATCATAGATCAATTGTTCTACAGTTTATGCATTATATTTTTTGGGATTTCATTTCATTTCAAAATATTTTATGAAATCAAAATGATTTAATGGGAATTGACTGTGCCTATACAAACTATCTTCGTTGTAAGTTTAAAGCAATGAAATGATAATAATTTTATTATTAGAATATTAACACTGGCTTCGAACATTTGATACTACCTCTTTTTAAAAAAAATACTCAATGTTCGAATAGATGGCTGCTCAAAATACCAAATAGTATGTATAACTTTGTACTAACATCCTAATATCTTGGGAATCTTTTGTACAATCCATTTATCAACAAAGACAAACAATGATATTTTTTGCTTTGAATTAAATTTATTTTTATTTCATTTTATTTTTATCTTTTTTTTTTATGTCTTCAAGATGACGATGACACTGACTTTATACAGAATACAATGAATTGCATGATGATTAGTAAATTAGGTATGTATACATTTTATTAGGGACCTGAGTGCTTTCTATGTCATGAATTTAACAACTTGTATATGGGTTATGAGTGATATTGAATACAAATGATAGATCTGTGGGGTCGTTTGGGGGACATCTGTAATGGTTCCCATTACAATCAGTACTTGTTTTATTTTATTTTTATCTTTTTTTTATGTTTAAAATTAAAAGAATTTGCTACATAAAAATCATGTTAATTATGTGCATATCCATGAAAACATTGATCATATAGAATTACTGAAATAAAATTATTTACGTAATTTTTATACAGATATCTCAGAGTTGATGGAAATAATGATATAACACGTCATTTCTTTCCATAACTAAACCTTGTCATTCATTTGGATTAAAATGAAATTAAAAAGCATGCATGAAACCATTGGCATTAGAAAATCTTAGTTTTCTTGTATATTAATGTCCCCATTTGATCGAAATCAAAATGAATTGACATGTCTGAACTTGTACACCAGCCAATATATTATAGATATTTCACTATCAGCATGAGAAAGCTAAACAGTGAAAACGGTGTGTGGTATTGTTTAAACAATTGTTATGGTGTTTTTCGTAATGTTTGCACATTCCAACTAAGCGTCAAATATCCAAACTGACCCTCATCTCAGATAGGTAGCAGTAAAAAATGTCGTTTACTTTATATAATTAAATAATCGATAAAAAGAAAAATGTTTCCTAATGACGTCAGAATACAGATAAGCATATTGCAAAGACATTAAATGATGAATCGAGAACAAACGACGAAAAAAAAAGGTAAAAATTCACTATGTTTTAAATGCATCGAATTTGCTTAATACACAAAATACTTAAAATTTAATATCTGAAGATCAGTTTACTGTTTAATAATAAAATTTAATAGGATTGAAGGAAACATATATCTTCAGTCTGTTACTGATCTGGAAGACTCTAATGCATCCTTGCCTTATTTTAACATGCCAACAATCTCTAGTATTGGTGAGTTACATGTTACTGACCTAGATAACTAACGAATCCTTGCCTTATTTTAACATGCCAACAATCTCTAGTATTGGTGAGTTACATGTTACTGACCTAGATAACTAACGAATCCTTGCCTTATTTTAACATGCGAACACACTGTAGTATTGGTGAGTTACATGTCATTCCCCAAAATGTAATAGACATTATTCAAATTTTGGAGGTAAATTTTACTTCAGGCCCTGATAGAATAAGTTACAAAATGTAAAAACTTGCAGTAAATGAGATTGCTGTACCCCTTTCGATTTTATTTAAGGAGTCTTTTAATTTATGCTAATTTCCATCATGGAAGCTTGCTCATGTTATCCCACTTTACAAGAAAGGATATTCTGAGCTTCATGAAAATTACAGACCAATTTCGTTATTGAGCTGTATCCTAAAGGCTTTTGACCGTATTGTATAAGAGCATGTGTATAATGACTTTGTTGACAATAATTTGTTATATAAATTACAGTCTGGACTTCTTTCGAAACAATCTACTACTCATCAGCTACTAGAGGTTTATCATAAAATTTTAATAGCTCTTCAAAAAAAAAAAAACAACAACAACAAAAAAACAAAAAACACGGCTATTATATTTTGCTTTCGATCGTGTTTGGCACAGAGCATTGATTTTGAAACTGGAAAAATATGGAATTAAGGAAAATTTATTGAAATGGTTTAAACACTACCGCTCTGAAAGAAAATAATTTCAGTTGTCATGAAAAAATGTACTTTTTCTAAAAGAATTCTTTAAGCTGGAGTTCCTCAGGGTTTAGTTTTCAGTTATATATATAAATGATATTTCAGATACTTTACTGTCAGTTGCTCGATCATTTGCTGCTTTTACTGTATAAGCACATTCAACAGGAATTTTGGCAGATTTAGAGCAAGTTATAAATTTTGATTTGGAACAACGAAAACTTTGGTCCGAAAAATAGTTAATGGCTTTAAATCCACTTAAAACTGAATCATTATTAATCTCGTAGCTTACCCGGCATTATGTACCCGAATTTAACTTTAACGGAACCCCGACCCCGATAGTCAGTTCTCACAAGCACTTAGAAATTAATAGTAGTGAGGATGCTGAATGGAATGTCCATAACAGTATTGTAAGTAAAACTAAGAAATATCTATCAACTCTTTGAAAGCCTAGATTATTTTGAATAAGAATAATCTAGAGAAATCATTTTGGTGTAAGTTCGGCCACTTTTAGAATATTAATGTGAGATTTCGGATAATTGCAACGAAGGAGACAAAGACGCTATTGATAACATACAGTATGAAGCCACCAAAATTATTACAGGTTCGCCCATTTTACAAGTAAATTTAGACTATATCAGGAATTGAACTGGCAATCCTTAATATTAGAAAACCCAGTCTTTTATAGCATTCAGTCGTGTGATTCACCACACTATCTTGTGTCTCTTCTTCCCCAAAAAGTGTCTGATCTGTCTGCTTATAATCTCAGAAATAGATATAAATATAAAATTCCTCACTATCGCCTTAGTCTATCTATGTCTTCTTTTATACATAATACATGTAATGTATGGAATAACCTGCAATTAGAAAAACAATACACATGTAGTGACACTTTAAAACAGTTTAAAAGATCAATCAAACCTTCTAAATTACCCTTATATGAAAAAGTTGTTAAAGATTACGGTAAAAGGAGAGTGAACATTTTATATTGTCGTATTCGTAGTAGTGTTAGTAATCTTAATAATAATAACTTATTCCGTGTCAACCTAAATGACAGTCCGTCCTGTTGATGTGGACATAATATAGAGGACGGGAAACATTTTATTTTTCATTGCCCATTATATAATGTACAAAGAAATAAAATGCCTAGACATTTGTCATGGTGTAGAAATACTACATGTATACAAAAGCCTTATGGATGGTGATAATTCCTTAAATATAAAATCAAACTAAGCTATTTGTAAACATATTCAAAATGTTATTGTTGATAGCGAAAGATTTATACAAGTACGTGTACAATTCAATATACATGTTTAATACATGTATAAATAATGTCATCTGCATGCCCGCCATCTTTAAAATGTATTCTCGTTTTCTACAAGTAGCTTTCTCTCTCTCTCTCTCTTCCCCTATCCGTCCCTTTTCCTTTTCTTTTCCGTTCTGTTTGAGATACTTTATATTAGAATTATTATATGCTGTTTATCTATAGGCCATTGCTACGTTTTGCACATGTATACTTGTATTAAGGAGAGGACATTGATAAGTTGTGATAATTCGCGTCAAATCCTTTTGTGTATTTTTAGCATTCAAATTTATTTAAATCTAAAAAACAAATACGATATTAGTTAGACGTATGCATTGCTGTCTCTATATCCACATCAATATACGATGTGATTTGGAAAACAATGTGGATTGGAATTAGGAATACAATGTGGTAAACATCATATAAGCCTATATATCAGGTCGCTAAGTAATTAATTTATGCTCGTAGCAGCATAACAGGTTATATAGTTTTAATAGTTTTTTCTAATTCCTTCAGCATCCTTACGTTGGTTAAATTAGCTTTTTATCATTTGTTAAAATGTTAACGCACTCGGTGTGTAAGTTGTTACGCCTCCTGACAGCCCACACTACTTTCTTTTTATTGGCTGCTGATGGGCTCATCGGGGTTATGTTAGGGTTGGTCAACAGCAATTAGGGCACGCGTTCCCTTTCTCATTCAGCAGCCGTATAGGATGTACCAAAAAGTGAAAACAATTGTCAGTTTTTTAATTCCACCCTTTACCTACCCTTAAAGCTTATCTTAGCTAGTTGAGCCATTGGTGACAGTGTTACATATGATTGTCATGGAAGTAGCCTTTCAAGGGTAAGGCGATTTTTGACAACCCCACTTAGACTAGAGGATATTGTACATTTTATTTGTGTAGTAGTTGCCTCTATTGTTTATAGAAGGCAATTACAGTATGTTATATTTCATCATTGTCTGCATTTTTCATTGTTTTGTGGGTCATTGCTATGACTCAAGTGTATATAATAAACAATCTAGTTAAAATCTAGATGGTCATTCTCGCTACGTTACATGAACATCTAACAACATCCCATAAGGGGACACGTTCTGATGACCTCTGAGATGTGTGTATTTGACTTTCAGGGCGAATTGGCATTTTGTCGATGTATTCGAAGTAAAACATTTTGTCACAGCATGCTTCTGAAGCAAACCATTTCGGCACAGTATATAGCTATATGCTTTATGGGACGAAATGATTTGAAACAAATTGACAGATTATACAAGCTATGCACTCTAGTCATGCTAATTCGGACATATAAAATTCACTTCCAAGATTCTGAAAGTAGTCATTTGATTGGCTAATCCAAAAGTTCACCCTGACGTGACCCCTTATGGGATGTTGTTAGATGTTCATGTAACGTAGTGATAAGACCATCTAGATTTCAATTAGATTGTATAATAAATTTCCATTGTCACCATTTTGATCGTACTTCAACTCAGGATCCTTCCAGAATTCGTCTTATGCTTCAACTAACTAAACCGAGGATAATTCCAATTCTAAAACCTTTGCTAGTGCCATTTTATGCATGTTTGTGACAAATAGCCTCTTTGAAAAATATTTCAGTTTCTGTTCGCTGACGAGTTTAAAACACCTTTCTTTCTTAGATGAATTATTGATATAGAAGATGACATTTCTTGTGCGTGTATTTGTTTAAATATATGGACTGGGGGTTATAAACGAAATGAACTCAGATGTTTAGATAATAATTACTAGGTATGGTGAATCAACCCGTGTTTCTATCTTCAAGCGTATATAAGTGATAATCATAATGCCATCGAACATAGAACACAAGTCTAGAATTACTTCCGGTCGGAATGTTAATGCACTTGATGTTCGCGATTGACCCCAGAACGATAGAGATGCTAGCTTTTGCTCGAGGCATTCTGAAGCTCTTTAAGAAGAAGCCATGTTATGTGATTACTGTTATTAAGGTTAAGTTGCCTGTATTGAAGCCAAAGCTATTGCCCCTGCGGGAGGAATTGCTTTATTAAAATGCCACACAAAGCCAACAGTAAACAAAAGGCATATGGAGCCTGCTTCGTTCAAGTGCTCTTCGTTAACGATGGCATCTTTTAACTTTTCTTAAATACGTGTCTGGTAATGTTTTTTTTAACTTCTGGAGATATTACTACACACATAAGCTGAAATTGATCAATACTTTTAACAATTTCGTATCTGTCTTGTTTTTAAAGAAGAACAAATATTACAGTCAACAAGCCTTCAATTTTACTGTTTATTTGTGTTTCAAACTCGCACAGAACAATACTTGTATACAATGTACATTTAAGAAGACATTGACAATTTTTTTAGTTAAAATCAAGTTTCTCCTTCTAAATTCAATATTGTTTAAAGAAAATTCTGGCTTACTACGACTGACGCACGAGCTATGTTGTCGGTAGGGTCGAATGAATTAGGCGGATAAAAAATTATAACATAAAATGTCGTCAGTAATAAAATAGCAGTTTGACTGCAATTTTGGCAGAAACATGTCCAGTTTATGGCAATTTTGTATCATTAAATCTCCATTGGTAAATTAATTATATCACAAAGATCATGAAATTCTCTTTAAGGCATTTTACAACAAGGCAAAACAAAATCGGATGATATCTTACTCGGAACATGTATTTTAAATATTGCAGATTGTAATCATCATTTCACAATAACTCTTGGGGTGAAGAGCGAAGAGTGATTATTTTTTTACGCCGATGGTTCAATAATCATATTAAAGTGTCGTGAAAGTGAGAAGTCATGTCTTGTCACGTGACTCGAAAAATGTCACAAATTTACAAAATGAATCTGTCTAACTAGTCCATACTGTCATGAGATTCAGGACGACTATCAACCAAAAAATGGTGATTCCATGGAAACCAGCCGAAAAATGGTGATTCCATGGAAACCAGCCGAAAAATGTTGATTCCGTGGAAACCAGCCGAAACATGTTGATTCCATGGAAACCAGCCGAAACATGTTGATTCCATGGAAACCAGCCGAAAAATGTTGATTCCATGGAAACCAGCCGAAAGAGATTCTTCTTCCTTTATCATGATATCAACAATCAGGGGTGACAACAAAACCCCGAGATTTGCCATTATTAGATTTCCATACACATAAATCATAGTTCCTTTCTTAACAACAGCAACGACAACAACAAAATACCGACTTAATCATCCCCTACCGGGTTGTCATGATCATGTTGTCAAATTTCATGTAAAATTACTAATGAATACAAGAACGTCAATTCAACCATTTCTCCCAACGCCTGATTGTTATATATGAACTTCCCAATACAATTGCATAGATAGAATCCTATGGTAGGATGTATTTTAATGTGTAAACATGTAATAATTTCTGGAGAAAAGAAAATGTGTAAGTAAAAAGACCATAATCTGTTAATGAACACATAAGGACACAATATTTTGGCGTAAAACAAAGTATTTACCCGTAAAGCTAAACTATATAATTGGTTTGTATATTCGATCTTGAATGGGTCTTAATGTAAAATTGCGATACATTGCTTTTAAACCAATCTTAACGCAATACTGATATGAACATTTGTGGGGTCCCTTTTTTATTTCTTGATGATAATTTCTATTTGGTGATTCTATACTTCACACACATGATTCCATACTTCACACACGTGATTCCATACTTCACACACGTGATTCCATACATCACTTTCGAGATTTCATACTTCACACACGCAATTCCATACTTCACACATGCAATTCCATATTTCACACACGTAATTCCATACTTCACACACATGATTCCATACTTCACACACATGATTCCATACTTCACACACGTAATTCCATACTTAACACACGTGATCCTATATTTCACACACGTGATTCAATACTTCACACACGCAATTCTATACTTCACACACGTGATTCCATACTTCACACTAGTGATTCCATACATCACTTTCGAGATTTCATACTTCACACATGCGATTCCATACTTCACACATGCAATTCCATATTTCACACACGTAATTCCATACGTCACACACATGATTCCATACTTCACACACATGATTCCATACTTCACACACATGATTCCATACTTTATACACGTAATTCCATACTTCACACACGTAATTCCATACTTCACACACGTGATTCCATACTTAACACACGTGATTCCATAGTTCACACACATGATTCCATACTTCACACACATGATTCAATACTTCATACACGTGATCCTATATTTCACACGTGTGATTCTATATTCCACACACGTGATTCTATACTTCACACACGTGATTCCATAATTCACACACGTGATTCCATACTTCACACACCTAGTCATTATTCGCATGTATCTGGCATAAATGGAAGGCAGTTCTTAATTGACCATAACTGTTGATAGCATGTTAAACAATTCAAACCAAACTAATCGCTATTTTAGCACCAACTTAGCTGCAGTAGTGTTGTAATCATAGACAATACGCACTACGTGTCAAACATCCATTCTCTCTGTAATTGTGGCTAATGAAGAGCGACACTGTTGATTCCGTTACCGATAAGATATAGGCGTTATCAGAACAGTCATTGCCAGACAAATATTTGTCAATTGTACGCAGATAAAGACGCCACCATCACTAATCCACTTAGCTATATAGCGCTTGAAGTGTCGATCACCTAAAGAGAGAAATGATTCGAGTCTTTGACGGCAGTCGGTTGTTAAAGGGGCCTTCCTCATCACGAGGAAGCTATCATAGATATAATCATATTCTACCACGGTTATTTGCTTTTTTCAACAGCTAGTATTCCGTTAAACATGACTTGCAGTGCCATATCTCAACATCCTTCTGCAAACCTATCATTTCAAGGGATTTTATATATTTCTGTATATTTAAGGTTTACACAAAAATGGGGAAAATGATACATGAAACAAATCATATGAGAAATGTGTAGTCAGATTAATCATGTATGGACAATTCATCTTTTTACTTCAATTTTTTAAAGCAAAAACACACATAAAACACTCGCAAAATTGAGGCACCGAACATTATTTAAGCATCACTCAGTACTGGGTAACAATTGTTTGTGCCATGTTTACAGGAGGTTAATTCAGAAAAAATCAATAGCAGTGATTGGATTCCCAACGGTTGTCACAATTCTACATGGCTCATGGTTAATAGAGGACTCAATTTTGAAAGAAATAGAATGGCTGCGTCTGAAAGAAAATTTAGTGTCCTTAAACATACTGGTTAAGTAAACTCTCGTTATTATTTCTTAAAAATCATCACTGTTGTTTAAAGCATGAAATGATGTCATTTAATTCAGAAATAACAATCAGATACAAATCCATCGCAATCAGAGCTGTGAATCATATAAAATAAACAGATCTGCTATTTAAGATATTTAATCGAACGCACCGTTATTTTACTACATGGATCAGATGACAGCTGTAAGTGGTGACAAACAGTTAATAGCGGTATCTCAATATGACAGTCACTGGCGCCGGCTGAGTGATAAGTCAATCACTATTAAACCTTTAATAGGAAAACAAATACATCTCGGGATCAAATAATAGAGTCATACCAAACTTTAAACACCATATGACCGTGGACTCGCTAGTGTATTAAACTGTTTAGTGTATTTATGTTTAGTTTATTAAATGTTTAGTGTATTAAATGTTTGTGTATAAAAATGTTTAGTGTATTTCAATGTTAAGTTATAGCATATTAGTGTATTTAAATGGTAAGTGGATAACATTTTAGTGTATTAAAATGTAGAGTCATACCAAACTTTAGACATCGTATGACCGTGGACTCGCTAGTGTATTAAACTGTTAAGTTATAGCATATTAGTGTATTTAAATGGTAAGTGGATAACATTTTAGTATATTAAAATGTTTAAGTGTATAGCATATTAGTGTATTTAAATGGTAAGTGGATAACATTTTAGTATATTAAAATGTTAAGTGTATAGCATATTAGTGTATTTAAATGTTAAGTGGATAACATTTTAATGTATTAAAATGTTAAGTGTATTTAATGTTAATTGTGTTAAAATGTTAAGTTTGTTAAATGTTAAGTGTATAACGCGTTCAGTGTTCAATGCTAAGTATATGATATTTTTAGGATATTTAAATGTTCAGTGTATTAAATGTTTTTGTATTAAAAGTTTAACCTTATTAAATGTTTTGTGTATTGAAATGTTAAATGTATTAAAATGTTTAGTGTATTTAACTGTTTAATATGTTACACTGTTAAGTGTATTTAAAATGTCAACATTTTTAGTGTATTAAAATGCTAAGTGTATTTTAAATGTTAAGTGTATTAAATATTACGTTTATTAAATGCGTATGTGTAGGGTGTATAACATTGTTAGTATATTAAAATGTTTAGTGAATTAAAATGTTAAGTGTATCAAAATGCTTGGTGTATTTCTAATGTTTAGTGTATACAAATGTTCAGTGTACAATATCACTATAGATGGCCATGCAAGTAGGGCATACGAAATGTGCTTGCTGCAACCATTGTACTAATGTAACATGCAACTAAATTTGGGATATTATTATTTCTTTTTCTTCTAAACAGCTTTCTTCATCCTTATATCTCCCTTGACGCTGCCTCACTTTTGGCTTTATGTGAGATGAACGTTCTCCAAGCAAAGAAAGCTTGAGTTATGCCCGCTGGCCAAGTCTATAAAACTGGCAGTTACTAGTCCTGCTAAGTGCTCAGCATTTTAAAGATGAGACGACTAGTTAACCTGGTGTCAATGTGATGTGACTGATTATTTTGAGCTGCTTCTGTCTTCGTCAGTATGCTTCAGTGAGGCAGCACTATAACCCAGGCACCCAGGGGGGGGGGGGGGGACATAGCTGTAGAGGACGTTATACAATTATCATAACAAATCAAATTATTATAGACGGTTGTTGAAAATTTCAATTGTCCATCCGTTATCACCTAATATCAGCGGAGGTTCTTGTCAAATTTGTTGGTATCCTCGGGAGGCTCAGCTGAATCTAAATTACCCTAACATTTCAGGAACGACTCCAATGTTTGCAATCTTTGCAGAATTGGCGATTTTCTTTCATAATTTTATGCGTTTGGATTGAAAAGACTGCATTTATATCGCCCATTCGAACACTTTGATTCGAGTGTTATACTTTTATATGGAGAATGTAGCATCTCATTTAAATTAGTCTCCAGCACTACCGTCAGGTTTTGGAATTATTAATCAAAAGTCTGATCAACGGCCACCTAAATGTCTTATAAAGAGAGTGTCCGTGGACAATGAAGCGATTCGGTAACGTGTGGAGCAGATCTGTGATGTTTGGTCATGTCCCTTCCCATGTGTTGTCGAAAGCCATTGATGTATTCTCCCTTCCAACCTGTGTTAGTTTATAACCTGCTTAGCGTCAATATCTTGTGGATCATTCTCATTTAGTAGGTAAAAAATAACACTGCATTTATACTGCGAACTTCGTTTTACCTCAAAGGCAGATAGTTGATTTACAGATGGGATATGGCATGTTGCTTTCAACATTCCTACGATTTAAAATTTTAGACCACATGCGTGTTTTTTCATATATAGTGAATCACGATCTTAATAATTTAAATATTGCTAAAAGGAAGACAAAATGATAAAACCTTTCCACTGAAATAGCTTTTGATGTTCAGTGCAATACATTTTACAAAAAAAAAACTGTACTGAGATCAAACGAACCATAGTTAGCGAACCTGATTATACTGAAGGGTACAAACGATGAAAAAGCTGTGTTATGTTCAACCCAACGTGGACCTAAAATACCTAAAATAGAGCATATTGCGCATTGACCATACATATATCACACAGTTATATTAATTGGAAGGAAGATCCTCACATTTGTCAAAGATACAATCAGCATTTTACTGTCAATCATTTTATGACTGAATGTTCCGATTACGTCTATAAAATGCTTATTCATTTCCGCATCGCTTATATTGGATTATTCACGTGCAATAGAACTCTTCCAGAAAATATAATGTACCTTGGAACTAATTCGTTTATTTAATAGTTATTTATATATTCTTACCGTATAACATTTTAGTTTGAGTTTGAGATGTTCATTTTTGTGAACGTCCTGGCATGGTGTTGTTTTACCCTTAATGACCCAAATTGGCAATGGACGGAAACGATACACAAACAAAAACAAATTTTACAAACGTCCGAAATCTTGCAAGCTATATTCTACCATCAATTTTGTCAACTGATATCAGTTCTGTTAGAATAGATATTTCACGATCTTCAATCTATATTTATTACCATAATCTAATCATATGAGTTTATCCGAGTCGAGTATTGTTACAAAATAATAGTCTATTTGGTCATTTGCCTTTCACCCATATTAATGTTATTCTCCATTGATTATTTTAGTAATTTCAATATGCACGTATTTTTCCTGTTCCATAAACTAACCATTCCAAACGCATTACGGCAGGAAAAATAATATTAATATATCGAAGCACATAATAGTTTTTTTAGTGCATTACGCGGAAATATTAATGCTACCTTTCTCTTCCTGTGATGAATTCAGTAAAAAGTGTACTTTTAATCTAACTTGCCAAGATTAAAAATACGAACCAGGGCCCAGTTGTTCAAAAGGTGACTAAACTAATAACATTTTAACATTTTTCAAATATTGGTATAATGATTTCTGATAGAACAAGTTTGTCAAAATTTTATGAAATTCTGTAATTCTTAATTATCTTCCAACTGGCATAATTTAAAGATGATATACTCGCAGGTTTTCAGAAATGAATTGTTCACTATTCAAGTGATTAAGCTAGTCACCTTTTGAACAACTGGGCCTTTTGAACAACTGGGCCCTGAACAACTGGGCCCTGAACAACTGGGCCCTGAAGACACTCTCTCTTCGAACCACCCGGTCCTAGTAGTCCCATGAGGACAACCCGGGGGCCATTTATGTTTCCTTTTCGTCCGTCTCGTAGGTATTAACGTATGCACGTAACGCCAAAGTTTGTCAGCGTTATTGCATGTGCACCGTATTGTGTGTGAAACTATGTTCACAGATCAGCTTAGATAATGTAATATTAAAAGAATTTCGACCAAACCATATTGGTCGGTATCCTATATCACTTAATAAGGTAAAATTGATGCATTGTCCATTTCTTAAGAAACAATGAAATATATGATATGTGGACGTGCTTCAGGTATTGTTGTCTTATAGACAAATTAAAACACTTCATGCACATTAATCATCGAATAGAAAAGGCGTTTTAAAAATGCAGTTGTCATTTATATCAGCTATGGATGACATGGTAAACACCATCATAGATTTTCTTTTTAAAGTGGCTTCCGGTTTGGTAGTTGGAATGAGAGAGAACAAATCTACCTTCATTTGTAACCTTAGATATAAGGATTATCAGCTGAAAGCATTTAACGTTTATAATATAAACAATGTTGTTATGTCAATATTAACTCACTGTAGGAATAGGGACATACTGACTGGATTTTTACTATGACATACATATGATTTATGACATGATGCTTGTTTGTTTCGAACAAATTTATTTTGCCAGTATTTTTGAAATTTCGTAGTTGATCTTTAAATAATAATTCCGGAAATGTAATTTCGTCTTTAAAAAAGGAAAAGGAGGAGAAAAAGTGTGCCGATCTGTTACTTTACTACACATTTGTGAAGTATATTTTACCCCAGCCATTTCTATCCGTTTTCTTTGTTTATAACCAGAACGATATATCCAGATGTGTTGTATGAGACAAAAGCATATACTATCCACCGTTCTACCAAACTATTACATCGTTATACCAACACACCATTATTTCATGATTTTACATGTCCGACAAATAGTAAGCATGGTCGACTTGAAAACTGGAATAGGTTGTATATCTTAAACAATTCCAAATGCTACATAATTTACGATGTTTCCTCCTCAATTTATGTTTTGAATTTAAAGCAGTTAAATAATTGATTACATCCCGACATCCTATCTTGCTCCACCTCTAGTAATGCTATGTAAATGTTGGTCTTATAAGCAATCTTTCCTCGGACGTTGTTGTTATTTTCTGATTTTGTCCTTTTGATTAGATATATATCTTTACCGTGGTTACCTTTTATGCACTTTTGTGATAGCAGTGTTTACATTGTCGGCAATGTAACATTTTTTCTGTCCTTTTTGAACACAGGAGATATTTTCCTGAAGTCATTGCCCGCCTGGCCCGCAGAACCTTTTGCCATCTCCTGATTGCTGAACATGTCCAATTCGACATTCATACCAGACAAAACTGCCATATGGTGCAAAATTTACATTGACAGGCTCGCTCCCGGAGGTGGCTTGTGGTGAAGCGTTCGTACAATCTAAAAGTAAAAACAAAAACAAAAACAACAAATTGTATAAAGAAATAAAGAATAAGCCTTTTCCGTTATTGGGGTGCAATTCGATTCCATGGTGCGTTGATCAAGCCTTACTTGAACGAACATCTATTCACATAGCAAATAAATATTCAAGACATTGATAAACAATTACCACACATGAATATTCAACAAACAATTACCACACATGAATATTCAACAAACAATTACCACACATGAATATTCAACAACATGTATCAAAAAAGTATGTTACATTAATTTGATCTGTGGTACCAATCGACTTTGTAGACAATTATTTGTTATATAAATATTGATGTTCTTTTCATTATTTGATGCCGCTTTCGAAACCAACAATTAAATATTAACATTGATTTTAAAACCTACAAAATTCCGCTTATGCTGGTTTGCAATATTTTTTTGCTATTGTTATGAATTAATTTACTTTAAGAAAAAAGTATTTTGGAAATTAACATTAACTTCAACACTTAAGACATAGAGGTTAAGCAGTAACTATCAATTATTATTATTCAATGTTGTTATGAATTAGATCACTAAGTATAGATGCAAGATTTAAAATCTAAGCAACATCCTTATGGAAAAAATGAGAAATTCGGATAGTGTCCCCGGGATAGGAATGGTTTGTTGATGTATGATCAAATGCTGAATTTAATGTCTTGGATAATGGCAATATTCCTTCAACAAATGTTCCAGGATAGATAACTCTTATAAAACTGTTATAAAGTACATTATCTCGTACTTTAATTTGATCACAAGCTTGAAGGAGTTATCTTCCATTAATCATACTATCGTTATCCATCCGTACCACATTTCGAGCATGGGTAAAATGTAAATCAGAAAGCAGTAATATAGTTGCTTTTTAGTTGAACATGAAAACGTGGTCTGTGCTGTTTACATTTCTTTAAGTGTGGTTTGTAGAACTAAGACGCTGCCTCGAAGACCAAGTCTGAGAAAAAAATTGTTATACATGTACCTTATTAGATAAACTTTTTAAGATATTATGTGCAATATCTTATATCAAAGAGTAATATTTCTCATAGAAAAAATACCTCCTGACGCGACCTACGAAATAGCTTATCGAATGACTAAGAACAGTTGTAGGAATTAGATATTATTTATTAAATAATCTGTTTACGGATCATCTAAATAACAAATCCAATCATACAGTGATATTTTACAAGCCCATAAACCCCTACTATGGTGAAATTTAACATGTATCATGACAAACCATTGGCCTTACTGTTAACATGTAATTTGCTACGGTGTTTGTAGATTTCAACAAAACAAGCGAAAAATGCATGTTTCAGGGGAACGCTCATTTGTATCACATATATTGTACAAAATAGCTATGTCGTTTTGTTCACAAGTTTCTTTAGCCCAAAAGCATTGCTTTGACAAGTCTTGACTCTTTAATATACATATGAAAACTGATTCTATTTTAACCTTGAAGTGCAAATGGCGGTAATGAATATTATCACACAAATATGGAGGTATTTTAAACATCAAAAACGCTCTTACTAGATATTATCAAGAACTCTAGACATGGCAAGAAAAAATGTTTTAGGGAAAATGTTCAACCGCAGAGTTTGGGGTAAAAGATGCATATTTCTAGAAAAAAAACTCACCAGTTAAACAATTTGTCATCCTTCTAACTATGATCAGATCTTTTGAAAATTCGAAATTGGAGCATTTTACTTGATTGAAATGCCTCCCTTTATGCATGCCTTATTTGTGTAATATTCACAGCCGCCATTTGCATTTCAAGGTCATAGAATCTGTTAGCATCTGCACCAACTTATTTGTGATTTTAGGAAATATCCAAACATTTTGGTATAGCACACGACTAGTTTTGTGGAAATTTGTAAATATTAATTCATGTTAAAAATCAGCATATTCTCCTATATAGATGATCCTTAAAGTGGAGTAAACCTGACAATGGATTACACAAAGGACAATCACTTGCAGGGCACATTTAACTATACCGTTAAACTTGTTACAAATATCAATATAATACATATTACTGTGTGGCTGACCATGAAATGATTTGAAAAGCTCCAAACCAGGAAAGGAAGTGCATATGTACATTTCATGTTATACAGTAAACCAATTATGCATATAGAACTGTACCATGCAGATGTTTCGTCTTTCTAAGACTTGTCAGTGATGCCTTAGACCAAAATGATAAAAATCTAGATTGGAAGCTTAAAAATTTAACAGGGTAGATGTAAATATACAGAGTAGGGTCATTTACACTATAATTCAATACACGTCGTCTTTTTTCTAGTTATTAGATCAATTTGTAAGGATCTTGAGAAACGTTCGTGTTTGACCTGAATCCACTATTCATTAGAATTTCAACGTTATATGCAAGGTATTTAAGAACGTGTTCAACCTGTTGATATGATAATACGTTCCATTACCAGGCCCACACACTAATGAGGGGGTTGACCATACCCCCACTTTCCAGACACGTGATTACCACTTCGCCGTGGACAGTACTTCCAGGATCACATACGTATGTCGTATTGTCTCCAACCCTTATTCTGACTCCGACAGCGGTTGCGTTTGAAATCATATGTGGGACAGGACACTCTTCAACTTGAAAAATAGATTTGATCTGTTAAATCTAATGCGAAATTGAGATGATCTTTTACGCTAAATATAAATTATCTACTTTGCAATTATAAAATCAGTTACACTATAACATTTGCTGAAAACATTATAAGTATGAATGCATGTTCGCTTTATGCATCTGTGGTATGTTAAAAATGTCCATACTTAATTTCCGCCCTGCAAGTATTCTGTAAGAATTGTACCTTCTGCCCCATACATATTTTCAATATGAATAATTATTTAAATAATGGAACACATATATTTAAGGTAGTAACAACATGATACGTCTACCTGAACATTGAATGCCAGGTTCGGTCCAATTACCATTCGGCAAACACGTGATCGATAGGCCCACTGACTGGAAGTCAGGTCTGCAAATGTAAGTATAATGATATGCTACTGGGTAGGGGGCAGCGTCAGTAACTGTCCCAGTAAGACTTGGCGGTGGTCCACAACCTTCAACAGTAATGGAATACAGTGAATACATGTAAATTACGCTCCTTAACTTTCATTCACTTTTGTTTCGAGAGATACAAGTGATGAAGATTAAGACTAATTTAATGTTCGACAGCCTGAAATCCACAAGAATTATATATCTTGTTTGATGTGAATATGTACTCGATATTCGTTGATATGCTCATGGTAGGTGTCATCGATAAAGCAGAAGACGCGGACTCTTCCGGAACATCTGGTTTCCAAGTACGCCTTCAAGGTAAATACGTAGATGTCGTATTCATAATTTTGCCTCGTTCTATTGTTTCTGAGTTAAAGAAATAGTTTCGTTTACACGTGGTATATTTGATACAAAGACCGGAGGAAAATTCAAATATAAAGAAAGTCATCCACTGCATGTATGACGTAATCATCGGACTGAAAGTGGGTCCCACAAATAGCTTTTCTCAGTTTTGGAAATAGATGAAAGTCTGTTGCAGCGATATCAGGTGATTAAGGAGGAAGCTCAATCAATATAAAGCCAAAATCGGGAATGTCAGCCATGACAATGGCAGACCTGTGAACAGGAGCATTGTCCTGATGAAAAAAAACGCACCTTTAGTGAGCTTTTCACGGCGCACAAGTTTAATATTTTCCCGTAACTGCCTCAGAAGTGAAGCATAGTATGTGTCATTGATTGTTTGTCCCCTTTGGAGATAACCTATCAACCGAATACCATCTGCATCCCAGAAAACCAAGGCCATAATCTTACAAGTTGATGGAACAGTTTTTGCCTTTTTTGGCGGGGGAGAATATATGGAATGTACTCTCTCCTTCGAAATGCTAAATCTACTGGCAATATATCTTTCTATGACTCGTCTGTCAGTCATAATAATATATCATGAACTTTATTGACCATTTCTGGGGTTGCAACATTGACAGGCCTTCTAGGACGGGGGTCATCCTCAGGGCTCTGTCGGCCTCGCTTATATTCCGCCACTCACCTTTTCACTGTAGCATATGAAGGGGCATCTTTCCCTTGTGTTGCTACCAGAGCATTATGGATACCTTTAGGTGTTAACCTTTTTTATGCAAATGTTGGATCACTGCTCTTTCGCCGATTTTGTCCATTTTGCCGCTTGTCTTGTTTACTATAGAGTGCTACCTCGTCGATATAAACAAACCGAATGAGACCAGCCCTTGGGTACACGGCCCTATATAGTCAGAGAATAGTAGGACTTAAAAAGAACATCATTGAATACCTCCTTCAATACAAGGCTCACAACAAATCAATCAACCATCGTGATATTGTGTAGTACTGTCTACAATATATATTAGAAAAATCAAAAATCCAAACTATACTATTAATATACCCGAGCTTATCCGAATTTGGACCTAACGACTTGAAATATTAGAAAAAAATACGTATTTGACCTTTGATATACATTGGAATAACGAGGAGCACCACATTTGTGTAAGCCCGCCCTAAGAATGCTAATACCTGACAGAGTATGGCTCTATGTACCCTTAGGCTTGTAAATAATTTAGAGGTTTGACTCTTTCAGGAATAGAATTAATGTGCATCTGTCCTTAACAGGGATACTATGCCTTGCTTAAACTTGTTTATAGGAACGATTTTGTTTCACTTACGAGTAATCAATTTCACCTTCTTTGTTATTTAAATCACTGGTGATTTGCTTTTAAAACATTCCTCGAATTTCTTATGTTAATATGCAATAGCCTAAGTCTTTTGTTTATGACAACTGAAATGTACAGTTCCCTGCCAGACAGAAATCCAAATCAAAACAAAAATGCGTAAGTAATTTGTCTGGACCTTATATTGACATTGATTATATTCTGGATTCCTTGTGGTAGAAATAGAAACGAATCAAACATAAACTTGAAATTTATAATTTGTTTTCCTCCATCAGCATACGCCTATGTACTAGAATATATAAGAAGATTTGTGAAATATAGGAAACGTCTGAACAATTCCAATTGTGATGAACATATGGACTAGACCTACCAGCTCGAAGCAAAACAATATATTATAAATCAGTTAGGCCTTCGTCAATTTAAGCTAAGGAACGTTCCTGAGACATGAGTATAGTAATTATCTACTGTATGTATTTTCGTTTTGAGACGACCCCTCAATAGAAAGGACTGAATCCATGATGTTTACACCGTGAGCAGCCTTGATGGATTCCCACGTAATAGAAGCTGCTTCAGTTATTATCTCGGATAACCACTGGCTTATTACGTCTGTTGTTGGATCAGGTAAGCGTTGTTTGCATGTCTTTTAAACACTATAATATAGTGATACGTCATGATTTGATCATAAATCAAGTATGCCCAAGTACGGCCTGGTAACATGCTATAACTACAAACGCTTATACTGTAGTATTTCTTTTGTGTGGGGGTTGGCAATCATTTTGACTGTTAAGATAATATGATGAAAAGGACACAAAACAAAAGCATGAATGTTCACAGGAATATTTATAATGTTAATATTGTATATATAACACGACTGATAAAGTTATTCTCGAATGTTTATTACTTAACCAGTTATGTTACCAGTGCATTGTCAGCTTAATAGGATAACACATAACCAACAAAATATGTATCGCACCCCTTGTGATTAACTGCTTACATCAATCGTAAGCATGATAAACTCAAATATCATTAAACACTCATTCAAAAAAAAATATCATGGACATATAACATCGTAATAGATAGCAATATCGGAAATCAAAGCTGACTGTAGTATTCAATCGTATTCATTTCACTGTATGCACAGGGGACATGGTGGTCAGGTGGTGGGGCGCAGAGCTACGTGACCGAAGGGTCCCTAGTTCCTGTCACTGGAACTGTGTTGTATGTGAATTAGACACTTTACTCAGTTGTGTTACAAGTCTCCTATTCTCCCAGTCTGAACATTAGTCTGTTATGTATATCGTAATACAAGGCTAACACGACAGGTTATTCTGGTCGACGTATAATAAGACAAATATACGGACGAAATTTCACAGTCGGTCACTGAAACTGTTCCTAAAATGCATTGAACAACATTTGTATGTGACAGCACATATGGTCAGATGAGTCAACTGACTGACATTTATATTGTTTGAATTGATGTTCCACCGTACATTAATGAAAATAATGTTTATAAAGCAAAAGCAGACCACATCTTGCTCGTCTCGATTAAATAATCTCGTTCCTTGTGTAATTATGTCGTTAATTTATGCACTAGACTCTCTCTGATATCAATATCGGTATATTTCGACATGAAAAACTACAATGGACATAGTGTTGGAAAGAGATGAGTTCTCCAAACTGGGCAAAAACACTGCCCAAGCGTTTCACACATGGTCCGTTTTAGTTTCTGTCAAAATAAAGATGTTATACGACATTAGTGTAAAAAAAGACCCTTGTACATGGAAGATTATCCTTTTTCTATATAACAACATCAAATATACTAGTTTTGTAGTAAATATCTGCCCAATTGAATAAACTGTTACCTTGATCTTCAGTTCTTGCCTTCATCCTACTGCGACGAATCGTGGCGGGTGGTGTTTGTGTCTCAAACAAACGTCTGGATGGGAAGACTGTCATCATCACTGGCTGTAACACGGGCATTGGTCTGGAGACAGCCAAGGAGTTGTCTGCTAGAGGTAAATCGGTAGAAATTGTACGACCAGGGAACTGTCAACAACGAATTGTAATAGTAACTTGCAACAATTTCTGCACTTCTGTGAATATCATTCTCAGTGTGGAATATTATAGTTACTGTGGTTATTTCTAAGGAATTGTCTTCTAGGATTAATTTCTTGTCATTATTCAGCAAAGGCCTACAACTGAAATGAGCGTCTAGTAGACACTTATTTTGTTTAAAAGAAACAGCCTCCGGTACTTATAACAGGTTTCCCTTTCAGGCGCTCGGGTGATAATGGCATGTCGCGATATGGCAAAAGCCAACAAAGCATCGGACATCGTGAAAAAGTTCTCGGGAAACACTGATGTCAGCGTACAACGACTAGATCTGGCTTCACTGGATTCTGTGAGGAAATTCGCAGATACAATTAACGACAATGAGGAAAGAGTTGATATTCTCATCAACAATGCTGGTTGGTTACTTAGCTTTCAAAAGGGTATACAAACACCACATATATAAAGAGTTGACGTCATAATAAGGGCATCTCCTTCAGTGTTATACGCATTGATGATTGGGGTAGTACCGGCTAGCATTGCTCTCCTCTCTAGATTACCTTTGCTAAATACTGCATTTTTGTCAAAAGTGTATACCGTTAATAGCTGTTTAATCATGGCTGATATTTTCCTTTGCCGATATATTCCTAGAAAACGTGGATGCTATTAAGCCATTCATATCTACAAATTCTGTGAACTATATTACGTTCTTCTTTTCTAGGATTGATGTTGTTCTCAAGGTTGGAATCTGACGATGGATATGAAATGCAGTTTGCAGTGAACCACCTCGGGCATTTCTTGTTGACTTATCTTTTATTAAGCAAAATCAAGAAATCCGCTCCTGCGAGAATCATCAACGTCTCATCGAATGCACACTCCAGTATATATCGAATTTCTGAATATTTCTAATATTATCAATAAGTCTCAACATTTCCCCCATAATTAACTTCATTATCAAGCTTACAGGAATAGAAACTATTTTCCAAAATCAACATGCAGGATTGTACATTGTTTTCAATAGAAAAATCTGTATATCTTTATTCTAATTATTTTGTAATCGCCTTTTTTCCATCGCCTTATTTTTCGTTGTCTAGGTCGTTTTCGGTTTCCGTAACTTCCACAGAACTTCCATCACTGATGAATAGTTCAGAAAAATATAACAATATTTTACGTTTAATCTACTTAAAATCGGTATCAATTACAGTAAGATGTAGTGTTTAAAGTAACATTTTGTCATTAGAAGGGAAGATCAACTTTGATGATATCAACAGCAAGAAGGATTATTCCATTTTAACTGCCTACCCTCAGAGCAAACTGGCCAACATACTTTTCACTAAAGAACTCAGCAGGCGTCTTCATGGTAATTACTGTTTCATATCAAACAATCTGCAAGGAATAATTATTTCACATCAAACAATCTACAAGGCATACTTATTTCTCATCAAACAATTTGAAAGGATTAAGTATTATCCATCAAACAATTTGCAAGGCATAACTATTTTGCATCGAACAATTTGCAAGAAATCATTATTTCACATCAAACAATCTACAAGGCATACTTATTTCTCATTAAACTGTTAGCAAGGAATTATTATTTCACAATCAATCAATCTGCAAAGAATAATCTTTTACATCAGATAATATGTAAGGAATAATCATTTCACGTCAAATGCTATAATTCTAAGTAAGGTAGAATTCAAGTTCATCCGATGGACCCTTTTACCATTAACCTAGAGGTTCGATTCTTGATTCCTTGCGAGAACATGAGAAACGTAATGCCGCGAATTATATAACGAAAGAGTTGCTGTGTGAAGAAATTAAAAAGTTTGTTTATATTAACTGAATAGGTACAGGTGTGACAACATACACACTCCACCCCGGAGTAATCAACACGGAAATATCGAGATACGTGAAGGCCTGGATGACACCCCCTCTGTTTCTGTTTATGCGTCCATTTTTTATCTTCTTGAAGACACCAGTACAAGGTGCCCAAACAACTCTGCACTGCGCTTTAGATGAAAACTTAGATAATGTTTCTGGAAAATACTTCAGGTATGTATATACTATGGCATTATAAATATTAAAGTGCCTAACTCTATATACATCTTGTAATATACATATAATATATACATTCATATCATAGTATACAATCATATCATGGGTCGGCCTCGTGCAATACAACATCGGTCGATTACCAGAACCTCGTATCAAATATTCTGGACTATTGCACACACAGACATTGCTTTATTACACAATCACTAAAACACACTTAAAATCACTTAAGTCTCGACATTACTGTAGGCTTAGAAGTCGCCATGACTGTCGTCTGGTAGTGTTGACACATGAGTGACATAAACCCTTGAAAGGGTAGGACTAATTTCCAAAACGTCACTGGTGTTCAATAGTTTGCACGTGGCCAAATCCTGAAACGTCATAGATGTTCAATAGTTCCCACGTGACCATGCAATAGTCATTTTAGCCGTGCTATAGTTCAAAATATAGCTTATGCGTATAGTTAAGGCATATCAAACGCATTATGTAATGATATATAATATGCAATGCGATACATGTACCTACTTGATGAAAATATTGTCTATCGATCCAATCTCATTGATCAGTGACTGTGTACAAAAACAGCCGTCCAAGGCAGCATTGGATATGGAGAATGCTGAACGACTGTGGCGGATCTCGGAGGAAATGGTGGCCAGTACAGTAAGATAAAACAGACGTATATATTATCAGTGTTATTTGCTTTGTCATAATCACAAATAGCATTTTTCATTACAACAAAATATGCAAAATATTTCTGAAGAAATCAGCAATAAGAGTCATTCAATGTGAAACACCGTGATTGTAATGTGTTCTAACTAGTGCACATTTTTTTTAGATCAAGTTTTATTGATATGTCCTTTTTTTACGTTTTTATAACAATACACTTAAAGGAAATTGCTATGTCCCACAAATTACCACTTTACTATACCTGTCATTAAAGTAAATGACATTAAACTGACTGGTATATTTTCATCACCTAAATGAAATATTTATTAGGTTATTAAGTTATTACTATTTTTACTTTTATTTCGAGAATGCATTGGATCCTTGTTAGGCCAACTTAATACTGTTTTTTTTTTTTTACATTTGATCCTTGAAAACATGAAAATGCTTAAAATATTCTGCTGATGTTTGTATTCATCAATTAAAGGCTGCCATGCATTCCATCGTTTACAGAAAAAGTAACTGTTTAAAACAGAAAAAAAAATCGGATACATTTTGCCGCCGCTTGTGTTACAACTTATAGAACTATGATTCATTTTCCATTTGCATTTTGACACTATCTCATCTTATTGGTAGAACATTTCCTCTGTTTTACTTAGGTTGATTGTTGGTGATAAATGGATAGATTAAGATACTAGTATTAATGTAAAATTGTATATGTTTCCATTTGATAAACATTGATATGTTTTTTGTCAACATGTTAACCTACTGGTTGAAAAAATATAATGAAAAGAAAAATATCTTGATTTATGAGAAGATATCAATATTTATTGTGAGAGAAACTTTATTAGAATTGCTTCATGAACCAAATAGTTAAAGATACGATGTATTTATCATACACTGTACATTTTTCAATTTGTTCATTATTTCGCAAATTCTATATCTTCTATAAGTAAACATCTTTATTTCGATGTAGTGTTTATTAAGCTTTGTATCAGATTTAATCTAGAACACATTTAACCCGTTGGCCTCTGGTCTAACGAACTTAAAATTATGAATTTAATTTATTATTTATTATCAATATATTCATGTAAGATGTATAATGTTTAAAAGTGAGAACTGATACATATATTTATGAAGGGAGCTATACTGTGGGGTTAGCCACCATGCATTTTGTGAAATTGCAATCGCATTACCTAACGAGGTGGTCACTAATGGCTAATCTGCAATGCATGTTCAGCAGCTGCAGCGACTGTCGCTCGGAATAATTGAATAAAGTTTGACCTCATTTGAGGAAAGCATCAACGTTAGATCACCATAATTGGTCACTTGAACTTTACGGCACGGTAATTGACCAATCGGGGCTGATCACATCTTGGGTATCAGCCTGACGGGAGACATGCCTTTTCAGTTCCGAAAGAATATTCGGGGATTATATAAAATGCGTTAATGCTTTCATGAAAATTCCATAGACATTTTAATTAGTTTTTAATAGCCCAACCGTATTGCTTAAATCTCATTCTCATTATTTATTTTCATTATATGTCCATATGTCAAAATCGTATGTATCCTCAACATTTTATTATTTTTCATTTTCCTAGAATTGAATTATATGACTACCAGACGTTTTTCAAGAGTGTAGTAATGCTCTCAATGAGTTTTATCTCAGCATTAATAATTCTACCTCCTCTTTGTGGTTTTGTTGTGTTAAAAGATGGATATCATTAAAAGTCAATGATCAATGTATAATGTCAACACAAGTGAATGTGTATCTGAATTTGAATTTTTATGAAATAATAAATGACAATTTTAACAATATTTGTATGATTTGTTGTTTTAATTTAATTAGATGCATAATTGTATGACAGCAGCATAGTGCAAGCTGCAGGCTCTGACTTAGGTCATGTTGACTTTAAAAAGTTCAATCAACACACAAACTTCAATAATTCAGAGAGTCTAACATTCATGTCAATCTCATATTGAGTTAAGAAGAAAACTTTCAAAGCAATGTCAATAAAGGTAAGACAGGTCAGCTATATTTTTACAGCGGAGACAAGCGTTTAACACGTATTTCTGAATAAGACACCAAAATGATGATTTCATACTATATTGATGACATGAACTGAATTCAGGAAACTATTTTGAAGTTTATATGTATCTGATAAAATTTAATATTTCCAAATGAGAAGAAAACCGGGACCAGCCGTACTAGAGATATTATTTCCTAAATACTGTTTATGAATCCTCATTCAAGAAATTGTAATAACTTTGAGATGACCCCTTTACAGTTCGGTGAAGCTTAAGTCATATGTGACACTGCGAAAACATATTGTTAAGATTTCTTTTGAATGGATCGCTTCTACCAGAGGTTTGAAGCAAATAGATAAACTGTAATTTTCCTCATGAATTTTGTCCTTTATCGTTTTTTTCTTATTCTCGCCTTAAAATCTGGAAAAAAACAATTCCTGTAATGTAGCAAATCTAGTTTTCTCTACTCAAAGTAATTATTACTCCTAGTTATTTCTACTACCTCAAGTAAAACACGTTTTGTGACCCGCCCCCGACCTTCTAGAAGTATTAGTTATCGTGCCCCTTATAGTATTTAAACTAGTATTAGTTAGTATAGTTAGTATTATTACTATGTAGTTTTCTGTATCCCGTTCCGGCCATCGTGTTACATCGGGTCGAGAATGTGGGACAGTTGTTACGCCCTACCTGCAGCACAGTCGAGAAGAATGAGGACAATAAATACATATTTATGAGCCGTAACCAAACACGCATTGCTTAGGTACAACACAGTATATCTGGGGAAAGGATGTATGACAGTCTGTTTAAAGATATTCCGTACTAATGATTTATTGGTTAATTACAGGACCAGAGCTAATTATAATGTAATATAATTCAGATATAGGATGTGAAAATTAAAAATCAAATCCGTATTTGTAATCATCAACTGATGATTGGATCGTTGACCTTTAGTGACCTTTCAATTGTCATTTGCAAGAGTATGACTAAGTAATAAAATATGCTTATTAAACCTATATATTTTTATCGGTTAATCAGTATTCACGAAAATTCAACCGGTAACCTTGGTAACTTTTTAAAATTTATTATTGTTATCTATTTCTAAAAAGACGAAGGGCGTTTTAATAATTGCAGCTGCCATTAATATAACTCATTAATATCTGCATGGAAAGCTACATTCAAGATTGTTATCATTTTTGGAAGACCATAAAGTTGTCATATGGGACGACTTGTGACCATGGCATGATATTTTAAGTACATTTGTATAAACTTATCCAGTCTTTTAAACCATGCTTTATACATATATATATATGAAAAAGATGTGTACGATTGTTAAAAATAATACTTACTGACGAAGTGACACAAAACAAATAATAGATGCGACAAGTAGAAGAATATCTACGAGATGAAAGTTATAGACCCACCTTAAGCGGGGAGGGGGTAATGCTTGCATAGTAGCGGGAGGAGAAGAGATACAAGGGTTATAACTCATTTGCTATGTGCACAGACCGAGGCAAACCATAGACTTTCAGCACCGCCAAACATTTTTTCTAACCCTTACATTGTTTTAAAAACTTCGACACAAATAAAGTTATTGAATAGTCATATACGTATAGAATCAATGGACGTGATATAGTAACAATCCTTGTTTCGTTAACATACGTCAACACTCGATGAAGAATATATAAGTATACATAAAACGGCTCAAAACACTTAAATGGTGTCAAACAAAAGGACAACATATATCGTGAACAGTTAGGTCGACACCGATGTAACTTAGGAAGCGGAACGTCCATCACGCTGGCCAGGGATATGATGACTACATAACCGGTAGATCAGCCCGCGGTGTACTGGTTTACTTCTGAGGTGTCGCCCTGTACAAGTACGAGCTGTAATATTGACGCCGGGTCGGTAATAAGTCGTGGCTGATGCACTGTCTAAACACTGTTCGGATTAAAGTAGCCTAGATGGATTATTCTGTTATAGAGCCGGCCACAGGTTTTATCGCAAATAACAGGGTGTTGCTTTTATCTGTTGTGGGAACAGGTAAGCTTGATTTGGTAACAGGTAAACACATATACGATACAGTACAACGCCGAAGTTTTTTTATCCTGTAGGTTAATTAGGTCATGACTTGGTACCCGATTTACCACCTTACCGTAGTATAGAGTTTCGTTTATACAAATAGAAGAGGACATATATAGATATATGGGCACAGGAGCGCACAGTTATCTGCTCAAGAGTTATTTATAGCACACAAGCTATATTGTAGTTAGTTGTCTAATGCTATCATTACCGTATTAGTACTAGCAGTATAACTCTAATGTAGAGCTAGATTTGTATAGTGCTGAATTGTAGATTTAGATTGGTGTATAGTGCTTTATTGTAGAGTAAGATCGGTATAGTGCTGCATGATAGAATAAAATTGGTATATAGTGCTGTATTGTAGAGTCAGATTTGTATAGTGCTGTATTGTAGAGTCAGATTTGTATAGCGCTGAATTGTAGAGTTAGATTTGTATAGTGCTGTATTGTAGAGTTAGATTTGTATAGTGCTGTATTGTAGAGTTAGATTGGCATATAGTGATGTATTGTAGATTTAGATTGGTATATAGTGATGTATTATATAGTTAGATTGGTATATAGTGCTGTATTATAGAGTTAGATTTTTAAACAAACAAACAACCTTCCACTCACGCTTTCTCTCATTTTAATATATTGTGTTTAAAGGTATAAAAAAAGAAAAACTTTTGACTTACTTTTAAGTACATGTTATGATATGTGTGAAGAAGATATGAAAAATTATTCACTTATATAGACCATTTTTTCACAAAACTATCATACTCTATGTTGTTTTTGTAAATTACCTCCTCTGTTTTTAGATACAAATCTAGTTCTTTTATGAATCCATTAATACAGGGGAGACAATTTTTAATTTTTTGTTGATAAATATGGAATTTGCTATTAATACTAACGTATTGAGATATTTGACTTCTTGATCTTTATGTAACTTTCCCAAGATTACATCCGTAACATGTAATTGTAAATTAGTTAAAGTATCATCATATAGCCAATCTTCCCAGAAGATTGCTACTAGTCTGCATTCCCAAAAAATGTGGACTATAGTTTCTGTATGACGGTTACAAAAAGTACATAATGGAGAGTCCTTTAGGTTTATCATATGTAGATATTTGTTTGTACTTATAATCCTGTGTATTATGCTATATTGAAACCATCTTAATTTACAGTCTATAGTGGATTTAAAAGGGATTATGTTATTATAGAGTTAGATTGGTATATAGTGATGTATTGTAGATTTAGATTGGTATATAGTGATGTATTGTAGATTTAGATTGGTATATAGTGATGTATTGTAGATTTAGATTGGTATATAGTGATGTATTGTAGCTTTAGATTGGTATATAGTGATGTATTGTAGATTTAGATTGGTATATAGTGATGTATTGTAGATTTAGATTGGTATATAGTGATGTATGTAGATTTAGATTGGTATATAGTGATGTATTGTAGATTTAGATTGGTATATAGTGATGTATTGTAGATTTAAATTGGTATATAGTGCTGTATTGTAGATTTAGATTGGTATATAGTGATGTATTGTACATTTAGATTGGTATATAGTGCTGTATCATAGAGTTAGATTGGTATATAGTGATGTATTATAGAGTTAGATTGGTATATAATGATGTATTGTAGATTTAGATTGGTATATAGTGCCGTATTGTAGAGTTATATTGGTATATTTAAGCATTGAACTGTTACCAAATGGTAGTATACAGTCGATATGAATACAATTTGGGTGACAGATAAATAGAATGTCGCCCGTTAGGGTAACAGTTCGATGCTTATATTTACATTCATAAAGTTTTTTTTATTAACTGTTGATTATGACGCGTTTAAATTTGCCGCTTACCCTATCACTGACGTCATCTAGTTCAAATACCGGAACAGCCGAAATTTCCAGAAGGAATAATATAGTCCCTCGTGTCGTTATTAATAGTAAACACATACAATGGTTTTGCACAGATTTTACTTTATTTTCTATTTCATATACGTTTGTAGATATCGTCAAATTATTCACAACTGCATAATTTCTGATTGTTTAAAATCCAAGCCGTTTTTCGGCGCAATGCTATTCGGTTAGCATTTAGAAGTGATGCGGCTTTGAACGGGTATTGCACAGGAGAGACTCGATTCCTCGGAAACACCTACGTTTCAATCGACTGGATTTACGTTATTTTCAGAAGAATATCAGTTCTTAAATTCTAAATGAAAGTCGTCTTGACAGTAGGTGAGAACGATTCCAAGGATACATTTGTATTTCGTTCGAAACAGATTCGACAAGTCTAACCAGTCATACCTTAGCAGACGATTTTCAACTTCACAGGGGCTCGATCTTGTAAGGTAGGCCTTTGACATCAGTGAATAACCACAAAAGTAAAATCCAATATACATACACAACCGGAAACCATGTCGATACTCCCGATTTTTCACGAGATTTTCTTTATATAAATACTGGACTTTTAATGTAAATGTTTAATGTCGTGTCTTGCATTTCATTCGGAAACGAGCCCCTGTGAGTGTGACGACATTGACTTTGACAATTTGATAATTCCTAGATCAAGAACGGCGCTTATAGTTATTTTGTGATGACTACATTTTGTTTAAATTATAAAATATTACTCTCATAACTTGTGAAGTTGCTTTATTTTTTTGTTGTAGATTATAAATGCTAGCATTCGAAAGCTCTCCAGGCTGAAAGTAACTGGCGGCCATTGTTTTGACCCGCAACACCTGGGGCTGTATTCCTACTTTGACCGAATCACTGTAAATTGTAGTATACAGTCTCATGAATACAATTTGTTTTACTAACGACATATAGGCAAATGCAACACAGAATGTAAATATAGTGATGTATTGTAGATTTATATTGGTATATAGTGATGTATTATAGAGTTAGATTGGTATATAGTGATGTATTGTAGATTTAGATTGGTATATAGTGCTGTATTGTAGAGTTATATTGGTATATAGTGATGTATTATACAGTTAGATTTGTATATAGTGATGTATTGTAGATTTAGATTGGTATATAGTGATGTATTATAGAGTTAGATTGGTATATAGTGCTGTATTATACAGTTAGATTGGTATATAGTGCTGTATTGTAGAATTAGATTAGTAAAAACTTTGTATTTACACATGTATCTGTGTCATTTAAACGTCATGGTTGACAACAAAATGAATTTAAAAAAATGTTTTTAGTGGATCAATTGTTAAGTATTATTTACACTTTAAGCTTGTATTTATTGTATTTTTCACCTTATGTAAATATTTTCTATAAGCATACCTTATCAATGGTGCGCATGCTTTTCACAACATGTAAAACCATTTAGACACGTTGAGCGTGGATACTCTTTCAGAATTTTCACTCATCCAGGAAAATATGTTTCTGTCAATTTTTTGTTAACATAAAACATTATATTACATACTGAAAGAATGTCATGTTCATTTTATTGCCCAACTGCATTTCCCAGTAGGCTATGATATTTGCACCATTGTCCCATGCTAGCTGAGGAATAAGGAAGTGTACCTAGGTCCCCAACCCCTTTGAATAATGAATTTCAATTCAGTTATACATTTTCAAATTATAAAGATTGACGAGAAATTTCTGCGATAAAAGAAGGCTCTTATATTTATTTAAGGATTAAGCCTTCTTTATCAATCTATGGTCCCATAATTCTCACAGGATTGCAGACAAATTCAATAACGCGTTAATATTTTGTTTTTCTTATATCCGTCCTGTAACAGTGGTATCACATCCTACAACTAAACTCCCCTCTGTCAATGGGACCTGCTCCTATTACACCAAGACAACAGGCGACTGTTCCTGACGAAAAAATAGAATATAGTCTAAACAGAAACTCGTCAATTTAATTTCAACATTCCGACCAATATATTCCACTGTAAAGATATTCTCTTTTTCTACATCATAACTATATAAATCATTGCAAGTTACATTGATATTTTTTTTACTCTGGTTGCATGAGTTTTCCTGACGTCAAAAATACACCTAGTATAGTGACGTCAGATAAAATATTATTTAGTGACGACGTCACGAACAGTGTTCTTCATATCGCTACACTAAGAGGAATAATGGTATGAAAACTTTCCCTTTTGTTTGAAAAGTTATATAGTGACAATGCAGAGCAAATAGAAATATTGAAATTAGATTTCCTCATGGTTTGGTTAAAAAATATGCCTTTACTATTCAACTACTTTCTTTGCCCTCAGTGGTCGGCTTTATGCTGATGCGACGTTTCATAGCGGGTGGTGTGTGTCTCTCCAACAAACGTCTGGATGGGAAGACTGTCATCATCACTGGCTGTAACACGGGCATTGGTCTGGAGACAGCCAAGGAGTTGTCTGCTCGAGGTAATGTTGTCTGCTAAAGGTGATTTATTGGTAAAATACGACCAAGAGATAAATTGTCTACTAGATGAAATTTATTGGTCAATTTACAACAAAGGAATTGTCTACTAGATGCTACTAACGGTAAATTATAATTGAGAATGGGACCAACGAATAGTCTACTCGAGGTAAATTATGAGTATATGGCCACTGAATTGTCTACTCGGGGTAAATTATAATTGCGTATTGGACCAATAAATTGTCTACTCGAGGTAAATTATAATTGAGTATGCAAACAATGGATTGTCCGCTAGACATAATTTGCTGCTCAATGCATAGACTAAGAACTTTTTAACGAATACTGCTAAATAAATATGAAAAAATCATTCACTTTTGTTTTTTTCCCAAGTGATTGAAGTTCATATTTTTGTCATTGATGCTGGGCTGAAACACAACACTCATACTCCGTCAAACACAACAGCTCATCGTGATGAATGTATGATTGGAAAAGTTTTACATTTGTATAAGTTATGTGTATATAATCACCATTGTTTATAAGTTGTATATAATGCATAGCAATCCTTATATTACATTTAAAATAACAAATAACTTATATACTCCAGATTTTGTGTTGTTTTTATTATTATTATTGAACTGGCGTGAATATCAAGATTGGAATTCATTTGGAATGTAATAATCACATACATAACTTAAATAGCACGTCAAGCGACAGCCAGTAACTGATTACTATATATGTTGGAATGACCCGTACAGTTTTTGTCTGAAATCCTTGTATGAGTAATAAATCTTTATGCTATGAATAATTATCAATTTGCTGATTTATAAACGAAAATGCAAATATTTTGAATGTACTTATTTTATGCTGTACATTCGAATTCAACTTTTTCGGGTTGACATGGGTTTTCTAATTAGGACAGGTAATACACATGTAGATTTATTTCAGGTGCCCGAGTGATCATGGCCTGTCGTGACCTTGATAGAGCCACGAAAGCGTCCAATATCGTAAAAAAGTTCTCCGGAAGCAGTGACGTCACCGTAGAGCGACTAGACCTTGCCTCACTCGAGTCGGTGAGGAAGTTTGCGAAGGGAATCAACGATAATGAAGACAGAGTTGATATTCTCATCAACAATGCCGGTTAGTTACTTAGTTGTCTTTTTTGTTGTGAATCGGAGATTTGTTTTACTTTATCACGTCGCCGATATCTATCGTAGCTGATTTTTTGAGTAGCCAATATCTTTATATAATATTTAAACCTGATGATCATCACTATTTATTTCAGATAATAAATTTACTGGTCTTTTGTTTAAAAATATGAGAAACATGAAACTGTTCAAATCTGCGATATGTTGAACAACTTTAAAGAGTGTGTGTTTAGTGTGGTATGTTCGTCTGCTTTAGGTGTGATGATGTGCCCTAAATGGCAGTCCGAGGATGGGTATGAGATGCAGTTTGCTGTGAACCACCTCGGACATTTTTTGTTGACTAATCTGTTATTGGACAAAATTAAGATGTCTGCTCCGTCCAGGATCATCAACGTCTCGTCAAAGTTACATTCAAGTAAGTTGAAAAGCATCGCCTTTCTTTTGTAAATTTCTCTAGCGATGCCATTTAGTGATCAACAATGACAAAATTACAAAGAACGTCTCATCACCTTAGACAATATACTTTTGCAGGCAACATTGTGTAATATTGGTATCATCTTGAACAATAAAATAACAAATAAAGTTTTCAATCGTCCATTCTGACTAGTGCGTTGCCTTGAGCTGACTTACCGGCTCACCAACTGCACGTGCCTGTCATGTCACTACAGGTGTGTCACCTTTTGGGCGAACTATTAGAGAAAACTATTTCGCTCTAATTCCTTGTAGTCAACCACGCGAAATATTATTCCTGTTATTTATATGTTTTTTTATTTTATTTTTAGCAACAGCACAACTAGCCCGCGTGCCCTAGCTACATAGCTGGTGTTAGGGACTTGAAGGTAACGGTACATCGATCGATACATTTTAAAACTTACATTTTTTTCTTTAGGAGGGAAAATAAGCTTTGATGACGTGAATAGTGACCAAAACTACTCATCTTTATATGCCTATGCACAGAGCAAGCTGGCTAATGTACTTTTTACAAAGGAACTTGCAACACGTCTGAAAGGTAAAACTAGTTTCAGAATACAAATTGCACAGCAAGCAATGTTTAGCAGGGAATCATAGCATATCAATTACAAAACATTTCAAATTAACATCAAAAGACATCGAAAATTAATCAAAGTTATAGGATCTATGATATTCACGTGAAAATGTAGAAGAAAAAAAAACTTCCCTGTTGTAATCACTGACAGAAGTCCATCACTTGCAAAGGAAATACCAGAAATACTAAATGAACCTTCGAAAGTGAGTAAGCAACGATTTGATCATCAAATATTTAATACCTGACAGGTACAAGTGTGACGACAAATTCACTCCACCCAGGAGTTATCAACACAGAGTTGAAGAGACATGTGGAGGCTTGGGTAACGCCCATACTGCTTTTGTGTTTAAGTCCGGTTATAGTTTTCCTGAAGACACCATTACAAGGGGCTCAGACAACTTTACACTGCGCTCTAGATGAACGACTGGACAATGTTTCTGGCAAATACTTCAGGTATGTATCGACATTCTAACTCCTATCAGTAACTGTATTAAGTGAAACCTTACTTTATCGGTAACATTCTATAGATTGCCAGTGTAAAGTCAGAAAAGACCATTTACCGGGTGTAGGCGGTACCGCGGGGGATCTTTGGGGATGCTTTTCACGGGGTGAGAAACCGCTCTACAGAGGAATTTACAGACTGTGTTGGTAAGAACTGTCATTTATTAGTTTTCCTTATAATATAATAAAAGCATGTATACATTAGATTAGACTAATTTATGAATGGATTCTAGCAAATATTTCTATCTGATGTTCCGTAGTCCTGAAACATTTTGTACCAAGAACTCCCCAACTTCAAGTACAGTCCATCACTGTCATCCTAACACGAGTAACACTCAACACTGGTCGAGGTAGTGAAGTACTTTTGTGGTCCACCGATAGGGTTCAACGGCAGTAAGCATGTGGCACCTGTTTAGAGTATTCTAACTGGGTAATACTTATATGCGTTTTGGTGTATTTTGATTGCGTAATACATGCAAGTGTTGGGCGTACTTTCACTTGATAATGATTTGCAAGTGATCATCTAAATAAATGTATTCAATCAATGCAGACTGATATTGATACTAACCTAAGATATAACACCTATCCATTTTGTGAACCGAGATGATCAAAAGTTTGAAACACATCTTAATTTAACCAGTCCGAAAAAAAACCACTTTAAAACGTTGCGGTTGGGGTTTGTTTTCCTCAAAATGCAAATTAGCATACCTTTAAATGTGACAAAACATTCTTATACTTATACTTTGTTTCTCCATACAGCGAATGTGCGGAAAAGCAACCCTCAAAGGCAGCATTAAATGTGGACGACGCAAAACGACTGTGGCAGCTTTCAGAGGAAATGGTGGCAAAAGCAAGTCAATGAATTTGGGTACCTCCATAACTGCAAGCGAAAGATTTTGGTATTAATAACGGTAGAAAAATCTCGGTGTTGTACTACTTATTTGTAATACATATTTACCGTCGACCCGGAACGATATCATAAAACGAAAGTCTACTGTGACCATCTCCTTAAATATGGACATGTGTTGATCCGGGAATCTCAACTACGATAATCTCAACAAACCCAACACAGAATTAACATCATTGGATACAAGTATGAATTTTCGTTGATGAGCAGCATTGGCACGAGAAAACAATTCAAGATTTTTTTTAAGAATCAAGATCAATATCATGATTTGTACAATTCAACGTGAAACTTTTAGATTGTACCATCCATGTGAATTTTAAAATTTGTACAATCCATATGAAATTTACATTCTATAAAATGAATGAATGAAACTTCATTTTGTATAATTAATGTAAAATTATATTTTGTACAGTTCAGGTATAATCTTTTTTTTTGTAAAACTTATAATTTGTACAATTCAATGAGAATTTAAAGTTTGTATAATTCATACGATTTTATAAATCGTGTGAATCGTAAAATTTGACATTTCATGTAAACTTACAATTTGTATGATTCATGGGAATCTTTCAGTCGGTGCATTCCGTGTGAAATGTAAAATTTGTGCAATTCAAATGTATCTTCAATTTGTACAATTTATGTGAAATTTACTGTTTTGGATCGATCGCACAATGTTCCACGATGTCAGATTTTCGCACGATATCTGCACAATGGCGTACGATGGTTGATGTTAATTTAGGAATGTATTGCAATTAACGTTGAAAAGTTCGGAACGATTTTGTTATAAATATGATATATATAGTTTCTGTGATATCCTTCATGGAATCATATATGTCAGCTTATCCATCTTGGAGTCTATTTAAGTAAATAAAGTTAATTTTAATCATTTGTTTTTCAACTAGAAATATGTGGCAGCGGTTTGTGATCAACCAAGGCTTCGGTCTGTGACCCTCGCCATTGAGGCGTGTCACATAGAGAAGACATATCGAATATCCCCTTGAATAAACGTCAAACCACACGATAAACTGATATTATCCATGCCTTGTTGTGTTGATAAATAAATAATGATAAATATTGAATTCGTCGACTCCGGGATCATTCCATAACCCATGGTAAGCTGCACACATTAAACTAATTTCAAATGAATTTACCTGTGGTAAGTTAAACAATTGTCAAAAATTGGTTTTCATCAGTCTTACAAATCTGTCACATTTCTTTGGTCTCCAAAACGTGGGCAAACCATCCCAACGGCTACAGGTGTACACTATTTTAGACGAATATTTACGATATGAACGGTTATGAACAAGAAGATTCGTGGAAATATGTATTGTATCTACAGAGACCTTTGCAGATAATTAAAGCTTCATTTTTGATATCATACGGACTTAAATTTTTGACACTATTTAAATTTTGACTATAATCTATATATTCGTCCTTGATACGACTCATTCCGTATTTTCCCCCTCAATATTGATCGTTCGATCATACGAAACGGCACAGATGTGCAATACATTCGCACATCGCAGGGATGTGCGGACGCTGTTTTTGGTGCGTTGTACGATCCTACAACAACACATATTGTACAATTTATGTGAAACATAACATTTATACCAATCATGATTTTATATAGACAATATGCATTATATAACAATGCCTTTCGAGTAAAAAAACAAACCTAACCTAAAACCCTTCATGCCGTACAAGGCGATTAAAATCAATTGGGATTTTGTTCTGTTATTGTACAACCTCCACTGTATTGACTGTGTAGTTTATAATTTGTAAAATTGTCATCTTTGGTAACTGTTATATGATTGATACAACCTCCACTTTACGAACTGTTATTTATGTGTGTGTTTTATGATTTGTACAACCTTCCTTTGTATTAACTGTTGTTTATGTGTGTGTTTTATGATTTGTACAACCTTCCTTTGTATTAACTGTTATTTATGTGTGTGTTTTTATGATTTGTACAACCTTCCTTTGTATTATCTGTTATTTATTTGTGTTTTATGATTTGTACAACCTTCCTTTGCATTAACTGTTGTTTATGTGTGTGTTTTATGATTTGTACAACCTCCACTTTACGAACTGTTATTTATGTGTGTGTTTTATGATTTGTACAACCTTCCTTTGTATTATCTGTTATTTATGTGTGTTTTTATGACTTGTAAAACTTTCCTCTGTATTAACTGTTATAAATGTGTATGTTTTATGACTTGTAAACTTTCCTCTGTATTAACTGTTATAAATGTGTATGTTTTATGAGTTTTACATCCTCTACTCTACGAACTTATATATATGTGTACAAGTGTATATGTATTATTTGTACAACATAACAAGGAACGTGCCATGTTAGATAATTGCCATATCAGGGTATGTTGTAGTTTATCAGCAGATTTATGCAAATGTATTTATTTTTATATGTTGATACCATCATTTTAGATTTTCGATTGATAATATCTGTTTACATGCGTGTTTGTATTGCATAGATGCTATTTTTGTTATTGATATCGTATCTTGACCAATTAATTCTAAACCGGGCTGTCAAATCTTCAACTATTGAGGAAGTTGATTTCGTGTTCGTGAGTAATCCGTAACCTGTTAAATACTAGATGTGGTTAATAAACAAATTCACAATTCCACTAACTACTTACCTGTTAAATAGTCGACGTGTTTAATAAACAAAATCATATGTCCACTAACTAGTAACCTGTTAAATAATAGACGTGTTTAATAAACAAATGTACATGTCCACTAACTAGTAACCTGGTAATTATATACATGTCCACTAACTAGTAACCTGGTAATTATATACATGTCCACTTACTATTAACCTGGTAATTATATACATGTCCACTAACTAGTAACCTGGTAATTATATACATGTCCACTTACTATTAACCTGGTAATTATATACATGTCCACTTACTAGTAACCTGGTTATTATATACATGTCCACTAACTAGTAACCTGGTAAATTATATACATGTCCACTTACTAGTAACCTGGTAATTATATACATGTCCACTTACTATTAACCTGGTTATTATATACATGTCCACTTACTAGTAACCTGGTAATTATATACATGTCCACTTACTATTAACCTGGTTTATATATACATGTCCACTTACTAGTAACCTGGTAATTATATACATGTCCGCTTACTATTAACCTGGTAATTATATACATGCCACTAACTAGTAACCTGGTAATTATATACATGTCCACTAACTAGTAACCTGGTAAATTATATACATGCCACTAACTAGTAACCTGGTAAATTATATACATGTCCACTAACTAGTAACCTGGTAATTATATACATGTCCACTTACTAGTAACCTGGTAATTATATACATGTCCACTTACTAGTAACCTGGTAATTATATACATGTCCACTTACTAGTAACCTGGTAAATTATATACATGTCCACTTACTATTAACCTGGTAATTATATACATGTCCACTTACTAGTAACCTGGTTATTATATACATGTCCACTAACTAGTAACCTGGTAAATTATATACATGTCCACTTACTAGTAACCTGGTAATTATATACATGTCCACTTACTATTAACCTGGTTATTATATACATGTCCACTAACTAGTAACCTGGTAAATTATATACATGTCCACTTACTAGTAACCTGGTAATTATATACATGTCCACTTACTAGTAACCTGGTTATTATATACATGTCCACTAACTAGTAACCTGGTAATTATATACATGTCCACTAACTAGTAACCTGGTAATTATATACATGTCCACTTACTAGTAACCTGGTTATTATATACATGTCCACTAACTAGTAACCTGGTAAATTATATACATGTCCACTTACTAGTAACCTGGTAATTATATACATGTCCACTAACTAGTAACCTGGTAATTATATACATGTCCACTTACTATTAACCTGGTAATTATATACATGTCCACTAACTAGTAACCTGGTAATTATATACATGTCCACTTACTATTAACCTGGTAATTATATACATGTCCACTTACTAGTAACCTGGTAAATTATATACATGTCCACTTACTAGTAACCTGGTAATTATATACATGTCCACTAACTAGTAACCTGGTAATTATATACATGTCCACTTACTAGTAACCTGGTAAATTATATACATGTCCACTTACTAGTAACCTGGTAAATTATATACATGTCCACTTACTATTAACCTGGTAATTATATACATGTCCACTTACTATTAACCTGGTAATTATATACATGTCCACTTACTAGTAACCTGGTAAATCATATACATGTCCACTAACTAGTAACCTGGTAATTATATACATGTCCACTTACTAGTAACCTGGTAAATCATATACATGTCCACTAACTAGTAACCTGGTAAATTATATACGTGTCCACTTACTAGTAACCGGGTAAATTATATACATGTCCGCTAACTTGTAACTTGGTAAACACTAGACGTTATTATTAAACAAAAGTATATGTCCACTAACTAGTAACCTGGTAAATTATATATATGTCCACTAACTAGTAAGTTAACTGTTAAACGTTGGACATGTTAGATAATAAATAAATTGTTTGATATTGATACCTTATTGAATGTATTTTTTCCGTCACATCTACAAAGTTTGACTTTAATATAACTTTGTTTTAATATAACTTAGTGTATATATAAGCCCGTGAGAGATAAAGGCTTCCCAGACACGAATTTGTTTTATGTAGTCTAATTATCTTTCCTTTCATTTGAAGTTATTCCCGATGCAAGTTTTGCGTGGCTATAAATTGATACACAAGATACAAATTATTGATGCAATGTGTGGTGCATATATGTTGATAGTACAGTCGTACCAAGTTTTAAGACATTAGATTGGGAAAAGATCTTCAAACGAAGGTTTTTTTAGTACATTTCCCTTGGCTACCTAATTCGAACTCAACAATTGTAAAACGATGATCATGGTTGTATTGCGACAATAAAATCATAGATACACTTTATTTTTTGGCACGTTGTTGTATTTTTGAATGTACAATGAAGTAGAACTCGTCTTCTGCTTTAGTGAAGAAATCAGGAAATGCTACAACATTGCTACTACATGCAGTTTCACCTTGCTTGCTATGACAACTTGTTTTCTCATACATGAAAGTTTTGTTTTATTCTCAAACAATGTGAAAACATTTTGATTCAGATTTTAAATATTGCCTTTTTACTTCAAGTTTTTATAAATACTTCCTGTAAGATATATATGACTTTTAAATGAGCACTAAATGTGGCGTATGTATTTTTGCTTATTCGGGTATACAAACGCTGTTTTACAACAGGGAATAAATTATTTCATGTGCTATTGTTGATTATGCTATACACCTTCCATATCTTAAAATAATCGCTTTTAACCCTACACAATACAATTAGGTTAGTCCATTTTTTACAATTAGGTCAGTCCATTTTTTTTACAATAATATTTTTTTTTTTTTTTTTTTTTTTCAGTTTTGAAATCTTTTTTATTCATCCTTTTACATATAATATACATACCGGTACATATATTACATGGTATAATAATACAGACATATCATTACAGCAGTAAGATGTACAATACGTATTAAGTGATGAATAGAGAAAAAGAAAAGGATTGGTAGTCCATTTTTACAATTTGGTCAGTCCATTTTTATAATTAGGTTAGTCCATTTTTTATATTTACGTTTTCGTCGCATCTAATGATAAGTACCCATTATTTGTTTGACGTATTGTGCATTTTAACAGATACGTTATCGTTCTTAACTTCCTAATTATCTGGACACTAAGAATGGCTACATTGCTACCTCACAATAAAGCATCCGTTTCTTTAAACATCGAGCTATTTATGTTTTAAAATAGTCTTAATGTTGTGTTTCTTTATGTGTAGCCTGGTTCAGTTTTGTAATAATGATATAAATTAAAAAAGAAATGAAATATCTATACAGGATTGTTTTGACGAATACGTTTTGTCCTATTTTGATGTGGTGCCGTTTCAAAGCTATTTTTTAATATACTATGTATGCCATGTATAATAATTCCATCTTTTGTTATTCCTTATTTTTCATCAAATAATAATGAACTATTATTTTAGATTGAACGGTATTAAATAACCGCAGTAATTTATTAGTGTAATCAGAATATTATTTATTAATTAAAATTCATGCTTTGGTTGAAATTATGATCTAAATGAGAAATATTTCCTTGTGCAATATGCAATCAGACGTGTCCGATACTTGTTGATATACCAGGCAGTACCTTGGTAGCACTCGATTTATACAGTGAGTGTCGTTGATGGAAGCAGAAGATGCTACCCGCTCAATTGGCTTTATTATCCTTATAGGTTTCCAGGGTCTCCATGATATGGTTTTCATAGTTTTCTCTCATTTAAGCGATTTTCAATTAGAATTACGATTCCTTCTGCATGTCCACATGAGACGAAAGTTTATTTTCAGTTGAACCCGATATTGAATTTCGAAATGTTCTATTATATTTTAGCCATATTTGAAAATGTGTTTTTGATCGGAAAAATTGCTTTTTACGGTTTGGATGTAAGTGAATGTATAAAGATATAATTTAAAGTCAAACATGTAACGCTGACTAGGCCCCTTGATAAAAACATAATAGTAACTCTTTTAAGTCCCATCGATGTAATGTCAACACTTAAATATACGTAAAATGTATATACATACAACGCCTCAAAGCACTCAGACGTACAAAACACACAAGTTCAGTAGCGAATGAATATCTTAAATCAGTCAGGTCTAAATTATAGCAATTTAAGGAAGCGGAACGTTCATAACGCCGGAGCAATGTCATGATTAAGTACCCGCCGTGTTCCATAATAGTTTGAGACGACCCCTGGACAGTAATGGCCGAGGCCATATTGTTTACGCCTGGTTGTAGATACGCTAGACTGGTTAGCTGAGTAGCCTAGATGGATTATTCTGTGATAGAGTCGACCATATTATTCATAGCAGAAAATAGTGCATTGCTTTCATCTGTTGTTGGACCAGGTAAGCTTGATTTGGTGCCATGCAAGTACTAGCGTATACTGATCGACATAGCATCATGTGATGATAAATCAAGTACAGCTCAAATACGGCTTGCATATCTGTAAACTTGTAGAGCATAACCCATGATGCCTTGTATGCTTAACTATACAGTAACAGTAACCCACGAAAACATCTCTATTTACCACATCCCAATTGTATCTACTTATCCTCACCTATAGTACGGAAACTGGAGGAGACTGGTAAAACGTGAAAACATCACTAAATAAGGACATGAATACAAAAACGTTATTATAACTCAAAATAGATCAAACGTGGACATCAAACGACCACAAACATATAATTATGGAGGCTATTGAAAAGGGAGAATACCCCACAGTGATAAACAGTACCCTGGGCTATGTTATACACATAGTTAGATCATAACTTACACACATAAACCCGAGATACAGAATTTCGACCATGCTTATATATAGTATATATAGAATAACGATAAAGGCATAATACATAACACAATTATATACTCATCAGTCGAACAATTATAACTAAAGCAAACATAACAATTTAACCCATATATTACTACATAGACTTATATTAGTAAAGTTAGTATATGTATCTCTGATTACTAGTAGGAGCAGTTTAACTATAAAGTTACGTAAGTATTTTTATCAATATGACGTCTGTTGACAGTTATTTAAAATATTACTGTCATCACCTTTTATCAACTCTGTGTATTATAGTGGGTCCAACGTTGAGTAAATTCAACACTTCAAGCTATTTTTCCGCACTGTTGACTTTGCTCGTTATTTATTCCTGCGCAAATAGGCTAACTTCAACGTTTAAAAACATTTGTTGTGGGCAATATTGAAGGATTGTCTTTCAGCCGGAAAATATCTTCAAAACCCCAATAACAAAATTCATTTAAATTAAAAAAAAAAACGCGCCCTCAAACAAAACACACAGAGAGACACCGAAAGCTGACATGTCATTTTAGAAAATATTGCCATTGAAAATACAGCAAACCACAGTCCCTTGTACACTATGACCATCATCAGTCCATGGTACCTTGGAAATATCGAGGAGGAGTGTAGGTTCCGAAACGTTTGACGATGAGGTACAAACATAAATTTGGATACAATTTTGAAAAGTATAAGTTTACTTAAGTGTTCAGATGTTTCTCGAGGTTAACATTGTCTCCAATATCTTAAGAGAGTGACAGGGAATTTCTGCAATAAAGTAAACTTCAGTTTCAGACGTGACGAGATTATATGTCCTTAAAAAATGCGTGCCTTTAGATTCCTGTTGGTATGTTAACAAAATATGCCACAAGGTGTAACATGTATACAAAATAACTACCTTGATCCTCGGTTGTCGGTTTTATCCTGATGCGACGTTTCATAGCGGGTGGTGTTTGTGTCTCCAAGAAACGTCTGGATGGGAAAACTGTCATCATCACCGGCTGTAACACGGGCATTGGTCTGGTGACAGCCAAGGAGTTGTCTGCTAGAGGTAAGTTATACGTTAATATACGACAAAAGAGTTATCTACTAGAGGTAAGGGTAAATGATAGATTAATGGTATATTCCATGTTTGTAACAGTGTCAGTGATTAGGTCATAACGTCAATTGCATGTCACTTGACAATGAGTTCTCGCTTTCTGTGATACGCACAGTTTATATTTGAAAACCATAAAGGGTTGATAGTTCTCTATGTTATTGAATTGTAACAGTTTTGCTCATTTACCGTCTGTAACCGAAAAACAAAAAACTTCAGTTTTGAATATGGAAGTTTAATGGTATTTGCAAAATATGAAATACAGTAAGGTCAAAACGACACCATATAGCTGTGTCGTCTTTCTTAGACTCGTCGATGATTATACAGGCCTTAAGTGTAGATTCCTTTAGATAAACATTTAAATTAAATCTGTGTCAGTTTAATATTATACGGTATCATATAAACGTTCTTATTTTTGCGTGCTCAAAGTTTAGCTCAAAAGTTAATTATACCAAATTAGCGGAAATATAAATTAGTGGGATATTTGAGTGCATTGAAGTATGGACATCTCTACACATCTCTACACTGTGTGTGTATTTTAGGGTGAAATTCACAGAATTTGATAAAATATTAGATATTGTTGTATATCTGTGTATGAGTGTTGGAGATGACATAATTGTATGGTCTAAGGGAGATAATCAAACTCCTGCTATATCGAGTAATTCCCCTTCATTGTAAAATCTTTTGGTTACTAAGATAGAATTGTCAGTTAATACAACGACTTTGAACTGGAAAGACGTGTTGTGTTGTTCATCACTGAACATATGACTGATTAAGCGAGTTCCACAACTCGCCTCTCAACAAGATATGATCTTTATTGAATTTCCAATTGATTTACAAATCATTTTAAAGTGAAATTGGGAAATAAAATATATGTAATGTATCAGATATGAAAAAAGGCTTGTGCAAAAATGTCACATTTTGGTTGGTTTTTTGAAGTGTGTTATTTCCTTTTTTAAAGTCTCGTTATTTACATATTTACATCCGTAACATACCCTTCTTCCGTCTCCAGTCTCATTTTATTAACATGAGGGTTTGTTTTATTGTTTGAGGGAAAATACAGAACTTGTAGTGAAGTTTGGAGTTTGCAAAAGATATTATCGTAATAAAGCGGGACAGACGATACATATTAATAACGAGTAATTTTTGTTGTTCTTCATTTGGTCACGTGGTCGATAGCTTTCCTGACTCAGTTTTCTGTAGCCTATATCTTAATGGATTATTTAGCTTTAATGAAACACTTTTTACTTCAGGAAATAAATTAAACCTGGTCTGTGTTTAAAGAAAATATGAGAAACACGAACCAATTCAAATACCAGAAATACTGATCAACTGAAGAGAGTAAGTGTTTAGTGTGTATTTCTCTTCCTTAGGTGTGATGATGTGCCCTAAATTGCAGTGGAGGATGGTTACGAGATGCAGTTTGCTGTAAACTTTCTCGGACATCCTACAGATTTACAGATATGTTATTGAATCCGCCCCTGTGAGGATCATCTCTGGGGAGAAATAAGAAACACGCTTTCAGACAGAATTATTTTTTTATGACAAATGAATAATTTTAGTCTGTTTTTGACATATCAAATATATAAAGTTAACAGCGTTTCAATCCCAGTTTTCTTGTTAATAGATTAAAATTTCAAATGTGCCGTGGACCGTCAATGTCAACATTGACATGCTTTTTATTTTTAGAAAAGATCAACTTTGATGACATAAACAACGACCAAAAATACTCACCTTTCCCAGTATATTAATACCTACACTCGCGGTACATGTTGTCTTTCTAGAGTCTTTGGAACCAATCATACACTTGAATTTGAGAATCATCTTAGGAACCAGAAAAAAAACACAGATTATCATGATTGTTGAAATATCCAATAAATCAATGAATTAAATAATTCAGTACCAGATCATGTATTACCTGAAGCTTGGTAGTTGGTACACCTATGTATAGTCAGCAGTGAGATGTGTTATCACGCTAGTCAAACTCCAAACCAGATTCACTTTGATATTCCGTGTAACACGATGCCGTATGTATATCTATATATCACTAACCTACTGTACAGACTTGGAGCGCACTCCCAAAATTCCTAGTTTTTGATGTTACCGAATAGATTGATATGTTAGAGATATCAATGGTCCGGTGTCGATAGACGTGCTATGTGTAGGTGTAATGAAAATAAGGCTATACCTAATATTGTTTAATAAAGTTGGAAATATCAAGTATAAATCCCATTATTGTGCACACTTTAAACACAAGTTAGACTTATACGTTAAATGGTGTGTATGTGGGGGGTGTGGGGACATATTGTCAAAATATCCCGAAATGGAGACTATAGTGTTACTTTTCCGTCGTCCTCATCAACGGCAACATATCACTTTAAAGTTTGAGTTTATCATCGTTACCCAAAACGTATAAGTCCAACTTCAAACCAATTGACATATCTTAAGATCACATATATTGTAGTCACCGGGTACAACCACTAATCCGGGGTTGCCAAAATGTAAATTTGCCATGTTCAAGTTGCACGTTTCATGTAAAATGTACAAGTTGTAAGTTTACACATTGCACCCATTAACAAAATTACAAGAATTGTACAAATTGTAAGTTTAACTTGAATTGAACAAATTTAAAGTACCCGCTGAATTGTTTTCTCGGAACGGAAATTCGCACTCGTCAGTTTGAAGTCCGATCTCTCAATCAAATTAGGATTTGCTACTGAAACATAAGGAGGAACTCGAAGATAGGTACAGATATGTTTCGAAATGTGCTGCAATCTAGAACCTCAGTCCAGGTTTAGATGAAAATTGCGATATTGCTGCTGCTTCCAAACTCCCACCTCAACCAGTTTTGGGCTAAGTTGACGTTCGGTTATGTATAACAATTACTGACAAACTCAGGAAAGTACTTGGCAATTTGATGATCTCTTCGCAGCTACAGAAATGTAACGCCAGGGCGGTTGTCCATGGAATCGATCAACAACCGTCAACTAAAGAACTACCCTCCGTAGGCCTCACGAGTGAAGTCACATATCTGGTGTAATTCCTTGATTAGCCCATTGTACAGTTAACGTTCAAAGGCACAGCTGAATTGACCGAAGCAGCCCAGCGTTCTCTGGTGTCTGGCTAAATGATTTTGAATCAAAAGAGCGGCTGCTGTTAGACTTCGGAGGTAGCAGCAAACAGAAGATCAAGCACACATGTAGTATGAATTGAACCACCACATCACCAAACACAAACCCTGTTTGGTTTTGTTGTATAGACAATTCATCAATCTATAAAGTATGTTCAGGAACAAAAGGTTCCCAATCAAACGCTTTAAAATCCCGGCCATTAAGTATCTGCATCTCAATGGATGTGTTAAGTTCAGCTTATAATATTACAACCTACACAACAGCAGGCCAAGTGGTAGTCACCACATCCCTTCACGAAGAGCTGCAATGCATGCTGTCTTACTCTTTGATATCCTTTTCCCGATGTCCAGTGACAAGTAACCTTGCAGTGCATGTTCGTTATAAAGGACAGGATTACAAGGCTTTGGGATAGCTGCAGACAAATGATCAAACACTTCAATTTAAAGTTGACTACATCGTGATCAAAAATGTTTGTCTATGGAATTCAGTCTATGATAGCAGGGGGGGGGGGGGGGGGGGGGGGGGGGGGAGGGGGGGGGGGGGGGGGGTGGTGTCTGGTTGTATTTGCATGCCGTAGCACAGAGCATATAGAGCTGATCAGCCGGACAGGCGAGTTCATTAGGACAATACATAAGGAGGAAATGGACCCAATAGTAGGCGTGGGTATTCAGATGGATAATGTGCTATGGATTTTCGTGCAGAAAAAAAAAGAAAATGTTTTCACGGAACACAAAGTCGTATATCAAAACTATCAAGTACTACAAACCCGAGTGAGCGACCTATTAAATATGGAATTTTGGACAAAACGTTTATGATGAGGATCAGACCAATGCTATAAAATTCGTGGTTTTGTGTTGTGTTTTCCTATATATTTGTGACATATAGCAGTATATTTATTTTAAGTGAAGTTTGGTTATTATGTTGACCAATATTGGGAGATCATCACTTTGGTCTGAATAGAAAAATAAATCAAACGTAAATTGGATTTGTATCGTTGCTTGTTTTAAATAAGTATTAAAAGAATTTTATTGATCTAGTACGTTTTAATTGTTCAGCTGATTACGACAGGAAATAGAACAACAATTAGCAGTAATATTCTTAGTCAGGGCAGCTGTCTTGTTGGATTATTCTTTACACCAGGAGGAGAATTTATTTGATTAATCTTGCACAACCGCTCCTTAAATAACATGTTCTAAATCGAATCGTTCCCCCATTTCAAACTTAACGAACGTCTCTGTTCTCCTGTGACGATAGCTTTCTTTCCAAGGAAAAGCGAACTGTGTTATGAGTATATAGTTACCAGGTATGAACTATACGGTAGCACATTTCGTTAAAACTTTGGCCTTTATAAAAAAAGAAAAAAAAAAAGAAAAAAAGATGATATCGCCAAATTGTCGAATTTCTTATCGACATATTTGTTTAGTTTAATGATCAGATCGTCCAACAGACTATTTACATTCCTAAGGGAACAAAGTTTGCCCCTCTGTTGGCCGACTTTGTTTTTTTTTATACGAGAGCTTATCAGAACCGATAACGAAAACCTTGCCAAGTCCTTCAATTTCACCGATATGTATATTAACCCTGTGTTAACTTTATATATGTATATTGATTTGGTTTTGAGAAGCGGGGACACACGAGATCTTACCATCATTTGTAATTATTGTTTCCATACCTATGTACTGACTGATCGAAGGCAATTTTGAAGGTCTGAATTAAAAAAGTTACATAAGTAGTAATCGTACAACTGTAATGTCTTGAATTTCTGAGAGTTGTCTTAATCTATTCAAATTGAACCAATGATAAACAATGTCATAACCGTTCAAGAGACTTTTACAAAATGCAGTCCCAACCGTTCAAAATCGTTGTATCCCAACCAAACAGATTCAAAGTTAGGTCATGTTACGATATTTCTGCTTATTTATGCCATATGAAAAGGCAAATGAAGCCTGTTCTTCATTTTGGGTATCTAAGTTACCTACAGTTGAGTATAGACTAAAGGTTACACCCAAGTGCACTCCATTTGGATTTGGAGTGCACTCCGTTTGGACTCCAGGTAAACTCGGAGTCAGAGTGCACTCCGAGTCTACCTCGAGTCCTATAAGACACCATGTCTACCCTGTGTCCATAATCAGACTATCATATGTATACTAAAGATGTATAACAGCTATACAATTTGTACTCTAATCAAGTTTCTATGAAAGTTTATTGTTCATTATATCATAATGCTATTAAAATGTAATTAAAATGTATTATAGTTTACTACGGAATTCGAAATAAAATGTTATTTCATTATATATTTCTGTACAGAAATGTTTAAACTTTAAAGGTAGTTTAAACAACATATCTATATTATGTTAATTATTAATATTGATATTTTATAGTATTAATGAATTTAATGGGGGTTTTTAATAATTGTCTTATCAAATATAAGACGTTCTTTACATGAAGGAAAATAAAAGTTAATCTACTCATTGCAGGTTTGATGTTAACTGCTAATTAACTGGAAAGTAATCATGAGATAATCTAAGTAAGTTTTGTTCATAAAATTGTATATTTACGAGCATTACCTGGTTGATTAATTTATAATTCTGATACAATGTTCACACAAATATGTAGAATTGCTACCTACAATAAGTGTCAGTATATGTAATTATTAGTGGTCATGCATGACTGACTCCGGCAACACTCACGTGAGAGCTGTGCCAGTTGAGTTAATTAGTAGCAAGTCACAGGTACTGTATACTGTGATGAAGCTGTGCAAAGTAGGGTGTGAAACCTCAGTTTGGCTTACTGCTTCAGTTCAGTCATGGCCATCAGAAACGTACGATTATCTCCTTATTTGAAGCCCCCCCCCCCCCCCCCCCCCCTTCTGAGTGGACCGCCGAAGGGAGATAACTGCGTGCAGACGCTAAGATCTTCGACATATAAAATATATTGATTTGTTTAAAAAATAAATGTTTAACGTGTTTTGATTAAGAATTGTTAATATTTGACATACAATTTGGCCTATTAATTTGTCCTGGTGGTTGTTCACCTTTAATCAGATCAAAATTGTAAACGAAATAATTAAGGTGGACGTATACATCATATATATATAACAAATTGGTTAACAGGTTTAAGACGACTAAGATGTGTAACATAAAAAATAAATATACATCAAGATGGAAAAGTGACACATACAGTAATTAAGCATTTCTTATCTTGTTAGATATAAAAAAAAATTATAAAAACATTGTTTTAAAATTAACTGTGAAGAAAGAGACTGTAATAAAAAACAAAATACAATTTCAATGTTCATTTTGTAATTCCACATGGTAGTATTAACGTAAATTTACCACTTCCCAAAACCAACCTATAGCCTACCTGTAATTAGTACATATTGTTCTCATCTTGTCAATATGATTCTAGAGCCCTGGGTATAATATACCTCTGGGGCAGTTGGACACCAGCAGCATTATGTACAATTTACCTGTGAAATTGACCTGTTGGAACTACATTGTTTTCTATTCCCAATCAGTCAAAATTTATCATTGTATGTATCACTTATAGATTTTATGTAAAAAATACAGGTAAAAATCATGAATGGTCAATGGTTGCTCAAGTTAATTATAATCATAGATTTAAGTTTTCGAACATGAAAAAAATGATGAAAAGCCAGCTACAGTTAGTTTGTGGGATGTTTGACAAGTAACATGTTGACCTCTAAATACTCTATACATGTACTTCCATTATACCAGAGACATTTACTTTATCAGAATTAGGACTTAAAACTGTTCTTGGAGAATTAACAATATCATCAAACTATTTCTGCACAAATTGATCATTCAAGCTATTCTAACTAGTTTCTTTAATTCGTATTTTGAAAAAGAGCATGTTGTTTGATACATCAATACATAGTTTAAACCAGTTTGACATCAAATATCTTTTGTCATATTTTTTAAAATTATGATTAAAAGCTATCTTTGGAATGGTACTGTAATAGGACTGGATATTTATTATATGTTATATACATAAATTTTCTTTAGACATATCATTCGAAAGTGTCAGATAGAGACAGTCACAATTCTGTACCTATATCATATACGACCTTGATTATAGATAAAGGTAAGGTGTGAGGACCAGTTTCCATCTAAGAAGAAAGGGAATCATTTGCTTGTTAGGTGACAGTATACACCTGTCCAGATCTTCACACCTTATATGGTTAACTTGGAAGATGGAGTCAGTATCAGGTTCAGTGTAAGCCCGCCTTCTCTCCACACCTTTATCAGGTTTGATATACAGGTAGATATTGACCTGAAAGTAGGGCAAGATTTTTTTTATTTATTTATTTTTTTTTATGGTTGGGGGGGGGGGGGGGGGCACGCTTACCCGCTGATGTGTGAACTTTTGAGCAATTAACCAGAGACCCAACTGTTGGTGTTAGTGTGACGTGGCTAACGAAAATAAACACTGACTGACAACAACCGCCACGCCTGGTTTACCAAACGGAAATCAAAACTAGACATTGGATCGCAATATTCTATCACGGTGACGTAAAAAACACAATTTGTATCTTAATAATATGAACTGTTGGAAGTAAATATACATCTATCTGTGAACAGTATGTATATGTACCTGATTACATGTGGACCTAGGTAGGCTTTGAGCCTGATAGGACGCCAGGTAAACTTGAAGTGCACTTTGTGTAACATTTAGTCTACACTAAATGAGATAAAATATATCAGTACGCATACCAATCAGTCATACTGAAGGAAGCACACCATTAACCCATTGGACTGCATAATGGGTTCCAACGTACCGCTATCAACCCAGTGGGGACAGAAACTTGTCAGGCGAAAGGGGGACCCTAAATGTCCGGTCCATAGAAACAAGGAAATAATTTTACACTGCTCAGACTGTGATGAACTTATTTGTATTAAATGCAGTATTTCCACTCACAATGGACACAGACAAGAGGAGCTATTGGATCTAATACCACAGAGGAAATGTATACTTCGGGATTTTATCAACGATACTGAAAAGAAAACTTTAGTTCACCTCAATAAGGAGATTGGGTCAGTTGAAAACAAGCTGAATGGAAATGAAACAAACGTTAATGATCTTCCCCCACAGATGAAAGATCAAGAAGACTTCGACATCCTGACAGAAGGGTTTAATAGTGTCCAGTTGAGAGGCAAGAACAGGGATGTTTTGTTGCAGTACAAAGACGAACTAAAAGACAGACACTCAAATCTTGAAGATAAAATGAAAATGTGCAAACAGGTGTTACAATCTGGTACCGCCGTTCAGGTGTACGATGAAGCGTCCAATATTCATGTTGATGGAACATATATACAACCATCAACTGAAGATGTCCTTTCAGAAGGTCTCGCGTGTGGTGTGTGTCTTCAGGAGAAATTCCTTCAACAAATGCTGCTTGTGGACTCCGAGGTCATCACAAACAAACGATCACGAAGAAATGCACTATACATTGCACCACCAAACCATCAATTCTAAGAATGTTTCGTTTTATTTTCTTAACAATTCGTCCATCTATTTATTCTTTTCGCGAACAAAGCTCCAATTAAGACGCTTAACAGCTGATACCGTACGAAAAAGCAACTACGTTTCCAAGTGGAATATAATGTGGTAGGTTCATTTATCACGGACTAAAATGGAAGCCTCGTCGCCTGCTAGCAAAGATACGCGGGGTATGCAGATTATGCAACAGGAACCATCTCACCGTATTGTTATGTTTTGTTTTTTGTTGTTTTTTTTTTGTTTTTTTTTTGTTTTTTGGGGGGTTTTTTTGGGGGGGGGTGCAGTTACATTAAGTTATAAACCAAAAGAGGACACCTGACATGGGAATCTACTTGTGTATGACCAATCACTGCAATTAAAGTTTGTCTGTAACGGATTATGAATAGACTTTTTTTGTGGACAGTAGTATATGAAGGCAGTCATATAGTTTCAAAGGGGTGTACTAACATACTTGAGGTCAACGGAACAGGACACCGTAAGAGGATTAGGAGAAAAAACACCCGATAGAAGACAAAAAGAGGATAATACATTAGGAGAAAAACACGGGATAGAAGACAAAAGAGGATATTACATAAGGAGAAAAACACGGGATAGAAGGCAAAAAGATTCAGCTGAATTATCTATTGAAGATTTCTATACTTACAGAAAATAGGAGAATGTCCATCTCATCGGGTACTACAAATCCATTGTGAATAGCTTACCCTTTATTGGATTGTTTAGAATGGTGATACCATCTGGATCAAAACAATGTTCTTAAAAAACATTGATTAACGTTTGCAATTGATTCATAATATGAAAATCATGCAATGAGTACTAAAGACGTTTTGATGATGTGACAGGAATATCTTTATGTATCTGAAGCTAAACATGAAATCATGAATGTTCTCATAAAGCTGGTATAACAGTGGGAATATTTGAGGGAGACGTAAAAACACTTTATAACCTAAACTATAAAAATTATGATGATGTAGTTGATTAATGATGATAGTGTGTAATGAAATGATGTACTTTAGTGGCATAGGTTCATTTGTCTATCATTTCAGTTGTATTCTAGTTGTATTATTCACTGTATTAAATTTTACAAAATCATATCGCCAGTACAATGAAGAAAGGTGGCTAGCAAGATGAACCGCTTATTAATATTTAGACATAGTATAACTAGCCTTGGTTTACATCCTGTAGTCCGACATGTTCTGTCCAACTTTCAGATGCAGAACTGCTGTTGCTAGGATAGAAGGGTAAATGGTTTATCTATTATTAAAAAGAGTGGAACTAACATTATCATATAGTCCGACATAATCTGTCTACCTTTGAGAAGGAAGGATGTTGTTGCTAGAGCTTAGTAGTCTGGTTCTTATAGTGTTTTACTTCTTATCATATCATAAACTTTAAAATGAGTTCTTTATAATGTGCACAAGAATAATACACTTTGATAAAAACACAGTGATTGTCGTTCACGAGACATTTAAACTGAGAAAGATATATGCAATCCTTTATTGACTGTAAAGGATTGCGTAAGATCAAGTGATTTATACCATATATTTCCTGTAGTGTGCTCAGTCAGAATGTAGACCAACGTTTAAAGGGAACGTGATAGGTATTCCAGAGCCCCACTCGATTTGCACTCTTCTCCTTCTAGAATATATCTTCCGGTTACTCGATTTGTAGCTCTTCTGCTTCTGGAAGATCTTCTACCTCTTCCGTCTCGAAGCTAGAAAATTGATCTTCCAAGATGGCGGCGACCATGTTTTAAGTGTGCGAGTGATGAGTTTCACTAGAGACGGATTTATGACACATACATGCACATGTTTGTGTCACAGTGTTTGAGAAAACTGAAAAACTTGTTTGTTTTTGGGCTATATTCTACCAGTTTACTCGATTTACATATAACGGAATGCGATCTTCTTAGAAAGCTTCTCTTCTGAGAAGAGTGCAAATCGAGTGGGGCTCTGGACTACTTGCTGATAATTTATTCATTTTGGCGGACTCCAATTTTAGCGCATACCTGAATCAAAACAGTGCAATATTGAATTGGTGTAAGCATAGTAATAACAGTGGAAAAATATACCATAGATTTAATAGCGAAATGTTTCCTGAGCAAAGAAAATAAGGTAACAGCTTAAACAGATTGACAGGAACCAATAACACAAAGCACTACTTTAGGTGACCAGTATAACAAGTACTCTATCAAAGCCTATAGTCAATCTACAAAACATTATTAATAATTACATAACCCTATCGAGCTAATTTGTAGCAAGCATTCTTCAGATAATTGGCAGTACAGCTTTTACTTTCGGTTTGTACATATTTAGTATTCAACATGTTCTGAGGTTACCAACAGCACAGCATAAGTATTGTTTACTTTGTTACTCTGTGAAACCCCTGTGTTGTACAAAGTATCGTTATCTGTATGTATTATTGCACTGTCGTGCATAAACAAGAGGCGAAAGTACTCCTAGCTCTCTGGACAACTTCAGATAACTAGTTCAATGTATTTACCTATTAGTGAATAAGCAGCTTCTATAGTCTTACCCAACACAGATTAAATTTCGACGCGTTAAACACAACATGGGTGTAAAAAATTCACGACTGAAGAGCTACATGAGGGCTTGTTTATTATGTCTTAGCATAACTGAATCACACAAAAATCGGCTGTTTATCACTCAAAACAGTAATCTTTAATTATAAACTGTATTTTTGTCAAATATGTTCCGATATAAAATGTGACATTCTGATTTGGTTCATCTTAAATACACGCTCTTTCCACATATGGTTACTGTTGGTTTTAATCACACAAGGGGCAAAAGTAAATTTTCACTCAAATCACGAGGCTCTCCTGAAGAGAGTATCATTTGTTCTGATTCTATTCCTCACCGACTTCGCTATGTACATTTTATTATCATTGGTTTGGCTTGCTATGCAAACTCGAAATTATGTGGGGCCGCGGTGGCCGAGTGGTTAAGGTGTCCCGACACTTTATCACTAGCCCTCCACCTCTGGGTTGCGAGTTCGAAACCTACGTGGGGCAGTTGCCTGGTACTGACCGTAGGCCGGAGGTTTTTCTCAAGGTACTCCGGCTTTCCTCCACCTCAAAAACCTGGCACGTCCTTAAATGACCATGGTGTTAATAGGACGTTAAACAAAAACAAACCAAAGTGTGAGTACCTTGAACCTGACGACAGGTTAGCTGTAGTCTGCTTCTGTTTCCCTAGCTATGATGTTAGTCACAACTGCGCATGTAATAATATCTGAATTCAGAGGTCATAGCTACGACACACGCGGTGCAAAATAATACTGATACGAGCTGTAAGGAGAGAGGTTGACCGGATATGTTAAACCTCCTTACGAGATTAGCTGCAGGTAGCTAGCATTTATAAAGTTTTTCCAACAGATAACTTAGTCATGAAATGCATAATGCATACACCAAAAGTTGTTGTGCACTTCGTCAGAAATGTGCTTTTCCAATGCACAAAAGTATACTTGCTTTAGCTTTTCTGAGAAAGTTATCGGAAAATACCACTTCTGGTGCTCAAAATGGCTATAGGCCCTCGGCTAACGCTGTAGGCCAATCAAAGTACTGAAAGTATTGTTACAGTAACATGAATGTAAGATGACTATCGGGTGCCATCAATCTGAAGTATACTTATATTTGTGGAAACGTCAAACGCTATGTAGCAAGGATATTAGATGAACAACTCAAACCAAGGTCGTTAAAATCAATGTTATACATATGAAATGAGCATTTCACTTTATTTCAGAAAGTAAACACATTAAACTGTATTAAAAAAATCATGTTCCTATGGTAAAATAAATAACAAACCTCATTTCTTAAATTATCTTAAGGGGCATCTAAACAGCAAATCCAGTCAAAACATTGATATTCTACAGGCCTTTAAATCCCTATTATGGTGCAATGTCCCAGAAGTAACATGATGAACTTTTAGTATGTATCATGGCAAACCGTGGGACTTGCTGTTGACATGTAATTTGTTAAGCTGTTTGTAAATTTCAACAAAACGTAAGAAAAATGCATGTTTCAGGGGGACATAATTAACTCATTTGTATCCCATATATTACACACACTTGCCATGTCGTTTTGCTCACAAGTGTCTAAAGTACAAAATAGGAGCATTGGTTTGACCAGCTTTGACGTTATTATATGTATAAACGCTGTTTTTATTTTGACCTTGAATTGCAAATGGCGGTCGTGAATGATATCACACAAATACGGCATATAGGGAGGTATTTAAAACATCAAAAATGCTCTTATTAGACAATATAAAGTATTCTTGAAGTGGCAAAAAGACTACTTTTATGAAAAAATGTTCAGCCGTTGAGTTTGGGGTAAAACATGCCTATTTCTGAAAAAGGCTGCAAACTCACCAGTTTAACAAATTGACTTTAAAATGTTCTTCTTACTATGATGAGATGTCTTAAATGCATGATATAGGAGTGTTGTTATTAACTGAAATGCCCCCCTTTAAGCCATATTTGTGTAAAATTATTCACAGCCGCCATTTGCATTCCAAGGTCAAAACAAAATAAGTGTTTATACGTACATACAGTAAAATCCTGTCAAACAAATGCTCCTACCCTGTGCTATAGACACTTGTGAACATAACAGCTTGGCTATTTTTCAGGATTTGTCATTTGCGTGACTTAGAATTATTCCCTGCTACATCTTACCACAAAGTTACTCTATAGAATAAACTGGTAGCATCTATAGCAATTTATTGGTGATTGTAAGAAGCTACATGTCCAAACAAACATTTTGGTATATTACATGACATTTTTTGTGTAAATCTTTAGGTATTTATTCGTGTTTGAAATTCAACATTATTCTGCTATATAGATGACCCTTAAATCTTTAATAAATATGGTTATTGGTGCTTCTAATGTTTGCTAGTTTACCTGTTACAAACGTTTAGAATTATTCTCAAAGCAGCGCAGTCGGTTTTTTTTTGGTTTTTTTTTGTTTTAGATGTTCTATTCATTGAAGTATCCGTCGTGTGGATGTAAGGCGAGAAAATACTTAGTGCTTTGATTGTAAACAGGTTGCAAAACTGGCGGATTGACAGCAGTGATAATCTGAAGGAACACGAACAAAACTCGACCATACATTGACGTGATTGACAACTGAAATATGACAAAGAAAACCAAATTTTCTTATCTATATTTATGCTGTTTTAAGCCGCCAAGGTAAAGAGTTATAGCATTGATTTGCAAAAAATGAAAAACAAAATTTGATAATTGTACCCCCAACTGTGATTGAACTTGCGGTTATGAAGTAATGACACCTTCGGTCCCCAATGCGATATATACAGTGTGCGTAATAAAGGAAATTCCCTTTGCAACGCCATTTATATAATTAAAAGCAAGTACATGTTGTCGCAGTGGAGGTCAAACAGCCTTAGAGATTTATATGTAATACCATGAACCTCGTATTGTTGCTGCTTGTCGTGTTATCATTAGCTGTCAATCAGCCCTAAAAGTCCAGTACCCGGGGGATAGCCCGATAAGATGTGTCTGTAGGACGGATAAACGAGAGTAAGTGTGTGTATTGTTGATAACATATATTTGGATGCACATTTTTATTGCGCGTTATTGTGCATTTATCTGAGAATATATACCCAGATATTCCTTTGACCACATTCGTTTCTCTAATCCTTTTTATAGCTGTGATATGAATAACAATTAATGCTTATAGATGTAAATTACTGAAAGAAACATAAAAAATACCAGGATATAATCTGGATTCATATTGTGTCTGGCGTAGGTGAATAAGGTATACAATGCCGGAAACAGTTTGCTTTTTGACCTCAAGAACGATCGCTATAAATAGAAATTTCTCTTCTAAAAATGGGTTCCTTGATGGCCGAAGGAGGCCTGGCACATCCGAGCTCTTTTCTGTGCCACGGTCTACATTCGTCTGGTCTACTCGTTACTGTACCTCGGTATATTTTTTCTCTGGTACACAAACAAAGCATTTATGTTGATGTCTTGTCAACAGACATTAACGTCGAAAGTGAGAAATTGGATATGTGCATGTAATGTCCTGTTGTTGCAGCATATTATGATCTGTCAATTATGTGCCAGTCATGTTATCCGTATAGTGGTCACATCCATTGTAATAAGGTCATTGTCTGTCTGTTAGTCGTTTATTCATATATAAATACCAGTACTCTACAGTGCACTGTGACGGTTTCTATGAATGTTATCGATAAGATTGCGCAATCGTAACCTGTACATGCTATTACATTGATATGTTAGATTCAATAGAAGCACGATACAACAGGCACAACTACAGTATATTAGACTTGCAACATGGCGTTCAATATACCACATGCCATCCAGATACCTGTCAGGCGAAAAGGTGACCATAAATGTTCTGTCCATAGAAATAAGGAGCTATTAATACACTGCTCAGACTGTGATGAACTCATTTGTATCAAATGCAGTATCTCCATCCACAACGGACACAGACAAGAGGAGCTGTTAGATATAATACCACAGAGGAAATCTTTGCTTCAGGATTATATCAACGATACTGAAAATAAAACTCTAGTTCATCTCAAAAAGGAGATTGGGTCAGTTGAAAACAAGCTGAATGGAAATGAAACAAAAGTTGATGATCTTCCCCCACAGATGAAAGATCAAGAAGATTTCGACATCCTGACAGAAGAGTTTAGTAGTATCCAGTTGAGAGGCAAGAACAGGGATGTTTTAATAAAGTACAAAGACGAACTAGAAGACAGGCTTTCAAATCTTGAAGAAAAGATGAAAATGTGTAAACAGGTGTTACAATCTGGTACCGCCGTTCAGGTGTACGACGAAACGTCCAATATCCATGTTGATACTTCCAAACTCCCGTTAGAACCAGTTTTACGCGAGAATGACTTCCATCTTTGTACATCAACGCCTGACCAATTACTAGACAATTTGACCACCTCTAGTTTGCTAAAGGAAAGTGACATTAGCGCGAATCATCATGGAACAGATACTCAATCGTTATTAGACAATCTCCCCTCAAAAGTCCTCACGAGCGGTGTGTCTCTTCAGGGAAAATCCCTAGATCAGATGCTGCTGATAGACTCCGAAGTCATAGCAAACAAAAGATCAAGAAGAAATGCTGTACACATCGCACCACCATACCACCAAACATAAATAATGTTTAGTTTTATATTTAGACTATTCGCCCATCTATGCATTATTTCATAACTAAGCTCACACAAAGACGTTTTCCTTCCCACAATGTTACAATCTACACAACAACTATCCAAGGGTGGTTTTGTAATAAACCGACCGAATGGTTACACCTTACTAGGAAAGCCTGTGATCTATGACAGAGGAGTCCGTTTCAAATTTAGCTTTACCGGAGGTGAAAATAACCCATTGAAGGCAGTCTATTGCGGCAGGGGGAATACAGTAGCTGCAAACCTGTATGCCAGTGGTCTATGCCCTACAGAGGACAGGACATTATATCAGGGCAAAATACACTAAGGCAACAAACCAAATAACAGACCTTGCGTTTGCGTTTGATATAATGTGGATTTCTGTGTATTCAAACAAAAAGAGAAGATGTTCAAGGAATAAAATATCTGATATCAAAACCACGAAATACTAGAAAATCTTAGTGATGTACTCAGCTGCCATGGTGGGTAAACATTATCATTGCGGATCATTTTAGAAAACTATTGGTGCACTTCTGTTTGTAGTTCAATCGACTGCCACTTAGTGGAACAAGAACATACGGTACACCTATTTGGGAGAAACAATATCAAACGTTTTTCGTAGATAAGAAAGGACTGACAAACGTTGAATATATCAATGAATACAACTGACTTATACCATAAAGTTGGATTTCTAACAATCGGGAGTTCATAAACAGGTCAGGAACGAATTTGTGTAACTTTGGACTTTTATTGAACGCTTTCGTTTTTTGTGCTTTTGAGATTTGCGTGTTGTTGTATATGACGAATTAGAGGAGGTTCAGATTAAGACTTTCAAAGTTTAGGAGTTAAAGAGCTTTTTAAAGAGATACATCTTTACGTGATAAGTGATTCTATATATGAAAGGCTATTGGTCATTACATTGCATTTATATAAGTTGATAAGTTTTAAATGGAAGAAGTTTGTTACTTACATATAAATGTAAACTGATGCGATAGTATCATCCATGTCGGTTTATATTTTCATTTGAAAATAAATTAACTTTTCAGTGTTAAATACTCCTTCGCGTCGTCGACATCCTGAAGAGTATCACCTTATCATAAATGTAATTTTTGCATCATATGCCATAACGAATGCGCATACCACATATCGTAAACAAACATGGCTTCTCAAGTGAATCAGCTGCTATAAAAACAGAAAATATCTAGTATTTTGCTAGGGAAGCAACATGTATAGCAGATGGGACCTATTCATCCAAATATGATGTCGAAAAATAGGAGTTTACGTACTGTAAAATGTCTGCCTCGTTTTCAAAGCAGCCACATGATATGATTAGCGCTGTATTTGAGAGGGTTGTCAATTGCGTGTACACTATTGTGAATATCAGGTTTGCATAGAAACGTAACTAGAAGTGTATAAAACATTTACAATCAATAAAAAATGTTTTTTACTATGATGTCACCTTTAAATTCGATCTATTGTACTTTTAAGTCCTATTAATACATTCAAGTAGCGTAATGGCTACAGGTCCGCGGTCCATTATAATTATATTACAAATGTTCTGTGTGAGTTGTAATTCTGCCGACAGTTCTAACCCCCCGCAATGTCTCTATGTTCGTTTTATGTAACCTTGAGTACCGGCATAACAGATTACGCAATTTCATTCTGTGTATACATTTGGCTTGTTATCATAGTGTCACTCATGAAGTAGGCCAGCATTTAAAGCTGATCTAGCCGATTGATATTATACATAAGTATTTAGATACAGACCATTATATATGTTGTGTGAAGATTAGATTGGTGATCGGCAATAAAATGCACAAATCAAAACATGTCTAAAGTACGTCATTTCAATTTGTATCTGTCTACAAAATGGTTTCCACCGTACTCTTGGCAATCTAAAATGGCCACGTTCACGCGAAATGGTGACTCTTAAAGTTCTGTCCGTGGTAATAATGAGATAGGAGTATAATGTCGGATCTGTGATTATTGTATCTGTATTACATGAAGATTTCTCACTCATTAAGGTCATATACAATTTTAACTGCAACAAAAGATAATATCGACATTTGCGCCTTCTGCTTCATCGACGACAGCCGCAATACCAATCTACGTTATCCGGCTTAAGTCACTTTTTCATAATGAGAACTAAGGTGGTGACAATGGAACATCGAACACGACTGATTTGATATCGCACAATTTGTTTTCTTTGTTTGTTTGTTTTTGTTCTTTCATTTAAGGACGTGCAAGGTTTTGGAGGTGGAGGAAAGCCGGAGTACCCGGTGAAAAACCAATGGCCTACGATCAGTTTCTGGCAACTGCCCCACGTAGGTTTTGAACTCGCAACCCAGAGGTGGAGGGCTAGTGATAAAGTGTCGGGGAACCTTAACCACTCGGCCACCGCGGCCCTCGATATCGCACAAGGATATATAACACTTCCAAACCGGATAGTGATATCGACTATAATTTTTTTTTAATTCAACGACCAACAAACACGTGTGCAAATCATAAATAAAGTATTAATTGACAACGAAGCCTAAGAAAACGTAAAAAAGTTTAATTATTACCAGATATTCCTGTATGGAAGCATATTTGGCTTCATCGAGCATCAAAGTTTCTTTTGGTATACATATATGACCTGATTTGTCTAAAAGTAAAGCTATATTGCTGGCTTGAGAATAACTGAACAATTTTAAGCGGGTCGGTTTGCAAGATTAATAGTCAATGACAAAGAAATGAAATCCGTTTGTTTTATTTTCATCTGAATTGTACTGGCCCCATGAACCTTTTCTTGAGACGATTACCCCTTATGAACAAAACCAACAAAGAATCAGGACATCACAATGAAATGATATATATTAGTATGGTAATAAAATAGCAATGGCAATAAAAATTACTATGGTAATAAAATAGTAATGAAGATAAAACTTTTGACATCTAAGTGGATCATATTACCTTCAGTGTTATCAACTGAATTTTTTTTTTTTTTTTTTTTTTTACAAAAATATGCATTCCATGCTACCCACTTAATAGTGAGGTACAACGTAAGTGTATTGGATAACTGCACTGCCAAGCCAAAAGCGAATTCCAAATGTTCTGTCCATAGAAATAAAGAGGTAATCCAAATGTTCTGTCCATAGAAAAAAGGTGGGATTCCAAATGTTCTGTCCATAGAAATAAGAGGTAATATTGCACTGTTCAGACTTTTATGGTTTTTATTTGTGTTACATGCAGTATTTCCACAGATGGAAGATGTAAACATGTCTGACAATCTGATACCTTGGTCCAGGTGTAGGATGAAACGTCCATTATTTCCGCCGATGTCCTCAAGCTTCTCCAGAGGGAAGTGACACCAGTGTTAGTTTCAAGAGAAACGACAAACAGCGGTCCGGAGATAAGGTTTCCTCTTAAACTAACATCACTAGTGAAATGACGCCTCTGAAGGAATTCCTTGACCAGTCCATTGTACAGTTACGGTTTCACAGTGCAACTGACTGGTAAACAAAATCACCAGCCAATCATAGTGCCTTTTCATTAAACGTCATGAAAGTTACATTCTGGAATATTTAACAAAAACTCACAGTCAATTTGTCATTCCAAGTCAAAAGAACAGCAAGAGGGACTAAAACTAAAAATATGTACAGAACTGGAAGTATAACAAATGTCTTTGTCTTCTCGTTTATAGTTAAACGTTTCCATAATCCCATTAGTATGTAATGTAAAGAAATCAAGGAAGTTAGGTGACTACAAAGACCATCGCAACACACATCTGAAGAGATGTGTATTTTAATGATATCGTTAGGAATTGGAACCTTCAAGAGAATGATGATACACTCAAAAGGGAATGCGTCATACACTTTAACACAGAAACATGCAGAACAATTTATTACTTAATATATGTTAAAGATGCAAGAACAACAAAGATTGTGGCATATCCGGGTCACTTTCTTAGAATGTTTAACTTTTAGTCACACGGATAGGAATGACACATACACTTGTTAAGATATCTTAATGTTTACTGATAATAAAAGATTGTAAAATCTAAAATTGTCATTATTATTAGATCATTCAGGCAGTAAATCAATGTGAATGGGACTATAAAGGTATGTATTCACTGGTTAGCCAGTAAATATCTAGGTAAACTCTCAGTGCATTGGACATATAAGATGGCTACCAACGTACCACTGGCAAATATAAAGGGACAGATGTCTGTCAGGAGAAAAGGGGACTCCAAATGTTCTGTCCATAGAAATAAGGAGCTAGTAATACACTTCTCGGACTGTGTTGATCTTATTTGTATTTCATGCAGTATTTCAAACCACAGCCATCACAAACAAGAGGAACTGTCAGACGTAACGCCGCGTAACATATCTGTTCTTCAGCGGTATATCGACGACACAGAAAATGTCAGTTGAAATTAAGTTGACTAAAAATGACACAGACTTTGAAAACCTTGATGAAAAAGTGAAACAGCAGGGAGTAGAGCGTAAAAAACACATTGACACGTTGATTGAAGAGTTTGTGTCTAATAGTGCCAAGCTTAGAGACCAAAACAGGGACTTGCTGAAGAAGTACAAGGAGGAACTCCAAGAAAGATACAACACTGTTTTTAAACAGATGGAAGAATGTAAACAGGTGATACAATCTGGTACCCCTGTCCAGGTATACGATGAAACATTCAATATTTCTGTCGATGTTCCCACACCAATCCCACCAGAACCAATACTGTGTGAAGTTGACATTCGGCCTTGTACATCAATCTGTGAAAAGTTGGATAACGTATTTGGCAGTTTGATCAACTCTTTCGGCCAAGAGGAAAGAGAAGCGATACGTCAGGAAGAATTCCTTGACAAGCCCATTGTAAAGTTACAGTTTCAGAGCACAATTGACAGTACTTCAATCAATCCGGTATCCTCTGGTGTTTGGCTTAGTGGCTCTGATTCTAGAAAAGTATCTCTCGTAGACTTCAAAGGTCAGAGCAAGACAAAGATCAAACATCAGTGTATTATACAATGCACCGCCGTATCATCGAACACAAACGATATTTGGTTTGGATGTTTTCGAGACTCACAATCTATGAAAAAATATCAGGATTGCATGTCCCAGTCAAATGCTTTACAACTGATTCTTGGCCATTATGCCTCTGTATTTCAAAAGAGGAACATGTTGTGGTAGGTTCACTTTACAATATAACAATCTACACAACAACAGGCCAAGTGGTAGCCACCATATCTGTAAGCAAAGATCTGCAGGGAATGCAGGGTCTCGCACCAGGATCTATCTCACAGTCTCCGGTAACAAGTAACTTTGCGGTTTCATTCAAATGCAAACAAGATGATGACTACTTGTCAGGAAAACTCGTGGTGTATGACAAAACACTCGAATTCATGTTTGAATATAGCAGAAGAGGGGATGATGTTCCTTGGAAGGCAGTCTATGACAGCAGGGGAAATCTGGTAGTTGCAACCGCATACGCCTGTGCAACATCTTTACAGCTGTTCGACGGATCAGGACAGTATTTGAGGACAGTATACGTGACAACAAACGAAATAGCAGACATTGGGATTAAGTTGGACGATGTGCTGTGGATTTCCGTATATGCAGAAAAGTATGGGGCGCCGTTTTACTATTTATTCCCATTTGGTGATATCACCTATTCAAATGAGTGATATCACCTATTCGAATAGGTGATATCACTTAAGAACTTTTTAAAGTGATATCACCTATTCGAATAGGTGATATCACTTATTGAAACGAATAGGTGATATCACCAATTCGAATAGGTGATATCACTCATTCGAATAGGTGATATCACTTAATGAAACGAATAGGTGATATCACCAATTCGAATAGGTGATATCACTTATTTGAAAAATGAATGAGTGATATCACCTATTCGAATAGGTGATATCACGGATTGAATAGGTGATATCACCTATTCGAATCGGTGATATCACCAAATGGGAATAAATAGTAAAACGGCGGCCCATAGTGATATCACTCATTCGAATAGGTGATATCACTTATAAAATTTCATAAGTGATATCACCTATTCGTATAGGTGATATCACTCATTCGAATAGGTGATATCACTTAAGAATTTTATAAGTGATATCACCTATTCGAATTGGTGATATCACCTATTCGAATAGGTGATATCACTTTCGAATATTTTTAAGTGATATCACCTATTCGAATGAGTGATATCACCTATTCGAATAAGTGATATCACCTATTCGTTTCATTAAGTGATATCACCTATTCGAATAGGTGATATCACGGATTGAATAGGTGATATCACCAAATGGGAATAAATAGTAAAACGGCGCCCCATAGAAAATCAAAACCATAGAGTACTACAAACCTGCGTGAAGTATCTAACTCCATGTGTATTATCCTCACAGGTGTATAGACCGAGAGCTGAAAAATAAGACGCTTTAAGCACTTAGTAAAATTAATTTCAGATAACCTGCACATTTACATGAATACATATTGTATTATTGTATGGACGTTAACCAATCAGACGTTCTCTTTTCATCGATTTTTATGGCTGCAAACAGTGAATACTTGACTGTGTTTTTCTTTTGTTTGTTTGTTTCCTTTTTTTCTAATTGGCCAATCAGGAAACAAATAACAATATATCATTTTCTACGTTTACGTAAAAGGATCAACAGATAGCCCGTTCGTGCAGACAGCGTGCAAAACAATAATGTGATACGAGGATGTTACGACATATTACGATATCAGTGGCGTAGGAAGCGGGGGGGCAGGGGGGGCACTACCCCCACTGCCCCCCCCCCCCACTTTTTAGAGTGGGGGCAAACATATCTTTTTGCCCCCCCCCCCCCCCCCCAGAGTGGGGGGGGCAAACATATCTTTTTGCCCCCCCCCCCCCCCCCCCCCCCCCCCCACTTTTTGACATCCAAAATCTAAAAAAGGGGAAAAAACACAAATTTATATATTCATTTCGATAAATATCTGTATATTTTCGAACCGATAATGTTTTCTTGAAGGCAACGATAAAAACTTTATCTTGTACATCCGGAACATTCCGACTTTTATGCTAGTATATCAATCCTCAGACCTGTGTGTCGGTCGTCTGCACTAGCCTGGTAAGTCAATATTTATATCTTAATACGAAATTTTGGTTAACTTCATCACATAGATTCAATAAGTTGATGATAATTTGTGAAGTTAATTGAGTTCATAATGAGAACAAGACAGAAACACAACATGAATAAGAATGCGCGGTTTTAACGTGAATCGAGTGATACTAATTACCAACAGGTACGAGGAAATACAAAAATAATTCGGTTCGCGCCTACGGCGCTCGCTTTATCCCTAAATTACTGCCCTGGGTGGCCCCCAGACCTCTCGCAAAAAGGGGAAAAAAATCGTCTCGCGCCTACGGCGCTCGCATGATCGCTTAATTACTGGACCCCCCTTTCGAAAACTCCTGGATCCGCGCCTGATTCCGAATTATTGGAAATGTGCTATATTTTATTTTCCGCGGAGGGCTTAGACCCCCTTGAACCCCCTATCAGGGCGCTGCCCTGGACCCGCTGGGCGGCCCCTCACACCCCTCGTAAAAAAAAAAAAAATCGCCTCGCGCCTACGGCGCTCGCATTATTACTAAATTACTGGACATCATCGAAAATCATGGCCGGGCCTCGTGATTCATGTTTTGCCATAAATAATATATCCTGATTTGCGTAAATAACATATTTTGTACTACATAAATTATCAAAATTATCATGGGATGTTGAAATGATAATTATTGGCTAATTTTGCGGAGATGGCATACGATTTGTTTAGTGCGTAAAATTTAAGGTTAAAAAAAATTTTGCCCCCCCCCCCCCACTTTTTGACGACTTCCTACGCCACTGGATATGGTGGAACATCATCTCGACGACTGATCCTTCACGAATGGGAACTTAATTTCATGAATGTGGTATATTGTCAAAAAATTATTTTGTTCTAATGGGAAGAATAGAAAATGAAAAACATTTACTCAAATAATAAAAAGTGACTTGCTTTCCGTAGTTGATCATCAGTCAAAAGTGTAAAGTTAGGTATAAATACATTAGTTATAATGTTTCTATTTGATATAAATATAAGAATACATTGGTAGATATATTTTGAATATATGTAGTTAGTATATCAGTTGTTGTTCACCCTTTTTTAATATGAAGAGAGGTTAGCATACACATTCAGAATAGAGCAGGGCTTCATTGCCAAATTTTTCTTTACAGTAGAAAATTTAATAGAATGACATGGAATATTTGGTGCCATTTTTACTGCAATCTGTAATTAGAGTGGTATTTGATAAAAAAAAGTTATGATATAAAAGGAGAGACAGGGTGTTGGAGTTATCGAGAGGGAGGATGTGTAACATGTGTATCCAAAATATTTAGGGTTGATAGTTAAGTGGTCGAGAAAGACTTGCAGACTGGGATCAGAGGAGTGTTGCCGAAGGCTTACGTCACAGAAACTTTAAATGTTGCCAAGAGAATTATGTCTCTGAGATTTGTAGTGTTGCCGACAGGCTTGTGTTTAAGAGGATTGTAGTGTTGCCGACAGGCTTGTGTTTCAGAGGCTTGTAGTGTTGCCAACAGGCTTGTGTTTAAGAGGCTTGTAGTGTTGCCGACAGGCTTGTGTTTCAGAGGCTTGTAGTGTTGCCAACAGGCTTGTGTTTAAGAGGCTTGTAGTGTTGCCGACAGGCTTGTGTTTAAGAGGCTTGTAGTGTTGCCGACACGCCTGTGTTTAAGAGGCTTGTAGTGTTGCCGACAGGCTTGTGTTTCAGTGACCTTGTAGTGTTGCCGATAGGCTTGTGTTTCAGAGACTTGCAGTGTTGCCGACACGCTTGTGTTTCAGAGGCTTGTAGTGTTGCCGACAGGCTTGTGTTTTAGAGGCTTGTAGTGTTGCCGACAGGCTTGTGTTTCAGAGACCTTGAAGTGTTGCCGACAGGCTTGTGTTTCAGAGACCTTGCAGTGTTGCCGACAGGCTTGTGTTTCAGAGACTTGCAGTGTTGCCGACAGGCTTGTGTTTCAGAGGCTTGTAGTGTTGCCGACAGGCTTGTGTTTCAGAGACTTGAAGTGTTGCCGACAGGCTTGTGTTTCAGAGGCTTGAAGTGTTGCTGAGAGGCTTGTGTTTCGGAGACCTTGAAGTGTCGCCGACAGGCTTGTGTTTCAGAGACTTGAAGTGTCGCCGACAGGCTTGTGTTTCAGAGATTTGCAGTGTTGCCGACAGGCTTGTGTTTCAGAGACCTTGTAGTGTTGCTGATAGGCTTGTGTTTGGTTAATGAGAGTCCAGCGCGACACTTGGTTTAGAGTTGTTATTTAACTGTTAATGGCAAGACAATTACAGGAACTGTAAAGAAAGACTTTAATGTTGTTTATAAAAAAAAATCACATACATGTACATATTGGGCTTTGTCCTTTAATAAATATCATATAGCGTGTGTTGAAATTGTTATTTTTAATAGCTAATGCAAAAAGAAATAGAAATAATATATGATGTCAAAAATCTTTTCAAAATGGTATCAGAATTTGGATAAATTCCAATTTTATTTAAACATTTACATCCATCAATCAAATACATTGTACATGACATGTGCCTGAAATGAAAATGCTAAAGTAAAAAAGTATACGTATAATATCAACAGATTCAACACTATAGACATAGGCTGATTAAAAATTCAATGAAACACACAAATAATTAGTAGAAATTAGTATTTAATAGTAATTGTTTACTTATATACAGTGAATAATTGGTATATATACACTTAGCACTGGACAATGGATGATGGATCATTCATGAAATTTAAACATGCATTCACAATTAATAAAAACACTTTTACTATCATCTACTAACTACTATTAAATATCAATGTGTTTCATTGAACTTTATTGAATTAAATGTAATATTTTATCATAAATTGTAAATGATAATGATCTTATGCATATTTGATAAGTATGCCCTATGCAAGGTGTCTACACCAACATTATTCTTTAAGGTGGGACGAAAATAGAGGGAGGGGGATGATATCTGTAAAATAGAGTTCTTTGGTCCATAGATGTGGGGAAACTGTCTACATCTTAACAAAGGAATGAATTCTATAATAAATCAACATATTTTCTTTTCACTTTTCAGAGTTTTGAGAATAATTGATTTTGCGAAAATTGATTTAAAACATTGCATCAATATTACACGTCTATAAAGTATACATTGTGCTTCCTTACTATCAAGTGGAGATTTTCTTGGTTGTTTTTGAAATAAAATGCTGAAATTTCAGTGACTTTTGGAGTTTGCTTAAACATTACTAACATTTGTAATGGCAAAGCAGAAAATTCTTGCTAACGTATTTGACCTCTATGAAATTCAATGTAGAACAATGTGTTTTATGCGAATATAGACTGTACAAGATGGCCAAGCGCAACAACCCTGCGTCTTCTTAAACTTGAAATGATGATGTTTGAGAGTTTCTCATAAAATCCATTCATGTGACCTTAGACGCTTTGAAGTTTATTGAAGTTATTTTAAGTCAATGCCATTTATATGAGAAAACCTTATAGCATCCCATCCCAGATATCTGCTGTCTAAATATCAGCGCTGTGATTCCAACACTTTCTAGTAGCAGTTGTTTGAATTGAAAGGCTGATTAACGGATAACACAATGAATGTACTGACGGAAAACATCAGCTAATAGGTCAAGACTTTCTTACATCTAGGGCTCAAAGGCGTTAATATATGCATTGAATGGTGTTTTTATTGAAATTTTTAAGGGGTTTCCCCTGGGGCCTCATATAGCCAAATTTTTTATACAAGATACTTTTCCCCTTTTTTTTTTTAAATTTTATTTACAAAAAACCCCCCCTTTTTCTGCAAAACATTTCCAAAATAATCACTTTTTGTCTTTTTTTGAAGGTCCCCATCAAAAATTTTTTAATAAAATTTGGCAGACTAAAAATGGACCCAAACTTACCACCTCTGCTGGACCCAAAAAAAAGTCCCCACAAAAATAAACTCTCTGGGAACTCCCTCTATAATAGAAGCCCCGAACACTCCGAAAAAACCGGTTAAATTTAGGAAAAGGTGGCCGTTTTTTTTTCCCTCCCTTTCCATGGGCTGTTAAACATAATTCAAGGGACATGGGCCCCCCCCCCCCCCTTTTTTTTTTCCCCCGGGGAAAAAAGGTTGGGGCGTTATGGGGGGATAGGGCGATTCAAAGCAGGGGGGCAGGATCAAACACAAATCAGGGGAAATGGGGGATTTTCAGGGGCCCGTTTCTTTAAAAAAGAAGGGGAGGAATTGGGGGGCCTAAACCCCGGCCATTCCTCCGTGCTCCTAAAACCCCGGTTTTACTTTACCTACATCCATCCTGTGCATATCGGCGCGGGCCCACTTTTAAGCGGTTGTTGAATACGAAACGGTTCCCGTTATACCGATGGGAAACAGACCACAAACCTTAGCAGTGTTCCAGCTAAAGTGCCGCCTGATGGCCTGCCCATGTTTGCAGCCCGGTTACTTGTCACGCACCAACGTGCACGATATAGCAAGGGTTCTCATCCGAAATTTACCCTCTAATCCTCCAGTTCCAGCTCTCCCGAAACCTTCGCCCTGTATTACCCGACATATGCAAACACAAGGCCGACGGTCCAAGTGTCCTCCTCTAACTGTCGACCTGTCCTGGAGCGCGTAGTGCCTGCATCATACAGGGGGCATTTACCAGGCACTACAGTGGATTCAATACATAGCCCACCAGGTAGCGAGACGCGGGGCCTGTATCGGAACAGCTGGCCGTATTCCAGGGACAATGTGGAGAATATACGCGCAGTAGTTTACATGGTGCAAGGACGTTAGCGGTAGACACGGCATTATTCAGGAGCGACGTCAGCAATGGTAGACCGTTAGAGTTTCAGTGGGCATAGATAACTGGAGCATATCGCACCGTGCGTGTAACAGTGGTGTTCCAGGATGTGAGATATTGCAGCTCAGGTGCGGGCTCCATTATCAGGGAACAGGTGGGAGGTAATGTACAGGGACCGAGTGTCGATCGTCCCCAGGGTCTCCCTCAACACTTGTACACCGACTGAACCTGACGCCGATAATAGGGACATCTCCACTACGGCCCATCCCCCCAAACAACCTTGCCTCAACAGCTCACCTAGGTCTCCCACAGCCCTACTGTCCAGATAAATCCCCTCCCCCCGTCCCTAACGTGCCCTATACACTGCTCACTGCCCCCTTTTCCTCGCTAAAGGCCCAACCTGCCCCGTTATCCTTTACGCCCACCTTACTCCGAGCTCTAATTTCCCTATAACCACTCTACCTATACACTACCCGCTTCTCAGATCCCCCACCCTGTTCCCTTACATACCAACCTCACCCCTGATACCTACCTTTCTTCTTCCCTCCTTCTCTTAAATACTCCCCTTTCCCCTGCATACACCCCTCCTCCAATACACTCCCCCTGCCTTAGCCATATTACTGTTTTCCAATCCTTATTCCTAACTCCATCTCGCTTAATTCCTTCCCCGATACACTACCCCAACCTGTCTCCCTGATACACTGCCCCACCTGTCTCCCTGATACACTACCCCAACCTGTCTCACTGATACACTGCCCCCACCTGTCCCCATGATACACTGTCCCACCTGTCTCCCTGATACACTGCCCCCACCTGTCTCTCTGATACACTGCCCCCACCTATCCCCCTGATACACTGCCCCCACCTGTCTCCCTGATACACTACCCCACCTGTCTCCCCGATACACTGCCCCCCACAAGTCTCCCTGATACACTGCCCCCACCTATCCCCCTGATACACTGCCCCCACATGTCTCCCTGATACACTGCCCCACCTGTCTCCCCGATACACTACCCCAACCTGTCTCCCTGATACACTGCCCCACCTGTCTCCTCGATACACTGCCCCACCTGTCTCCCTGATACACTGCCCCACCCGTCTCCCCGATACACTGCCCTCAAGTGTCTCCCTGATACACTGCCCCACCTGTCTCTCCGATCACTGCCCAACCTGTCTCCCCGATACACTGCCCCTCTGTCTCCCCGATACACTGCCCCAAAGTGTCTCCCTGATACACTGCCCTACCTGTCCCTCTGATCACTGCCCCCCCCCCCCCCAAGTGTCTCCCTGATACACTGCCCCAGTGTCTCCCTGATACACTGCCCCAGTGTCTCCCTGATACACTGCCCAACCTGTCTCTCCGATTACTGCCCAACCTGTCATCCTGATACACTGACCTTACCTGTCTCCTCGATACAATGCCTCACCTGTCTCCCCGATACACTACCCCAACCTGTCTCCCTGATACACTGTCCCCACCTGTCTCCCTGATACACTGCCCCACCTGTCTCCCTGATACACTGTCCCACCCGTCTCCCCGATACACTGCCCTCAAGTGTCTCCCTGATACACTGCCCCACCTCTCTCTCCGATCACTGCCCAACCTGTCTCCCCGATACACTGCCCCTCTGTCTCCCCGATACACTGCCCCAAAGTGTCTCCCTGATACACTGCCCTACCTGTCCCTCTGATCACTGCCCCCCCCCCCCCCCCCCCAAGTGTCTCCCTGATACACTGCCCCACCTGTCTCTCCGATTACTGCCCAACCTGTCATCCTGATACACTGACCTTACCCGTCTCCTCGATACAATGCCTCACCTGTCTCCCCGATACACTACCCCAACCTGTCTCCCCGATACACTGTCCCCACCTGTCTCCCTGATACACTGTCCCCACCTGTCTCCCTGATACACTGTCCCCACCTGTCTCCCCACTACACTGCCCCACCTGTCTCCCCGATACACTGCTCCACCTGTCTCCCCGATACACTGCCCCTCCGTCTCCCCGATACACTGCCCCAAAGTGTCTCCCTGATACACTGCCCTACCTGTCCCTCTGATCACTGCCCCCCCCCCCCCCCCCCCCCCCCAAGTGTCTCCCTGATACACTGCCCCAATTGTCTCCCTGATACACTGCCCCACCTGTCTCTCCGATTACTGCCCAACCTGTCATCCTGATACACTGACCTTACCTGTCTCCTCGATACAATGCCTCACCTGTCTCCCCGATACACTACCCCAACCTGTCTCCCTGATACACTGTCCCCACCTGTCTCCCTGATACACTGTCCCCACCTGTCTCCCTGATACACTGCCCCACCTGTCTCTCCGATCACTGCCCAACCTGTCATCCCGATATACTGACCTTACCTGTCTCCTCGATACACTGCCCCCACCTGTCTCGCCGATACACTGCCCCCAACTGTCTCCCTACTACACTGCCCAACCTGTCATCCCGATATACTGACCTTACCTGTCTCCTCAATACACTGCCTCCTCAATACACTGCCTCCACCTGTCTCCCTGATACAATGCCCCACCTGTCTCCCCGATATACTGCCCCACCTGTCGCCCTGATATACAGGGAATTATTGACGTTTTTCTTGCAGATTGCTTTCAGTGCAAAGTTATTCACGTCGAATCCTGAAGATTGACATTATGGTTTACCTGTGTCCACTGTCTGTTAACACAGACCGGGGTGTGGTGTCTCAAGAGCCCAAACAAATCATTTGACACTGTCACAAGTTACTGATAAATAACCAACACCAACCTCAGAATTAACAATTTATTTGTTGAAAGTTAAACATGTATATTATATAAATATCACAGATAAAAATTGTGTTAGGAACTAAACAGAAGCGATAGTCTACACAAAACTAAATAAACAAATGTATATATCACATTAATTAACATATAATATCAGGGCTTTTTCCAAAGGCTTTTTGGGGCTGTTAATGGGCTCCATTCCCAAATGAAATTATTTCATATTTAAGCCAAATTCCCAAAATTTGCATTTTACTCCTGAAAAAATCTTTCCAAATTCATCAATTTTCTTCCCAAAATGAGAAAAAAAGGCCCCTTCCCAAACAAGTGAGAAAAAACCCTAAATATTGACACATACTTATCCGAAAGTTATTACATGCATGCATCCTGCTGTACTAAAATAGATACTATTCTTACAACCATCAATTGTTATTATTTCAGTGCTTTAAGAGCAATTTACAACAGCATAATTTAGGAACAGTAACTTATCAACTTGAGCAACAAAAAACTCTATGAGACTTGTGACTGTCTCCAACATGCTTATTTTAACTGGTAGTCAGATGGAAATATTCATGTAGACAGCCATATAGGCCTACAGAATGGCAAAACTAATTATAAAGCATCTGAAGATTTAATATGAAAGCACTTAATATGCTTTACTAATCTGAGTGTTTCCAGTTTTACTATTTTTCTATTATGTACCAGTCACTACAAATTTAAACATTTGAATATATATAAACAAAGAATACCGACAAAATAACCAAACCATAATTCCAACTCAAAATGGATCAAACAAGGCAAAATATGAACAAAAATATATTATAAAATCATATTTTCTAAAAATAGTAACGGTAATCCAAAATTCCTGAAACTTGACCTTCAAGATATTGTGGTCCTTTATCATTGTGAAGTTTAATTCAAATCCCTGAAGGAATGAAGCTGCTAGAAACTTTGGTGTTACTCCGGTAGAGTAATTATGACAGCATATCAGGGCCGCTGCAAAAATTTATTTAACATGTACGTACAACTTAGTAGCTTGTATGTACAACTTAGTAGCTTGTATGTACAACTTAGTATCTTGTGCGTACAACTTAGTAGCTTGTGCGTACAACTTAGTAGCTTGTACGTACAACTTAGTAGCTTGTACGTACAACTTAGTATCTTGTGCGTACAACTTAGTAGCTTGTGCGTACAACTTAGTAGCTTGTGCGTACAACTTAGTAGCTTGTACGTACAACTTAGTAGCTTGTACGTACAACTTAGTAGCTTGTATGTACAACTTAGTATCTTGTGTGTACGTACAACTTAGTAGCTTGTATGTACAACTTAGTATCTTGTGTGTACAACTTAGTATCTTGTACGTACAACTTAGTAGCTTGTATGTACAACTTAGTATCTTGTGCGTACAACTTAGTATCTTGTATGTACAACTTAGTATCTTGTACGTACAACTTAGTATCTTGTACATACAACCTAGAATCTTGTGCGTACAACTTAGTATCCTGCACGTACAACTAAGTAGCTTGTATGTACAACTTTGTATCTTGTACGTACAACTTAGTATCTTGTGCGTACAACTTAGTAGCTTGTACGTACAACTTAGTAGCTTGTACGTACAACTTAGTAGCTTGTACGTACAACTTAGTAGCTTGTATGTACAACTTAGTATCTTGTGTGTACAACTTAGTATCTTGTACGTACAACTTAGTAGCTTGCATGTACAACTTAGTATCTTGTGCGTACAACTTAGTATCTTGTATGTACAACTTAGTATCTTGTACGTACAACTTAGTATCTTGTACGTACAACTTAGTATCTTGTACATACAACCTAGAATCTTGTGCGTACAACTTAGTATCTTGTACATACAACCTAGAATCTTGTCGATACAACCTAGTATCTTGTATGTACAACTTAGTATCTTGTATGTACAACTTAGTAGCTTGTATGTGCAACTTAGTATCTTGTGTGTACATCTTAGTATCTTGTACATACAACTTAGCATCTTGTACGTACAACTTAGTATCTTGTACGTACAACTTAGTATCTTGTACATACAACTTAGTATCCTGCACGTACAACTAAGTAGCTTGTATGTACAACTTTGTATCTTGTACGTACAACTTAGTATTTTGTATGTACAACTTAGTATCTTGTACGTACAACTTAGTATCTTGTACGTACAACTTAGTATCTTGTATGTACAACTTAGTATCTTGTATGTACAACTTAGTATCTTGTATGTAGAACTAAGTATACAAGATAAATAATTGTTTGCAGTGGCCCTGATATGCCCCCCTTCTGCATGCTGGTTTCATTAATTTAAATCAAATCAAGTACACCCCAGTCTTCATAATCAACATATACCACTGCGTGTGCTATAACAAGATACAAGTATATAGTATATATAGTATATATTATGTGCTGATAAAAACATAATCAAGTTGATATAATTTAAATTGATGTGCTTCTAAAATGGCCAATTGTTAATACAAATAACATGAACATTGTCGTCTATTCCAGGTGAAATATCTACTAATTCCATCCTACATTGATTAGGGTTGTAAATACTTATTAGGGAACTTTCTTATGACAATATACCATTATATGAATCCAAATAAAATGGCAAAAAAGGACAAACCATACTAAATAATTCTTCTGTGTCAATGTTCTATACAAATGCTGACAAAATCATCACCGAGCACTTCTATCATCTTGTATAAGATCCAACTTACTGAACTCTTTTGTGTTTATATTCTGTACGAATCCAGAAAAATATGATTATCATGCACTTCCGCCATCTTGTGTTAGGTCTAATCTACAAAGCTCTTAGAACTAGCTGTGTTTAATGTCATGTACAAATCCAGATAAAACGACTACCAGGCACTTCCACCATCTTGTATTCAATCCGTACTCCAGAACCCTTTTGTGTTGATATTCTGTACAAATCCATATAAACTGACTACCAGGACCTTCCGCCATCTTGAATTTAATCTGTCCTACATAACTCTTTTGTGTTGATATTCTGTACAAATCCGTATATAATGACTGCCTGGCACTTCCACCATCTTGTATTACTGGGGTAGATTCAACCTACAGAACTCTCCTGTGTCAATGTTTTTCCCCATTATATGCTCACTATCAAGATTTGGTGTCTTGTGCTGGACATACACTCTTGGTAAACAGCTGTCCTGTTAATAATAGAAAAAGAGGATGTTAAAATGAATTCTATAAGAGAAATTTATATCCAAAGTTCAATTTTGAATATTATCTATACATGGTTGAAAGTGTCAAAATCTCAAAATACTGAAATATCTGTTTTTGTAAAAAAAAAATAACATCAATATATATATGGGAGAACATATTTCCAAAATAATGAATTCAGTATTAATACTGAAAGCTTTCATCCTTGTTAGTTTTCAATGGAGAAGTTCAATGAATATTTGTTGACAAACAAATTTTATAAAACTACAATACCTTACTCCTCAATCGATTCTCAAAGAGATAAAAAAAAAAAATAAATAAATACCTGGTCTGTCTAACAGTGAAATGAATTTAAAGATTATTATCTGAGAAATCGTTTATCAAACAAAATTAAGTTTTACTGTCTACACTAATTATTTTAACATTGTTATCTGTGACACATTGCTTCCAGGAAATACTTATTAACAAAATACTGGATATCTAAATGATTTACATATCTGGAGTTCTGTCTTTATTTGGTCATTCATGCATATGTATTGAAACATATTACTGCATATGTATCAGATTTCACACATTAATAATTTTTTAGTTTATTCCTACAGATGTCCATTCCTACTTTCACTGACTTTATTAGACAGTCTAGTGTCCAGCTTGACCAGGGTAATACTTACCTATAAATAGCCTTAAATATGAGCCTCATTTGCATGTTACCTTGATAACTGATGATTTAGATTGGAAAGGTATTTCCATCTACATTAATTGATGTATATTGATGAAATACACATTTTTCGGAACCCAGCATAAAATTGCACTTTGTTGTGGAATTCAGAAAAATTGCGGCCTGATTGTGGCTTTTCTAGGTTATTTTAATTATCACTGAGAAAAAAAACTTTAGAGACAGATTTTAGAGATGCAACTGATGCTGACTTAAGGAAAGTTGACATTATTGAGTGAGACAATACATACTTTGATATAGGTAGTACCTAGTGATGCAGTTATACAATATTCACTTTAGGACAGTTACAGTGGCAGATCGAGGATAGGAAAAATACTCACTATGAGGTAGTTGACTGTCGTTGATGACACATTCAGGCAGCCATTGAGATAGATCTCTTCCAGGTTATGACAGTGGTTGGACACGGTAAAAACTGTTTTGTCTGTGATGGCCTGTATCCCCGACAACACAAGATACTTCAGAGGACATCGTCTAGCTATCTCACACACACCAGCGTCCGTCACCTAAACATAGAAATATTTAACCCTGACAACAACACAGACTTCAGAGGACATCGTCTATTGAGACTGCATTACATAATCCTTCTAGGACTCGTAGCTGATAAAACAATATGTGTAGGGGAAATTTTCTCGCAGTCGCAAGGCCTTCTCCTATTTTTTCGTGAATTCCCAACTTGTAATTTTCCACATTGACAGTATTTAGTATACACATGTGTGGGTGATAAAACGTTAGCTTGTTACTTTCACTCATAAACTATTTATCCACATTCACTGTTTACCGGTAGAATTATTTTTACCTGTTTACACCCCTTTATTCCGACATGCATCAGTCGAGGGCAGTTCACTGCCATTGTACATAACAACTGGTCTGTCAGTGTCTCCATGCCAGCAGCGTCAAACTTCTCCAGATTGTGACAGTTTTCTGCCAATGCAGTAAGTACCTCCTCCTCTATCTACAATACAACCAAATATCATCAAAATTAAAAATGATATGCAATTTTTTTTTCAAGTATAGAATTTATCAGTTTTAAACTTCATTATTTTGAAAAATTTTCAAATTAATTTAGAAACACAAAAATGATCTAGATCTATATAATATATTATCTGAAGCTGATCATACTTAATTCCAGGACATCAACTTTTTTTTTTTGTAACTAGAAATATGTTGGTGCAACATGATTGCCCTCTACACCACACATTATTTTGACCACCCAACAATTTAATGCAATTTCCCAGAATTATGACAAACACAATATTGTGCAAAAATATAATGGCCCACAGATCCAGTTTACACCAGTCCTGTCAAAGCACCTTTTGCACGTACAAAACACCATCATTATATTGATAGGGAAGCAACAGCTTCACAAACTGAACCATACACCCAACAGCCTACTCCATATCAACAGGTAACGAGCAAACCTATGGGCAAGTGGTTCCTACTTCTGGCAAAAAGCAAAAAAAAAAAATCACCATGTGTCATGAATCATGAATAAAGTACGGTGGGTATACTGAACCAGATTGCTGGATGACCTTTAAATTTCGGTAAAAAACATATATGTATCTAAGTTCCTAACATTATCACAATGAAACATTTTCTTCCAGCCAGTAAGTATCAATGTGAGTAGACTTTGATATATCACAACCAGTAATTGAGTTTTAACCATGGCATTTAAAAAACATTGTGCTTAAAGATCCATACGAATGCCACAGTGGGAAACTCAAAAATTCACTAAAATTATAAAAAAAATTTAAAAAAATCAAAAAAAAAATTCACTTGATAGCATGGAAGCACTCTGTTTACATTATAGAAATGAGTAAATTTTGATGAATTATAAAACAAATATCAAATTTCACAAAATCACTATTAAAATCTCAAAATTCACCTAAATAATATGTCATTTTTATTTCAAAAATCATTCTTTCTGAAAAGTGAGAAGAAAATACATCTGATATATTAAATCATTCATTCCAATTTGGCTATAAAAGACAAAAATATGAAATTCATATAATCTGTAGGTTGTGTTTGAGATGTCTATACTACAATTAACTATGTTCCAGGTCTGGTTGAAATAACATCGATTCCAAGCATCCCTGATTTCCAGAGTCACTGCAACATAATTTCTGGATGATATTCCATAAATGAAGGCTGTGTAGAGATGTCCACTATGTCATCTAACTACAGGTTGTTTGTATTCCAAGTTTGGTTTAAGTTGGACATAAACTTTTTGAGTAACGGATCTAAACAAAAACCTTTATTATGAAATGTTGACAACGACAACGCCTGTGCCATTACGATTACCATCGCCTCATCACCATCGCCATTACCATCAGAAAAGTAACGCCTTAGTCATATTTCATTTGCAGGCAAGACAAAAACTGGCTGTGATATACCAAAGTCTGTTCACATTTTCACATTCAATGATATCAGTATACATCACCACAGGTGTCCGCATTTCGATACTATTTATAGAAAATAATATCAGCTCCTACTACATCAATACTGATATTGTACGAGTAGGGACTAATATCTTTTTATAATACTATCCAGACACCTGTGATATCACAGTAAAATATTCTTGTTTCAAGCTCTGCGAGCCAATTTTGGATTGCATAGCTGGAAAACAAATTCCAAATATCATGATCGATCTATCTAGACCTATGGAACGTACATATATGTACATGGATATCGATTCCACAGTTATAAAAACAACCCAGAAGACAAAATGTTTGCACATTTCCGTAAAATCATTTACCTTTTGAACACTGAAGAAGGCCTTTTTAAGTAGTGGAGCTCTTTCTGTGTCTTGCAGGAGTGGTAACAGTGTACGACCCGTCAACATTTTACAGATACTGAGGTCCAATTCACGCAGAATTGTACAATACTTGGCCACTGAAGCCAGTCCCTCATCTGTCAGGACACGTGATCCACTGATATCTATCTCCTCCAGACTCCCCCCAAGATGCTCTAGGATCTGTCACAAGGCAGAAACATTGAGGTATATTTCACAGAATATGTACATTATCTTAGACAAAGGTTAAATCGTTTCAGCGACATAAAACCTGCCATAGGCCATAAAACTCACAAAAATCATCAAAACAAAAATCACTTCCTTTATGCACATCTATCTTCTCTCCCCCTTGGTCATTCTTTCTACAAATTTTCATTGAAACCCATTGTGAAATTTACAGGAATTGCATTCGCAAAAAAATTTTGGACACCAGACAGACGGACAGGAGGATGACTATACCCTGTTGATCATTTGTCCAAGGAGTAAAAACGATAAAAACAATTTATTAATTATTTCATTAGATAGGTATTCCTACTACCTACTGCATAAAGTATTGATGATTCTGCCTTGAGAGAATAAGAATGCTTTATTCAATTGAAACCAGAAAATATTTCAAAAACATTTACTTAATGAAAAATGTTATCTTTTTAAACTTTTAAAATCTTAGATATTTATGCATACAACAGTAATATTGATAAACTTTATCCATTATTACTTGTTACTAAGCTTGAACTATCTTGTCAGAGGAAACCTGGACTTTACAAACCTTCGGGAGTGTTTTGTCATTCAGAGCAGGAACGCCACATAGTCGAACCGATTTCAGATGTTTCAGGCGTTGTAATGTCTCCACCAGCAGTGCTTCGTCTGACAGCATTACTCCACACAGAGAAAGGTATGTGAGGGAGGTGGGCAGTGTCCACAGGAACTCATTGTCTGGTGGCTCCTGTAGGCCGTAACAATAGGACAAGTCCAGAGATTCCATCCGGATACATCCCTGGGATAACTGTCAGAATATCATAGAAGCATTTGTTGATCATACATCTACAAAATCTTTTGAATAACAAGTTTTTTTAACAGGTCAGTAAAAGCCTCCTTTAGAACATTCACAGGCTCCTTATTGTTTTTTTCTCTCGATTGTTTTTTTTTATTCTTCTTTTCACACCATTTTAGCAACCTATATATACATGTATCTAGTTACCAGAAGTTTGCCTGACATTTTATTCAGACAGAACTTATCAGGTCAATCATAAAACTTATTGGGCATTGGAAGGTAAATGTAAGTGTTCAAAATTTAAGGGGTTAATGTAAAGTTGGTAAATATTTGTGGGTAATTTAATTCTACTATATTTGTGGTCAATGTATATAGAGTGAAAATACACACAAATATATAGACATTTTAACGGCAGAATATTAACAAGGCAGTGTTGTTTGAAATTTAATACTCGCTAAACTAGTTCAGACTAGAACAATTGCAAAACATTTGCCCCATGAGACTTAACACTATACAGTACAGTATTTTATGATATCATCCAATTAAAATGGCTGCCATTTCCTGAATTCTGATTGGTAGAAATTTAAATATTTAAATGAAATTTTGTCTGCAGATGCATTATGACACTACAAACTTTAATTATGTAGGAATATCTTCTTGGCTTGTAGAACTGTAACAGTCCTAGTTACAATCAGAACTTGCATTGTTACATTTCACAATGCAAAATATATAACAGATCAATTCTGTAAGATGGAACACCAATTGTATTAACCAAGAACAATGACTGTCATTATAAGTCAATTACAAATACAGATGATTGAAGTAAATGGTTTTTAAAATACTATATAAATTTACCTCTAGTAATGCATTCCCAGTCAACTTTGAACTTCCAAGAAGATTCAAGCTGAAAAAAAAACATTTTGTAGGAATAAAAAATATAACTTCATAAATCATAAGTATGAGTAAGTAATATCTTCAGACTGCATGTCCTTTTAATGTTTGACAATAATGTTAGATTAACTTGTCTATCTTGGAAGACATTATGAACATGATAAATGTATACTGATAAGTTTTGCTTTTGTTGGCATTTATTCAACAATTTTTTTTCTAATTATGACATACATGTATACAGGTATTTCTATTTAAAAAATAAACAAACACTGTTCATTCCCTAAATCAGAATGTGTTCCACTTTTCCCCCCCTTTTTTGGGGGAAAATTATAGTGAAATGGGGAACATGGGTTGCTGGATTCAGTGTTCTCAAATGAAAAATACAAGATTTAAAAATATTAAGAATTTTGATAACTGTAACTTTATTGAAGAATTGGGAATTGGGCGAATATTGGGAGCAAAATATACATGCAGGAAAAATATTGACAAAGAATATAAACACACCATAAAATACATCCCTGAAATAATATGATTCATCATCTGTATTGCATGGAAATGTGTAATCAGAGAAAAGACACCAGAATTCTACTCCAGAGTTGATGATCAAGAAATGGTCATAAGCTTAACCAAATTAGCTTTATATTTTCTCTTACCGTTTCAGGTTGGGACAAAATCTCGCGAGAGCAGTGATATTTTCGTCTGACATTGGTCGCGGACATCCATCAATTTCTTCCTGTAAAACAATAAAAGTAAATTTCATCAGCCTTTCCAACCAAGCTACTGACCAAATATTATGATTCTAGGCTTTTTTGTTCTTTAGAAGAAGTCATCTGAGTGATCGGATGACAGATCTAGGACAACAGACAGGTCAATTTACATCACTTGGCCATTCACACTAGTTGTCATAAAAGTGTGTTATACATCAAGCTGAAGTATTGTAACCAACAGTCTAAAAACATGTATCAGCAAAATTCTGTGAAAACAACAATTATAAAACAAGCTACAAGTTCATAATAATGACTCTTGCTGGCCAAGATGGAAGTGTACGTGTGGTCTAAATGTGGGAGGAAAACAGTGGTCAAAATGTAGGAGGAAACCAGTGGTCAAAATGTAGGAGGAAACCAGAATACCAGAGAAAGTTCACATTTATAGATTGTCACACAGCAGTGTCAGAAACAAACACCTTAAGACTCTACTCAGTCATTTGTGTATAGGTCTCTTTCCGACGATAGTCATACTGGTGACCCCATACTTTTATATCTATTAAATCAGGGTATCAAATCACAGTCCGGTGGCACAGTGGTAACACACTCGCATTTCACTTAGGTGGCCGGGGTTCGATTCCCTGATCGGATGTGAAAAAGTATGGAGTCACCTGTCCAACCGCATGTGTTTTCCCCAGGTACTCCACTTTCCTTCCACAGTAAGACCTCTCACACGCTTTAACTCGGGCCAACAAGAGTGGTTGGAGTTGATATAAGTTGTCTCACAATTTATGTAAAATAAATAAAAGTTTACAATCGCAGTCACCTTGGTAAAAAACAAATACAATATCTAAATACTAGTAGACCAGTCAATGTTTAAGTAGGATGATGAGAGTATGATGATGAAAAATATAGGTTATGATGACTGTGAAGATGATATTATGATTATGATGATAGCAAACCATACATATTGGAATCGATGCGGGTTTGTGTGTGTGATTCTTATGTATTTATGTATTAAAAATGTCTCTAAAGATAAAAAAAATATATAAAAAAAAAATTGAGAAACTCTCTCTCTCTCTCAAAAAAAAGTTCTGATCCCATATGGAATATTTATCTGCTGTATTGGTGCAAGCGACACAGGTTAAGGAAATGTTAAAAAGGAAAAAATTCCTCAAAATAAACACAAAAATAAAGAAAACTTACCAGATTGTGTTTTAGTGTTTTGGCTATATAGGCAAACAGCTGAGGAGCCAGCTGTCCACAGTCGTAGATTATTAGATGAGAAATGGTCGGATTGTTTCTTGTCACAGTCTCAACAGCTGAAATTATATAAAACAAGCCTTACAGCTTTGCTGTGACAAAATAAAATATAAAGTACGTAATCTGTTTCTTTGTTATGCAAGTACAGTGTTTTCCTGCCTAATATATAGTGTGTTGATTTGGGTCAGAATTTAATCACCCCTTACTTCTAAATGGTTAACATAATCCTGAAATTCTGTAATGTGCACTGGGATAGGGTGAACTGGTCACCCATCCAAGAGCTGACCAATGTTGGCTCAATGTTGGCTCAATGTTGGCTATATGTTGCATACCTTTGGTACACAGACACGACTCCCATCCGCACAGCCACAAAAAAGCTAGCTATTGGACAACATAACTGAAATGCTCATATCCATGAACCATCAAATTACCCCTTTTCGCCAATAAGCTTCATCATCAAGCTTCAATGAGCTCAACCTTGCTTCCTTAGCAAACACAACTGTCCCTCGAGTTGTTATAGCGGTGCCTCTCACTACAGCTAGGACCCCATGTCTCCAGGAACATTGTGCTTCTCCCCAAATCTAGTTATGGGACTATGCAGCTAAAATGCCCATATCCATGAACCATTACAATTCTAAGACAAAGAAATGTATATTGAAACTATTGTTCTGTGTTTGAAATATAAGTTTCAAATTTCAGTAAATTTTGAATAAAGAGATAGAGATAGGTCGGGATTTTTTTCAATGTCATTATTGTATGGCCACCTAGTCATAGTATAGTTTGGGTTATTTTACATTGGAGGTAAATTAGGGTATCCCTGATCATTTCAAGATATTTATGATTTTATATGAGGTTTACCTGGTACTTACCTTCATTGGTTACAGCATTGCAGCCACGGAGATTCAGGGACTTTAACTTTGGAGATTTTAGAAGTTCCAGGCCTTTCCCTGTAAATGTTGATAGCTTTCTCAGCTCGAGGACAACTAGTTCTTTCTGTGGTTTTGTTACAGCTTTGATACCAGTGTCTGTGAAATGGAAATATTAACACTTTTCAAGATTTTTATGTTTCTCAAGACATTCTAAAGAAAATTGACAAAAGTGAACACCAACAAAACAAAACAACAACTAACCAAACCAGTAATAAATCATCTGTAGGACTAGCAAATATATGGCTTAAGTCATATTTACCATCTGAACAAAAAAGACCTAAAGTATTCCATGTTGAGAGTATTTCTAGGCTGGACATTTAAAACAAGAGGTTGAGACTGTGTTTCCAAGTCAACGATTATAAGTCAAATTAAGCTTATGCCTGGTAATAACCCCAACAATATTTTATTGTAGTTGATGTTAAAAAATGCTTTTTTCATTCCATTCGTGATTGTCTTTTATAGACCACCCTTTACTTCTCAGTGACAAGTTATGTGTTTTTGTTCACTTGTTTTCTGGCAGGAAAAATATATTGCAGTTATCTGTGAGACTCACCTGTTATATTTGTACACATGTGTATAGTGAGTTGGTGGATGTTTGGACATCGTTCCCCTAATGTCTTTAGTTATCTGTGAGACTCACCTGTTATATTTGTACACATGTGTATAGTGAGTTGGTGGATGTTTGGACATCGTTCCCCTAATGTCTTTAGTTATCTGTGAGACTCACCTGTTATATTTGTACACATGTGTATAGTGAGTTGGTGGATGTTTGGACATTGTTCCCCTAGTGTCTTTAGTTATCTGTGAGACTCACCTGTTATATTTGTACACATGTGTATAGTGAGTTGGTGGATGTTTGGACATCGTTCCCCTACTGTCTTTAGTTATCTGTGAGACTCACCTGTTATATTTGTACACATGTGTATAGTGAGTTGGTGGATGTTTGGACATCGTTCCCCTAGTAACATGTCTTTAGTTATCTGTGAGACTCACCTGTTATATTTGTACACATGTGTATAGTGAGTTGGTGGTTTGGACATCGTTCCCCTAGTGTCTTTAGTTATCTGTGAGACTCACCTGTTATATTTGTATACATATGTATAGTGAGTTGGTGGATGTTCGGACATCGTTCCCCTAGTAACATGTATTTAGTTATCTGTGAGACTCACCTGTTATATTTGTACACATATGTCGAGTGAGTTGGTGGATGTTTGGACATCGTTCCCCTAGTGTCTTTAGTTATCTGTGAGACTCACCTGTTATATTTGTACACATATGTATAGTGAGTTGGTGGATGTTTGGACATCGTTCCCCTAATGTCTTTAGTTATCTGTGAGACTCACCTGTTATATTTGTACACATGTGTATAGTGAGTTGGTGGATGTTTGGACATCGTTCCCCTAGTAACATGTCTTTAGTTATCTGTGAGACTCACCTGTTATATTTGTACTCATGTGTATAGTGAGTTGGTGGATGTTTGGACATCGTTCCCCTAGTGTCTTTAGTTATCTGTGAGACTCACCTGTTATATTTGTACACATGTGTATAGTGAGTTGGTGGATGTTTGGACATCGTTCCCCTAGTGTCTTTAATTATCTGTGAGACTCACCTGTTATATTTGTACACATGTGTATAGTGAGTTGGTGGATGTTTGGACATCGTTCCCCTAGTGTCTTTAGTTATCTGTGAGACTCACCTGTTATATTTGTACACATGTGTATAGTGAGTTGGTGGATGTTTGGACATCGTTCCCCTAGTGTCTTTAGTTATCTGTGAGACTCACCTGTTATATTTGTACACATGTGTATAGTGAGTTGGTGGATGTTTGGACATCGTTCCCCTAGTGTCTTTAGTTATCTGTGAGACTCACCTGTTATATTTGTACACATATGTATAGTGAGTTGGTGGATGTTTGGACAGTGTCCCCCTAGTGTCTTTAGTTATCTGTGAGACTCACCTGTTATATTTGTACACATGTGTATAGTGAGTTGGTGGATGTTTGGACATCGTTCCCCTAGTGTCTTTAGTTATCTGTGAGACTCACCTGTTATATTTGTACACATATGTATAGTGAGTTGGTGGATGTTTGGACATCGTTCCCCTAATGTCTTTAACATTGCATCTGTGAGCTGATTACTTTTGTATAAAGTCACGCATCTAAGATTGTCCACAAACAGATATTTCTGCACAGCCTTGAAGTAACGCTCCGTTAAAATGTCATGGTTCACGAGTCTCTCCAATAGGATTTCTTTGTGTATGTTTGGAAGGCGTCGTCCTACATCTGGTATCTTGTCCAGGCGGTTCTGGACACAGGTCAAGCACGCGTCGTGAAGAGTCTTCACCATTTTTAGTGAGTCACATTAATAGGTCAACCAAGAATCTTCTGGTGCTCTGAAACATAAATTTATGTTGCATTCAAATTAATTGTGTATAGTGGATTAGTTAAATCAATAAAAAATACCTTTGTCATATCTCTCCTTGCTTATCAGAGCCAGTCTGTCATTATAACCATCAAGCTATAGAACCACAGTCTTGGTATTGTTGAAAGCTTGGTTTTTAAAAGCTTATTGTTGATAATTTTTCGTCATTTCTTTAAGGAGTAATGGTTACTTCTCCATAAATAGGGAACAAATTTCACAATTCCTATAGCTTGAAGAGCGAAGGACACCATATCACCATGTATACACAATATTTAGGCAATGAACAGTGGTTTTAATGTTGTTATAGTTGATATGGCAGCAAGATGTATGGTTGGCAAATGGCATGGGAACCGTTAGGGTTCCCATTGATGCTACAGTTCTTATATGATATATTGCACAAGAGGAATCAAAACTCTATCAATTGGATTTGTAGTGGGTTTTTTTATCATTTTTCTAAAAAACATTTCATTATAGTGTAAAATTAAAGTTTATCTTCCTGATTTCAAAATTTTGATGCTTTTCATTTATTTTTTTTAGATGTATAATTAATATGCATTTTATATTAATGATTAATTCTACCTTAGGCCTTGATGATCGACTGTTTGTAGATTTTTTTTCTCAAGTACACTGTACATGTGCATATATTTAATATTTATTATTTTAACAGACAAAAATATTTTTAAATTCAATGTATTGTTACTTCACTAATATCTGTTAATTCAACCATGAAATCATTTGATAGTACATAATCAAGAATCAGAAGTTTCGTATATTCTCATTTATGTTCTGTAAGAGACTTATAATATCTACACAACAAGTTATGTACATGTACCTGTATGTATAATTGGTATAGTATAGTTTATTCAACTTGAAGCCTTACGGCTCATAAGTATAACATAGAAGCATCAACATACACATATAACAATACATATAACTAATTGTTATAGAGGATGGTACTCTCAGGACATGCCTGTTGTCATGGCCACCTGGGCCCCAGGGCCCAAACCCCACCTTACCACCACATTATGGACCTCCATAACACCTTACCTATATGTATCAGATGAGGAGGTTCATTCTCACTTAGCCAGACTCCTCTGCCTTACCTACCTGTAATTAGCATCTAACACTACCCATACATAATATCTACCTGTGGATGTTTTTCAAAACTATATAGGTTTTTTTTTTGCGAACTATCAAAACAATAATCAATTTTTATATACATTTTTCTTCACAATAAAGATATTCAATAAATATAGTTTATATACTGATTTTCTTTTATTACAAGAAGAGGTAAAATCCCCATCAGTCATACATTTTAAGGTAAAGAACAATTAATCATTTTCTTAATGCAATAGGGAAGATCAAAATGTATCCCAAAATTTTTTTTTAAACAATATTGCCAAAAACATGTTAGCGTGAACTGTAAAAAACAACTTTGGCTCAAGGTCCACATGATCCACATGTGTATATAATATATTTGTTAGCAGGTAACTTGTATGTGTGCTATATAAGCCTATGAAAACTGTTGCTCTCCCCTGCCTAGTTTGCCAGTATATGTATTTCATAACAAAAATGACATTAATTGTTCCCTCAGGCCATTACCTCATTCTGTGTTACCTGTAACTGATACATGTACCTGGAATCAGATCCAATATGTTAGATCTTCAAAGTATTAGATACCTGCACACAGGTACATGTACAGAAATTTCAACTATTTTCAGTAAAGGAAGATGGAAGGTGTATTACAAGTAACATATACCTTTTATAAACTTAAAATTTTGAAATGTAGAACTGTTATGATCATTACTTAATTACCAATACATTCAAAGAATCTCTTTCTTTACATGCTAAATCAATGTTTAATTGATTTCTTTATGTGTTCAGGTTTCTGACTTTAAGCATTGGATGTACATATACACATAGAATGTACAACATATATTATGGGCTGAATTACGTTTTAATAAGCATAATATCACATCAACAAGAGGCCCATGGGGCCTGTATCGCTCACCTGGTTGGATTTGACCAAATGTCAAAATAATGTTCATGTTCAATTTGTTAATACATATACTATCTAAGGGACTGAAAGACCATATGGATTATTTTAACAACATAATTGTGCTTAAAGAAACTAAGTCTCTTAGGGTGGGGAAAGACCCTTGGGCCTATTTTTACATAGGAATTGTGTTTATCCCTTAACGTCCAGCGATGCTATACATAGTTATGGGATGGAGGGTAACAGTAACCATTTATGCAAAATCTGTTCCCGTTTTACCAAGGATGTTTCTGACCAAACTGGGTTCAAATACATTCATAACTTCATGACTATATAGTAGTGATTTAAAGGAATTTCCTCTATTCCCCTATTGGGCTCTGCCCCTTTGGCCCCTTGGGGTCAGAGTAAAAATTTATACAAACCCTTTCCCCCTTCCCCAAACCATGTTCCTGGCCAAATTTGGTTTATTTCAATTGAGAACTTTATGACTAGTAGCGATATAAAGACAAATCTCTATTTACCCTATTTGGCCCCACCCTTCAGGCCCCTTGGGGGTCAGAGTCAATATTTATATAAACTCTTTCCCCCTTCCCCCATGGATATTCCTGACCAAATTTGGTTAAAATCCATTTAAAACTTTATGACCAGTAGCGATTTAAAGACTAATCTCTATTTCCTCTTTTTGACCCCGCCCCTCAGGCCCCTGAGGGGTCAGAGTAAAATGTATACAAAATCGGTTCCCCTTCTCCCAAGGATATTCCAGACCAAATTTGGTTCAAATCCATTCATAACTTTATGATTAATAGCAATTTAAAGGATTAACTCCTATTTTCCCTATTTGGTCCCGCCCCTCAGGCCCCTGAGGAGTCAGAGTCAATATTTATACAAACTCTTTCCCCCTTCCCCCAAGGATGTTCCTGACCAAATTTAGTTAAAATCCATTTAAAACTTTATAACCAGTAGCGATTTAAAGACTAATCTCTATTTCCTCTATTTGACCCTGCCACTCAGGCCCCTGAGGGGTCAGAGTCAATATTTATACAAACTCTTTCCTTCTTCCCCCAAGGATGTTCCTGACCAAATTTGGTTCAAATTCATTCATAACTTTCATGGCTAGTAGCGATTTAAAGGATTAACCCCTATTTCCTCTATCGGGCCCTGCCCCTCAGGCCCCGGGGGGTTCAGAGTAAAAATTTATACAAACTCAGTTCCCCTTCTCCCAAGAATTTTCCTGACCAAATTTGGTTCAAATTCATTCATAACTTTACGACTAGTAGCGATTTAAAGGATTAACCCCTATTTCCCCTATTTGGCCCAGCCCCTCAGGCCCCTGGGTTTAGAGTAAAAATTTATTCAAAAACTCAGTTCCCCTTCTCCATTTAAAACTTTATGACTTGTAGCAATTTAAAGACTAATCTAAATTTCCCCTATTTGGCCCTGCCCCTCAGCCCCCTGAGGGGTCAGAGTCAATATTTATACAAACTCCTACTTCCCCTTCCCCCAAGGATGTTCCTGACCACATTTAGTTAAAATCTATTCATAACTTTATGATTAATAGCGGTTTAAAGGATTAACCCCTATTTTCCCTATCGGACCCCTCGTCAGGCCCCTGGGGGTTCAGAGTTAAAATGTATACAAACTCTGTTCCCTTTCTCCCAAGGATGTTCCTGACCAAATTTGGTTCAAATTCATTCATAACTTTACGACTAGTAGCGATTTAAAGGATTAACCCCTATTTCCCCTATTTGGCCCAGCCCCTCAGGCCTCTGGGTTTAGAGTAAAAATTTATTCAAAAACTCAGTTCCCCTTCTCCCATTTAAAACTTTATGACTTGTAGCAAATTTAAAGACTAATCTCAATTTCCCCTATTTGGCCCTGCCCCTCAGGCCCCTGAGGGGTCAGAGTCAATATTTATACAAACTCTTTCCCCTTCCCCCAAGGATGTTCCTGACCAAATTTAGTTAAAATCTATTCATAACTTTATACCCAAGGATGTTCCTGACCAAATCTGGTTAAAATTCATTTAAAACTTTATGAGTAGTAGCGTTTTAAATGATTAACCCCTATTTGGCCCGCCCCTCAGGCCCCTGGGGGTTCAGAGTAAAAATTTATACCAACTCTGTTCCCCTTCCCCCAAGGATGTTCCTGACCAGATTTGGTGAAAATCCATTCAATACTTTAAGACTAGTAGCACTTTAAAGCAAATGTTGACGGACGACTGGACAGACGCCGGACGCTGCGCCATGGCATAAGCTCACCATAAGCTCACCGGCCCTTCGGGCCAGGTGAGCTTAAAATGATATTATGAATATGCTGCTTAATTAAATCTGAAATTAAACTACGATATAAATTGAATGTATCAAATTGAAAATGCTCAAATGACGATAATTGTTTTCAAATGTTTTATTATATGCTTTCATGTGATGAAAACAAAAATACTGGAATTAAACATGTGAAATATATAACTGATTAATCAATACAAAATATAAAGTAACCAAAAGATAAATGAAACTTGGCTTGAACAATTTAACTTAGTTAACAGATTTATAAAGTATATTTGTCTTAACTTAGTTACAGCGTATAATTAACAAGAATAGAAAGGTTGAAATATAACATCAAACTAAACTTCCAAAACCTTTTTAATAACTCTTTGAATATATAACTGCTAGATAGCTTTATATTATACAGTACAAGTAAAAATCACAGGTAGCCTTGGGTACTACTAGATGTAACTGTACCAGTGGTGGTTTGTGGTTGCTGGGAAGCTGAAAAGGTTGATCCTTGGACAAGACACTTTACTCTGATTGATCTTGAAGGCAAGCAACGGGCTTACATATGTTGTTCTGTAAGGTAGCCACCAGCTACTACATGTAGACCATGGTTCAATATTACCCAGGCCCTGACTGTTCATCGAGACATTAATCCAACAAACAAATGCCTGACTTTGAGGACTTCTAAAATCAACCAAATTAATCTTATGCAGATATTATACCAGAGAATCACAATCAAATATATACCACACTAACACTGACTGTACTAACAGTTGAATGAGTAATATCTACTTACTGTTTGTTCGTATTCGAATGTGCACGGTTGACAATATGCACATACCTGCCTGATATTCGTGAAATCCAAATACATCTTCTTATATAGTGCTGAGTTAGTTATTTATAGAAATTTGTATTATTTTCTAAAAATAGATAATTAATTCATTTCCTGATTCGAGGTTTATGAAATGCTTTACATTTATGCTATGATCTTCAAACGCTCTGTTGATTAAGCTAGGTATGAACTAAAACAGCACTTTAGAAACGAAGACGGTATGAATTTCCGCCGTTGCGGTAATAATATAACGTGCACCAAGGGTGCAACGGAGTGGTCACCCATCCAAGAGCTGACCACGCTCGACGTTGCTAACTTCGGTACACAGATCTAGACACGACACTCAACTGCGCAGCCACAAAAGCTAGCTATTGGACCAGAAACATATATACATATATGTCTCTGATTGGACTATACATCACAGTTAATGCAGTTATAAGGAATATTAAAATAAAGTTATGATAATAATTATATTGATTTAGAATAAAATATCCTATTTAACAAAATAAATATTTAAAACAAATAATCGCTAAATAAATCACCAGGGTAGAATAATACATCTATACAGTACAGTATACGTTCCTGGTTATAATTATAACAGCGCACGAGATCAGATATTGGAGATTTTATAGTATATCTTTATTATTGAATTGTTGATACGACATCTGTCCACGTTAATTTTGAACTTCCCTTTGTTTTTTGCTACATTAAATCGGGGTGATACATAGATGTATGTGCGTCAATCAGAAAGAATTCCAATCTTTTTGAACAAAATTAGAAAGGAAAAAGTATTCTGCATTATTGATATCTATGCGTATATTTTATAAGGGCCTGCTAGCTATATCTTTAATTTGAAAATATCATATTTCCTTATATGGTAACACGTGGGTTCCGTTTTCTATTTACTTGAATTCGATTATTTAATCTATTGAATTTCGGCCATAAATAACTTATGGGTTTAGTGCTGTCCTATAGTTGGCTTAGTTCCAGTTAAGTGATATGAATTAATGAGATAATCATCCACTAGACCCACTTTCATAAACTGCAGCGTTCCTTAACATAACAAAATTCCCTTTTCTTGAAATTCTCCATAGGAAAGCATTACAGAATTTAAAGAGGGGCGCCGGGTTGGTCTTAATTAAGGAACCCTCCTTAATTCTATACGGATTTCATTGAAAGTTGGTACACACAAAAGATTTGGATTATTTGTTGCGTCATGTATTGTACATGGTGTATGTTACTAAACATTTCCACTGTTAATAATTGGACTCTATCGGCGTGTACTAGTTGGTGGAATATCCCACCGACATACGTTTACAGTACTAATATTTCTTAGATTTCCATCAGTCACACATAAACTTAGATCCCATATGTTCTGTGTCAAGGAAAGAAAGAAAAGAAAATTTAAACTAATGTCTTCTCTTTTTTTTTTTTTTTTTTTTACAATACATTGGTCTATTCCTAATTTTGTGTCACTATCTTCCCCTGAAAGGTCACGAGTACACCTTTTAACAAAATAAGTAACATTATAAAGTTCCAAACTTCTCCTTAGCTATTCGGAGCATTCGTGTCGGTCCGAAACATTCACTCTAACATTTCTACATTACATATAGGTCATTACATTTCGACATTCAAAAAAGACAATCTCGATGGTGAGATTTGGTCTGGCCACGAGAAGGTCCGAAGTTGGTAGAATTTGCGAGTTGTCGGGTATCGAACGGACCCTACAGTTAAATGAATGAGGAGGTTATTTAGTACTTTCGGCACCTCCCCGTACGGGTTTTGACATTTTATTATTTTTTTTTTTTTTTATCGTCGTTGTCTCCTATGATCACTATAGGCCTGTGCTCTGTCTAAGTCTCATTCGTTTTGATAGGTTCTTATGGCAAGCCAAGTTGTCATTTATTTATAGAGCAATGTTGGTCCAGTACTTAACCAATTCATATAAAATATGTGTTCTTTAGTATATAAAAGTTATAATCTGGTTGATTACTGGATCAGCATCGCTCCATATCGCCCCATAAATAAATGATAACTTGGCCTGCCAAAGGTGCTGTACTCTTTGGTACATGATCCTTGATTATTGATTAGGAAGTTTCGTTGTCCGACTACCGTTGAAGCTGATGCCAATTCGTCAAAATGAACTCTTGCAGAGGCATTTTCCCTTGAATACTGGGTTGTTAAGGATGGTGTACATGGCAATTAGTGGTTCTGATGCATTGCAATGCCAATTAAAGTTGGCGCAAGTTTACATATAGAGCTGCCCCCTCCGGCCTGTCCAGATGATAATAGTTGCCTGTGAACGTATGTGTTTTCTGATTTTTATATGAAAAATATTTTTCATATTTTTCATATTTTTCATATTATCTGTCTGAGAGAAGTGTCTTTTCTATTGCACTGAATTAATGCATGGATGGAAAGGAATACCAATTTGACGGAATTACCGTGTCGACATTTTATGTATTGCTGTTTAATACTTTAAACATACCACACACCACACTCTGGTACGCTACTTATCACAATAAAATAACAAGAAAATAAATAATGATTTCACTCAGAATGATGGTGTATATATGCCGAAACGTGCTACATTGCAATAATATATGAAGTTTTACTAATATTAGTTGATATTGTTGTGACTCGCGGGATAGATGCTGTTTGTGTGGCTCCTATTGTTAATGATTTAAAATCACACAGAAGGAGTATAATTCCCTTGTGGAACAGTCTGAGAAACACTTTCTGATTGATGGAAAAGAAAGAAATTACAATCATTAGAAAATATGTAACGATATACCCAGTGAAAAGTACACCTGATTTGACCTTACCAACTGCCGAATTCCTAGAACAATTTTGTCTTGGAACGGCCTTGACCCAAATTCTATAATATTCACCTTCTTTATAACTTTTCAACACTCCAGTTTAATAAGTTGAAATCCTCAACCTAAAAGTTATGGATTCAGTGAGATGAAATTAATACAAGTTCTTTAGATATGACTTATTAAGTAATCATATTGGAAAAAGGAATCGTACATACTCTGTATGCTCGTGTGGAACCCCTGGGAGATCAAAAAAAAAAAAAAAAAAATTGTGATTTTTACTCATTTGGTCATTTATATTTTCAATCTTGACAATGTATAAACCAAAATAATTTAGGTTTACTTCTCTCAGAAAATGAAAATACGCCTGTATATATAAATATAATGATGGATATTTATATGATAATACAATCAGTACTAAATGAATGAATGAATGAATGAATGAATGAATGAATATTCACACCTCCAACGATGGAATCTGAATAGCAATTGTATACAAACATTAAAACATTTTGTATACTTATTTATGAAGGTGGCCCTATCTGTGGATGAGGCTACGGTTTGATCCCAACATTTTTATTTACATTCTGCCCTGCGATTGGTCAGTTCTTGGCAGACCGGAAATGAAAATATAACGCGCCATATTTGACAGGTGAGAATGAAACAATCTTTTACAGATTTTGTTACAAAACAAACATGCTGTGGATTGAGTCATTTAGCGAGAATATCGAGTTGATTATTGATGGAAACAAATTTCCCAAATGATCTATATCTGAAAGTGTAGGTTAGCTCACCTCATACATTGCTGGACGACATTTATCTGTTTATAAATTCGTGTTTCAGCTGACTTTTTACTCAAATACACTCAAATATACTCAAATACACTCAAATATACTCAAATACACAAAAATATACTCAAATACAAATGTATTTCACACATATAACCTTATTTTGTGCGTAACATGGTCGTTAATAAGCGATCAGGCTACGATCTTGCGAACTATGATACCCGGATCGGTTGGGATATTTAGGCTTTACTGAAATTGACTTGGAATTATCAAAACGTTGGGAAATTGGGCTTAAATTAGCATTATTTTCAGAGAACAGAGCCAAATATTTGTTCTGAAATGCTCAACTGTATCATATGCAAAACATTAGTGGTTTATTTGACCGAGAAGTAGTTTAAATCAATGTTTTAATCATTCGCGATTCACGGCCCGATTGTCGTCAGAGTTGAATTACAGAAATGGCCGATAATGGACCCGAAATCGATATTTTCATAAGAGAATGGACTCAATATGGTATTCTTTGGTGTCTGTAGAGGTCATATGTAAAATATCTTAAATTAATTTTCACTAGAAGTATTTTGAAATAATTGTCAAAATATCCGATTTACGACCCCATTGCCGTCAGAGTTGAATTGTCGAAATGGTCGATAACGGACCTGAAATGAATATTTTTATGATATAATGGACCCAAAATAGTATTCTTTTGTATATATATAGAAGTCACATGTAAAATATTTTTTATTTATTTTCTCAAGAAGTATTTTAAAATGATAATCAAAATAGGCCTACCCCATTCACGACCCAATTTTTGTTTACGCATTGGGCGCGAATAAAATAAAAAGGAGCAGGAAAACTGAAATCCGGATTATCTACTCACAAATGCAAAAATACTCATACTAGATAGCTATAATTAATATTTAATACAAGAATTTCTATACTGTATTTGATTCTCTGTATAAAATTGTTGTCAAATTTGTGGTATTATGTAAAATAATTCATTTTTATTGATTTTTTTCCCCCTCACAAATCCATATTTCAATCTTTGAGTAATTAATTCATTGAAAATTGAAGTCAAGGCAATGAATTAATATTTTCCGTAATAATTTTTCGATAAACTGTTAAAAAGTTTCCAGATGATTTTTTGTGCCATGCTGTCATAAAATTTCAGTTATAACTTTAAAATTAAATTACATGTAGTATGTTAATATGATAACCAAGTTGTCAATATCCACAAAGCGAGTGTAGTCTACTGTAATCTCAATCACTGAGTGGATAGCATTACATATGAATATAATTATTACTGTAAAATACCTGTAGTATGAAGAGATATGTGACCAACTTTAGAATGAATGATATCAAATTTAGATTATATCTCAAGAGCAATAGGTGGATTATTAGAATTGACTTCCAAATGAAATCAACATATCCGTGTAACTTTAGCAGGATTTCATCATTGTTTAAGATCAGACTTATGAATAATATCCATTCTAAAAAAAATCATCAGAAATAATCATAAACCATCAGCTGTATAGCAAGAGTTTCCAGGGGATCTTGGTGTCCGCCATTGAGATTGATCTCTTTTCTACTTTTCCCTTCTTTCCCCTATTACTTATTATTCATTTGATTATATTGGAAACCTAAATTTGAAGTCTAAGATCTTAAGAAAAACTTTTGGAAATGTATCAATAACAGATTAAACTGTTGAAACTGATGGTGGGCTGGCTGGCTTAAAGCCATTTTGTTTTCCTGATCAGACTAAAAGATAAATAGGAATTGTTGATGTACTTCCATCTGATGATGGCAAAAAATCTTTATTCCATAATATAGATTTTCATTTTTTATATAAATAAATACTTAAAACATACAACCACTATTATATGTAAGAATGTTAAAAGTCATATTAGTTGTGTTGTATAACTTCAATTTATGTTATTACCTTAACTTGGTGATGAGTAATTAGATTATGAGCATTATAATATGGCCATGGTTTACTACTTAATAAGATCAAGTTTCTGTGTGATATATTGTTTGGTTTTATTTACTGGACAATATTAATTTACCATATTTTAGTTAAATTTTATAAATTACTCCACCCCCCTCATTACTTTCACAGATATGGATGTTATTTCTACAATATTTGTAGAGCAATTTTTCACACCTGGGGAGATGATTGACTAGCCTGTGTAACTTACACTAATTGACCAGTGTATTGAAAGAGTCCCCCTAAGGCTATAACTGAACTGTCCAGGTAATGAAAGGGTGTCACACCTGTGTTAGCAGGTGGAGAGAGATGGGTGAGGGGGAGGAGGGTCCTATAACCTCCAATTTTTACCTGTGAGATATACTGAAGATTTAATTTCCTAAGACCTAATTAAACCAGATATAAAATGAACTATCTTAAACTGGTCATTTAACAGCAGTATAAAAACTCAAGTTTAAAGATGAGTATGAATTAAAAATATTGTATCAGGGACTCAGCTTGTTACTCTTCTTTTGCACCTCGCGCAATTAATATTAAGTACATCAAATATATCATAATTACATTAAAATATAACATGAGCAATGTTAAGAACATATGCTCTCTACAATTATAGCACATTTTGCCAAAATAAGAATATATGTGATAAACTCATAATAATTTAAACCTTAATTTATATATTGTATACCACAATATCCCAAAATTTGTTAACATAAAAAAGAAACAAAAACAACATTAAACTGATAAAAGAGGCATATATACAAGCAAAATATTTCATATAGATTCTATGGAGACCCTTAAACAGTTCAAGGAGAAATAAGTTAAGACCATCAGGTGTTGATTCATATGGGCTTCAAAATTTCAAAATTTACTCTGTGATGATATGATTGAATATTATGGTCCATAAGATGGTTTTACTTCTTATAAGTAAACTTCAAGGATTCTACTTCAAGTGCACTAAACATGTATGTTTAACGTTTTCTATAATTAGGTAAAGGCTTAACGCATATCTTTGTTTTAACTTTTAATTTCCTATCAAAAACAGAAATACACCAGGATTGTATATTAATATATATGTGTACATTTATATATTTAGATGATTTTTTTTCTGTGTGAAGTAGGCATATCATCTAAAAACAAACTAAAAGCAAAAAAAAACAAAAAATGCAATACATGAATTTTATTCAATTTTATTTGAGAGGTTGCATTTTGCCTCAATATACTTATAACATGTATACACATGTATATATATTTGCAAAAATCATCTGTTCATAAAGTTGTTAAATCATCTGTTCATAAAGTTGTTAAATCATCTTTTTATTACTTTACCAAATCCTGGTGATATTCATTAAGAGACTGAATTCAGAAATTTATTATTTCTTATGGAAAAGTTCATCAGACAAGATAAAAAGAGATGTAATTATTAAGAATTGTAGTGAAATCGATCTGAAAATGAAACATTTACAATCTTTTATTTTAGTAACAATACAAATAAGAGCATTTTTTATATAGATTGGTATAGAAAAGAATTTATATAAAACAAATTATAGTCAAAGAAAATAGCAATGGTAGATTTTACAGCTATACAGAATTAATGGAGAAATTCAATATTCATACTAACTTTCTCACTTATCAAAGTGTCAAAAGTGCTATAAAAAAGAATTTTTCCAAAGAAGATATCTCCACTGAATTCATAAAACTATCTTACATACCTGCCAACTTAGATTTTTTTTTCAAACAGAAAAGAGGAGCAAGTTAATTTTATAACTGTCTGTGTAAAAATAATATAGAATCTACTGGAAAAAGGAAATGGGAAGTATTGTTTGATTTTGATGAAAATACATATATAACACAAGATGCCACAACATTTTAATCAAATAAAGTTCTACAAGATTTCCACTAGTCCGTTTGGCTACCGGAATTTCAAACCACTAGCCCGGGTAGAAAATCTACTAGTCCCAGACTATCGGGCTACCTTTAAGTTCGAGCCCTGTGCCAGGAAAAGAGTCTGTCTTTATCAGCTTTGAAAAATTACATCAAAGAAACATACCACACTCCAAGATATTGCAACCAGTAAAAGGGGAAATCATCTGAACTTCTTTAATAAGGACTGGAAAATATGGGAAAGACTACTGGTCTCTACAAAAATTATAAAAATGTTTAAAGGTTTCATTCTATTTTTGGAATTTCATATTTTATATGAAACTATACATTTGAAGAACGTGTAGCCTATACTCAACTTAGGCTTTAGAAAATGCTGACCTGCTTTAGCTTTGACTGGAAGGACTTTAAAGTATTCATTTTATCAGTTATAATCACAGTTTTCTGTGCTAATGGAAATATAAATACAGTATACTATAAAACACACGTTAGCTTTTTCCTTCCCACAAACAGACAGAATTATTGTCAAAGATCTACATTGTCCTTCACCTTTTGATCCAAATGACCCTGACCTCTCACCCAAAGTGACCTAGCTTTGTCTTGGTCAGGAGTTGGCCATGATCAATAAGTATGAAAGTTAAGGAACTATTGTGGATGGGCAGACAAACAAACAAACAGACAGAGTGATTACTAGGGCACCTGTATGGACCTGATTAAGAAAAACCATGTCATTCCTACATTAAAGGAAAATCTTAAGGATTTTTTCCTATGGGGCTCAACACTAAGGGCTCCATAGGTCACAGAACACATTATATGAAGTCATAATTAATTTCCTTAAATTGGCGGCTTTACATGGCTCAAAGACAGCTCAGACCAAAGTTGGACAAAAACCTATAACTAATTTGAAATAGAAGAAGGAAATTTGCCCATCAGATCTGAAGAAAATTTCAATCTAAATAATTTACAGAGGAAAATTGTGCTACAATATGCCATGAAAATAGATGAGACTGGACAAATGTTTTCGTTCATTCTAATAAAAATCTTGTCATTAATGCAAGAGAAAATGATAAAACACATTTTGATTTAAACATATTTTATTGTATCTTAATTTATACATGGGAATTGGGCACAAGTTATCAAACTTATATTAAACACTTTCCCTATATAATTTTACATACATATAATACATTTATTTTTACAAGATGACATATATTTACATATTAGAGAGAGAGAAAGAGAGAGAGAGACGAAGTTCAAACTTTTCACTTATCAAAACACTCTGCTGTTTCTAAAGTTCATCACATCCTGTGCTATGGTTAGCTCTCTCCGTTCGCTTCTGATGCCTCCTGGAAATTTGATTATCTTTTGCCATCGGCATCGGAATAGATATGATAAGCACAAATAAATTTACACAGATACATATAGAGAGATAAGGGGAATTAAAATCTATACAATAAAACACATGAACAATAGTGCATGGAACACAGTCATTAGTACATGTATTGTTATATTTTGAGTATAAGTGACACTTGGACAAGGACGAACGGAAACTTTTCCTTTAATCCATGATGATTCCGTTTAATGCTGAAAGTGACTATAACCTGACAAAAAGTCTATTTACTCAACTAAAAAAAATATTTGTGCATGAGTAAATTATTCTTTGCATACATAGCATTTTATGGTTTATGTATTGAAATCTAGAGTATTTTGATTGAGTAACAATAATACATGTTATATTTTATATATTTAGTAGAAAGAGACAGGCAGACTAAGATCCTTAAAAAATAATAATAATCAAATATATTTGTAGGAAAGAGTCAGGCCTTAAAAAACATTAAAGAAAACCAGACTGATGTTTTCAATAGGTATGGTAGGTTGTATAGGAAAAGGAGTTACCTCCCTTGCAAAGTTGTTGGTTTGGTTTTGTTTTTTATCAGGCCTTGATGTCGTAATATTTACAAATTAATAATCACATCACATACAAATTGATGTTATAGAAGTGAATTTTATTTGTATTTGAGTATTTTTTTGTGTATTTGAGTGTATTTGAGTATATTTGAGTGTATTTGAGTAAAAAGTCAAGCCCTCAGCTGCTGAATGTGTATCCAGACAGCCAGATATTGAGATATGTTCATAAAAGAACACCTCTGTTTAATTACTGAATGATACCTTTGCAATATAACCATCATTACAATGTAGTCATAGAATATATATTATGAAGATATATTATTGTTGATGATCAAAATGTGAGGCCGAAGATGTGATCATGATAGTATTTTGTATTTTAGGATTACACGCACCTAATCCAATTTATAATCCTTCATTTGATTTGAATTTAATTACAGGTCTATATATATTTATACTTCCAATATAAATCGTTTGAAAACCATGAATAAGTTAATATAGAACGACACAAATGAGTTAATTTACTGTAATAATTAATAATCTCTCAATGATAAAATTATCAATATATCTTAGGATGACGGAGAAAAAAATAATCAAGCTGTACGAAGATGGTCTCAGTAATGAACTTGGGAAAACTGTACAAGAAATTCCAAACCAGGAGGTGGGTATGATATATTAAGATACCAGGTACATGTTTGAGATATGCATGGTGTTTACAGTTGTAACAGGAGAGGAGAAAATGTAGCGGCCAGACCGGGGTTCGAACCCGAGACCTCCGAACACTAGCCGGGGATGCTCTACCAATTGATCTACCTGGTCACCGATGATCGACCCAGTCCAGTCTCGCTACACACCTCCCTCCTTTTTTTCAAGTCTTCGCCCTCGAAGACAAACGAGACCCTTATACCACCACCGTGGGTATTTTAGTTGGGTGCCAATTTTGTAACAGGAGAGGAGAAAATGTAGCGGCCAGACCAGGGTTCGAACCTGAGACCTCCGAACACTAGCCGGATGCTCTACCAATTGAGCTACCTGATCACTGATGATCGACCCAGTCCAGTCCCGCTACACAGTTATGTGTTTCAGGGATTTTTACAGGATTTTGAAATTATGACTATCCAATTAAATTATTTGATTGAAAAGAACACTTTAACATCCAATGCATGGCTCCTCAATAGGTCCAACCCCTTTGCCCCCATCCTTGATACTTCAGCGATTAAAATATTGTATGCTCTCTTAATGATCTTGTAACCCCCCGAATATATATTCATGCAGGATGCTCTGCCCCCTTGGGAAATATTCTCTGGTTATACAAATCTGAGCTTCCTTCAGCCAACTCGATCAACACTCCAGACCAAATTTGGTTGAAATATTTTAATCTCAAAGGATAAGAATGATCTGAAAGAGTTGCCTTTATCTCCCCTATTGAGTCCTGTGTCCATCTTGTCCCCAAAAGATGGTGGCAGGGTTCACACCTGACCAGATTTACCTTAAAGAAGAAATGTACTTGATCTCTCAGTCTATTCAGTGGAGAAGGATATGGTTATACATTATTGCCTTTTTTTGTGTGCACTATGATCTGATAGTGTTGTCAAGGGATGTTAAATAGTACCTGAACCAGATAACGGTGGCGTCTCAATGTGTATAGCCAATGGAAAGTCGGTATTCTGTCATGTGATTTACCAGTATTCCTATGGTTTTATCAATATCCTACATGCACTACTCTATCTTGTCTGAGGTAAAATGAGCTACAAATTAAAAGAAATAAAGCAGGTTATTATTACATGCTGGGACATATTTTTTCTAACATCTACACTAGAAAACAAAAGTTTGATAGGTAAACATCTATAATTATTGTATCCCATATTGAAAACAAGTATTATTTTAACAGCTTACCCAGATGATTGAGAATAGAGCTCTCCGAGGAAAAGGAGAAGTTCTGCCTTTACTACAAGCAATTTTGCAAGGTGAGAAAAATATACAAAACGGTTGGTATTTCTTTCATCTATTGGGGGGGAATGTACATGTAGATGTTACACTGCATTATTTCTGTATTAATTTACTGGGATTATATCTGCATGGTTCTGATAGTTTTTTTTCTGAGGGTTTTTATGTAAAATGAGAATGGGCTCCATTCTCAATTGAAGGTAATCATCTCTGTAAGTTAACTCCTGAAAACTTCCTGCCCAATTCACCATCTTACTTCTGAAAAGAAGCAAAAATGGCCTATCTCAAACCAGTAAAAGAAAGCCTCAATGTTAAGTTGTTGTCACATTCCAATTTGGATAAAGAAACAAACTTATGCAATGCTAACAGCTGTCATGACTTACTACTGCTGCAACATTTATTTGTAGTAAAATACATTTTTAAATTTTAGTAAATTGAAGGTTTCATTTTTCTTAATAGGCATATCTGCTACAGAGCCAAGGAATGTGAAGAAATGTATATCGGTGTACACACACTGTATTAACCTGCTGGAGCGGAACGAAATGAGCAACAAAGATGCCTCAAATGTTGTGGGACTTCTTATGTTGGAGGTACCAGGAAAATTGTACAATTGGGGAGTGAATAGAAACTAACGATAAAAACAAAACACTTTTATTATTAGGATGTAGTTATTTTCTATATTAATTTAATTAGTTGCCAGTATTCCAAAACCTACACTATTTGATTAAAACCATAAAGCTAGGTAATCCAAGAATCTCCAATTTTACAGTATGTTATGATAAACTTCTGGGAAATCAGCACTTAAGAAATATTATAAAATAAAATGATTTCCAAATTACTGTTTCATAATGAGTTGAACTATTGTTATGGATATTATATTTTATTTCAGGCTGATGGATTACCAGGAACAGCTCTGACTGAATTGTCAAACTTATTTATTGACTTGGTCAAGAATGGCCAAGCCCAGTGTGGAAAGTAAGTATAACATTTAACAACTTTCCAGCATATATATCTATCGTATATATATCGTAATAAGCCCAGGGAACCAGACACAAAGTAGAGTTTGGGCTTATTGCATGTTAAGAAAATTATATTTTTGGACTGAATTGTAATAGGTAGGGATGGGCTTATTTCTGGGAATGAGCTTATTTCTGGTTAAGTAAAGTCACTAAGCCAAGAAACCTTGTTCTTCTTTTTGTTTAGTCACCCTGATTCATTGTTTTAAATTGTATATAACACATACATATTGCCTAGCTAATGATGAGGAATTTCATACATAGAATTTCAATGGAGAGGTGCAAGATGTGTTCTAATATATACTCTGAACTATAAATAGTAAAATTTATGTCTAATTGTTGAAAGATTACTGACACATGCACAACCAATTTTGAGGCCAACCAATTGTGGATAACTAATTCCAAAGTTCAAAACTCAGGATCCCCTTACCTCCTCCCAAAACTTGGTCAGTTTTGAATATTGAATATTTTCTTTTCTTCATATTTTTTGGAATTTCCTTTTTTGCACCAAAACTCACTCTATTGTCGATTAAGTTTTTTTTTTTTTTTTAATTTTTTTTTTTAATTTTTTTTTTTTACAGAGGACTGGAACTTCTGCCAAATATCTTGTCAGCATTGGCTAATTTTTTTTTATATTTATTTTATTTTTTAAACATTTTGCATGATAAACATCAAACAGGTTACATTTCACAAGTACATTTATATAATTACTCGCTCACAAATTTTCTTCATTTTCTCATTTGAACAGTTTAACTGATCACACTAATACTTATGTTAGATCCAACCCACCTTACATTCACACTCGCATACAACATGAAGACATACAGAATCAGACAAAACACAAAGAAACAGCAGAACAAAAATATAACATATAAAAGAGCTATAGTAAAGAAAGAGACAGAAAAGAGGGGGGGTTGATGAAGATAGAGAGAAGATAGGGGGATATTAGGGTGAGAGGTGGTCAGACTTTGGTTTATATATAAAAGATATTAAATTTAACGTTTTTGATCAGGCAAGTTCAACAAGTTTTAACCATTTTTTCCATTCATTATTTAAAACATTGAGGCACTGTTCACCTTTTCCCTGAGCAATATACTTTTGGACTTTGTAATAATCTTTTATTAAATTTACCAATGCCATAACATTTAATGATTTATGAGCGCACCTGGTTTGGTACAGATATTGTTTAAAAATCAAAATAATTTCATTATCAACTTTATTATAAATGCCTTTATGTTCAAATAATCCAAAAATCATAGCTTGTTTATTAATTGCAAAAGGAATAGTAATGATCTCTAAAAGTGATTCAAAAGTGAACAAAAATTGTTGAACTTCATTACATTCCCATAAAATATGGGTGATTGTCTCCCTTTCACCATTACAGAATGTACAGTTAGGATTATTTGTTAGGCCAATCTTGTAAATAAAAGCATTAGTGGTTAATATGTGATGATTTATTCTAAACTGTAGCCATTGTAGTTTTGTATTTTTTGTTATTCTAAATGGGAGAGAGTATATCTTTTTCCATGCATCATTATTAAAATCAAATATATTTCCCCACTTATTTTTAGCTAAAACAATGTTTTCTTGTTTTATAAGTAGTTTGTAAAAATCTTGAGACCCCTTTTTCTGTTTAAAAATAATTTCTAAATCTAAAGGGATGATCGGGTATTGTGGGGTTCTATTTAGGATAGGATAGTTATTAACAAACTCTTTTATGCTTCTAATTACTCCATATATATTGAATATTTTCTTTTCTTCATATTTTTTGGAATTTACTTTTTTGCACCAAAACTCACTCTATTGTCGATTAAGTTTTTTTTTTTTAATTTTTTTTTTTACAGAGGACTGGAACTTCTGCCAAAAATCTTGTCAGCATTGGCTAATGAAGAAACAGTAATATATGGTGACAACAGTATGAGTGGACCAGAATACAAAGGTCATGTCCTCAACAGTCTCTGTTCCTGCAGGTATTTCTCATTCTCTGACTTTTCTTCAGAATTCAAAGATAAAGTTCGTCCTCTCTGTATGGGAAAGGGAACATTGAATATACTTCATTTGTATACTGTGAAAGTGTTTTGACATTGGTCAGAAATAGGAAGTCAGAAAAGCTTTTTTATTGCTTCAGTAAGGCCCAAAATCCAGCATAACTGGTGCTTTGGGCAAGTTAGGATTCAAAACAACTTGCCTAAAGGTGAAACATTGTTGTCCAATTAAACTGAATTAGTAGTATCTTTTTTGCACTTGCCAATCGGGCAAGTAGTCCGCAATGTTTACTAGCCCACAGACCAAATCTACTGGCCCCGGGCCATCAGACCTGGGTTTTTTCTCGCCCTGGATTCGTATTGAATAAATGTTTCTCAATTTTTTGAGACAAGAGAAAAAATCTTACGTTTTTTTCTAAAATTTTACTAGTACATATGTTGTATAACAATATATAATTAATTGACCATGCATTGATGATCACCATGAAAATTTTGAGTTTACATTGTAATTTTTCCCACCTCTGCTTCTGGTGATTTTTCTCTGTTCTAGGGGGCCTAACACAGAGTAAAATTTACCATACAAAGAAAATTTTAGAGAAAAAATAGTCCACATAGCTAGAGCAGATAGCTTGCACTTATCCTATTGTCAAATATAAGCAATAACAAATTCAATAAGATCATATTTTTTTTTTCAAATTAAATTAAAAAATTGAATTATAATGCTATGATTCTTTTGTGGTTTAGGTGGAATGCCCAGAGTGTGATTTACCTAGCGGGGATGTTTAAAGATGTGAACATGACATTGGACGAGCTCAAGTTTGTACTGGAGAAGATGTTGAGGATGATGAAAGAATTGGAACATGCTGACCTACCAGCTCTTGTGTATCAACTTCTTCTGTTATCAGCAAAGGTTTATAGCATCTATAAATAGATTGGTTTGTGTTATAGTGTTCTAAGTATGAAAAGTTTACTTTCCTACGATTCATACATGAATTATCAGTATTGTCTTCAGATATCCTGATCGTAACGATCTTACCATCTACTGCTACTGGTAAGAGATCCCAACTCGCTGAGATACCAAAAGTATTTTCGTTTTCTAAATATATACGCAGGGATTGGTAAGGCTGAGTCTAGGTATAGGCCATTTACCACATGTAAACATTCTTATGGGCCATTTGCTTTTTGTCTAAGGAAGACTTTCGAATTTCTATGGGCCATTAAGAATTTTATGTGTCTATAGCTCATGGCCCCTGTCCTTCCCAACCCTTTTAATTTACATCACTTCTAACAGTTCTGCTGGCTTGGTTGATTAGTATCAAATATGGTTGAACATACCATACCATTGACTTATTGCTGTTTTACAATAAAAGATTATTGATTTTCAAGGCAATTTAATTCAGGACATGTTCGCAGTTGACATATATTTTCAGTAACTTTTACTAGTTGCATACAAATAGCTTTTCAAATATTACATGTTTCAAAAACAGTTATAAAGTGATCAGAGTTACTTGGAATTTACTTGGCTTTTTTATTTACTTTTCAAGCTATTGTTTTTTGTTTTTTTTTTGATAATTTATTTCATTTTAGGGACATCAACGTCTAGTCATCGAAGGAATTACCAACTTTTTCATAGAGCAAGACAAAAACTTCCGTGGGAAATCAACCAATGAACTCAGGTTTGTGTGAGCATGTAAATAACAGTACATCTTAGAAATAAGTTGTATTTATCAGCAGGGCATTGTGGCGAGTCAGATTTGACTGGAATGTGAAAATAGTGTTAAAGATAGTCATAGCAGATTTCATGGTATCTTTTGTATAATAATTAGGCTAGTTTTACCATATAACTGGCTAGTTTTACCATGTTATATAGCTATGTTGTAAATATCGTAAGACATATGTGATTACACTATTGTGATGTTGTCTATAATTTATGAAATCACAATTAATATATGACTCTGCATGGTTGTCTTTGTAGAGAAACATGTGTATATCATTCGGATCAAAATTCTTATTAGCAATCAGTGATTTTTCATTTTCATTCCCATTAGTTAGAGTTATGTGATACTGTAAATCACACAATTCGAAAATGACACCTCTTGATATCGGCCAAGATATTGGTTACTGATATTGGAGTCCTGCTTAAGTCCATGACTGTAAAAACTCATTAGTAGCAAATTTTACATAATTTCTAGATCAGCATTTGCAAAATCATGTATTTGCTAATATATCTGAAGAGGTAAGTTCGCAAAATAAAGTACTGTATTCGCGAAATTTAAGTTGTTTACAGTAAACTGAATCTTACACAAATAACTAACATATGGAATTTATTGATCTTGTTCATTAAATCCTATATGACATAGCTACTCATTTGTGATACAAAACGATGTATAATATCTCAATTAACATTAAACAAAACTTGAAATGATATAGCAGTATTTAGTTATTTCATACTTCTAAATTAATCACCTTATAAACCCAGAGTGTTGCCAGAAATTGATAACGTTCAACTTGTTTATTTAAGGAAGCTGTAACAGCACGCATGCGCAATTAGGCAAGGGTAACACTAATGCCTTTATCTCGTGCGGCAGTAAAATACAATCTGACTATGAAAACTACCGGGGTACTCTTATTTATCGTATGCACTGTAGATTTATCCATTACACATGTTTATTTCATTGATATAAAAGTTGTGACCAGCACGACGACAGCAGACTTGTTTCCGTACTGTAAACAAAATGGCGGCCTGTGTTACATTACGTAGCTATACTCAGCTTACTAGTCAATCTTGTTATAATTGAGCTTAATTAGCTTAGTATATATCATGGACAAATACCACAAAAGATCATACTTGTGTGAAAATCACAAGGTTATTGAGGGTAGGATTAATTATTTTGTTTGTACAACATCGTAGATGGGACCGCTCCACAAGCTGACTAGGCCTGTCGCGGTATAATGTAAACAACCTGTCAATCCAATGTGTCAAATCTGACCAGTAATTCCAATTAAATGGGGGTAAATAAGCTTTCATAAGTTACAAATTCCAATCATCTTATGCTTTAGAATTCATCTACCGCGCAGTTGAATATTGAAAAAAAAAAAGTTCATTTAATTTTTTTTTTTTTTTTGAAAATGAACCTCAAAAACGTACCTGCGCACTATACGCGAGTGCGCACTATACCCGATTATTTACGGTACTCTTTTTTCATTATACCTGGATTATTTCGGAGAAATTTTATTTATCGTCCGCAATATTGTGTGTTGTGAAGTCCCCCTGCCATAAATTGGTAGACAGCACATGTGATGTTACCAATTTAAAAAAAAAAAATTGACAGAATTCATTCTTCACTTAATATCACTAAGTTATTGTTGGATACTGATATTTCACAAAAGAATTTTTGATTTTAAACAAAATTGTAAACAAATTGGAAAAGGATTTGTTTTCCATACATTGACAATTTATTTTCGTACTTTTGGTAAAATTTGTATTTTTGTTTTATTTCTGTCAATGTAGCCTCAGGTATACATGTTTTACTAGAAATCTTAATTATGTGTTATAGTGAGGATCTGATGGAAGATGACAATGAGGAAACTGTCCGCCATATTGAGGGCACCATCATACTCCACGTCAGCTTTGCTACCAAACTCGACCACAATCTTGGCAAGGAATTCATCAAATTTCTCAAGGTTTGTGAAAATGTGTATTCGTTAACTTGTCAGACTTGAAAGTATTTTAATGTTTTATTTTAAGTTTATAGTTTTCTTAAAGATAAACTGATTCATTACCACTATAAAACATTCCCACACATTAGCAAAAAAATTAGAAACATTATACTTTGACGTATACCTGTGTACCTCTGACATTTGTTACAGGGTCTACAGCAGGGATGTACCACACAAGTACTGGCCCCATTTAACCTCGCCTTGGCTCTGTCCCTGTCCTGTATCCACAGGTTTGAGGACCAGGTATGTGTGTAAAGAGTTTTATATGTATTAACATTTCTAGCTCACTTGATCAGAAGGATCAGAAATACTTTCCACCAGAATCGAGAAAGCAACATTTTAGTTAAGTTAAAGTGTTAAATGCTATATATGGCACTGAGTAGCAGAATCCCAAACTAGGGAAAGTCTTTGTATTAAATATAAGTTAAATGGGAGTGTTTTGTCATAATCACTGAAATATTCGGTTGAGCTGGGCCTGTTGTTTTAAAATATTTAATGTGAATTTTTATTTCAAAAAATTATTATTAGAATATATGTTCAAATCAAGTATGAATTCTAGTTTTTGTTTTTAGCTGGTAATTATTTTAGAGCAATAGCTCGCTTGGACAAAATTTTGGCAATACTGCAAACTACATAATCAGTGCACCCTGTTGAGCCTTGATTTTTCACCAGTTTCAGAAGTAAAATCATTACATATAAAGGTAGCTATTTCTCAGAAATCTGAAGAGTCAAAACATGTCAAATAGACATGTCCCTTCAATCTCGAAGAGTCAAGTCTCATTTTGGGAAGTCAAAGACATACTCTCAAGGGTTTTAATACTGGATGCCCTGATAATGTCAATAATATACCTTACTTTGACACACAGTAGAGGATGGGCTTATTGCTGGACAGCGAAACATGATTTGTGGGTATTTTGATTGCAGTTTGGCCATTAAGATTTTATTTCTGAGATAACTAGGCTCGTCAAGGCCGCTTGTCCTTGAAGCTGTTAAAAAGTGATATTTTTATACCATTATGTATTGATTCTCTACATCGTACTCTGAACAGCAAAAAATGGATGATTTGTATGTTTCTAATTTCTACAGATATTTGACTTTCTGAAAGCGACAATTTTAAAGAGTTTTAAGGACTGTGATAAACAGGACCAGTCTGCATGGGTAAGAGAGGTGGTCCCACAGAGCTGTCAAATAGAGGAACTAGTGCTGGAGACCGTACAGAACAGGTGTGTTGTACATAGAGTTAGGCTGATTTTCTTTTATAATCAATATTTGTTGTCTTGATGAAAAGTAATTAGCAAATCAGATGTAAAGATACCCATAATCAATTTACTGTAAATGTGTTTATTTTCGAGCACTTAAACCACAGGTCATACATAGGCACTCTCCTCATCTGTCGATACACCTAATATACAATCAAGATTAGAAACTCCATCGCCATCGGTCTAGTAAAACAACCAAATTTTGAGAAAATAGTGATTGTCAACAAACCGTTCAAGATATGTTGATGGGAATGGTCTCAATTCACAGACAGATGTTTTAAATTTTCTTAATTTGGTATATGATTCTATATATATATTGAGCCGTAGAATTGTATTTTGTCTCCATGGAACATCAGAAAATGGTTAGATTTCAGTTAGTCGGACGCCGTAATTCAAAGTGAAAAATGCATCATGTCCGCACTTCAGCTTCATTACAATGAAACTTTTATAGGAAACAAACCTACCTGTATACTAGTTTATATCTGTAGATTATTCTGTTGCTCACTCCTACCCATCAGTATCACTGATCAAAAATTCTGTGTCAAACTAGGCCATGTTTAAACCTGTGTAACACATTTGTAATCTCAACGCTGATTGGCTAATGAATTTCAAATAACCAACCAATGGGTATGGAGGTTTGTTTGGGTTTGGTTGAACAATGATTCTGTTAGCAGTGATAATTGAACTTAAGATTACTACATATCTAATAAAAATGTATAATGCTTCATAAGAGCTAAGAATTGAACCTATCTCGGATAATGTTGCAGAAATCAGTTGTTAAATCTAAAGGGTAATATTACATAATGTCTCATTTGGGTAAATTTACAAATACATGCTATAAACATAATGCATTATGGCTGAAACATTGAATCCTTGGGATATCGGTCACAAAATAACTTCCGTAAAATTGTAAAAGAAACCGTAAAATTGTAAAAGGAAATGACTGGCCAGAAGAAATATCCTTTAAATATGGATCGGTGTAATCTGAAATCTTACCTGTAAAATTGGCTTGCATGACCAAATATGGTATTTACTATATGTACATATGAGGCCATGGCATCCATATATAGAACTTTAAACTTTTATTGTCTTCACTGGAAGAGAGATGAGGTTTTCCATCATACTGGTAAGTCTGGTTTAATAGGAAGTCCCACCTTTGCATATTACCCTATAACATTTTGGATGGAGTTTCAGGTAGATTTAGAAAGATTATCAACAGAAATAGTATATGATATTGCAAACCTGTTTCTTGATACTTATCTGACACATAATTAATGTAAAAATCTCACTTATCTGACACATAATTAATGTAAAAAATCTCACTTATCTGACACATAATTAATGTAAAAAATCTCACTTATCTGACACATAATTAATGTAAAAATCTCCCTGATGTGATTTACGTCATGTCTGCTATCTGAGGGTTTTTCCAGTAAAACATCTACCCCACCCAAGGACTCCAGGTTTGGTTAAGGGGTACCACCAATAGAATTAATTTAATAAATTAAATAGAAATAATAGGAAGGCAATCCAAACATGGATAGATGTGATTCATTTTCTGTAGCACCCACCATCATAGAATTTCTTGACTTCTGGGGCCCTTCCATAGGATTTTATTTAACTGGAATAACCCTAGGATATATGTTGGCAGCTCCACATCCTGTCGGTGGGATTGAAAGTGATGTTACATCAATCAAAACTATACTTATGTTGCGGTTTGGTTGTACAGTGTCTATGGCTGGGACCATGTGATACAGGGATTGGTGCAACTTGGTTTTGCGTTAATGGACTCTTTTGGGCCAAAAGCAGCATTTGGAAGAGTAGAGGAGACGACTTGTGTGCCAGCGAATACACCCTCCTATCGTGCTTGTCAGCTCGGCAGCAAAATATTACTTCATACATTCAAGGTAAAATATACACCCTCCTGTATCACACTTGTCAGCTGTCATAACTAATGATGAGTTGCTTGTATTTAATTAAAAATTTCTCAGAATACGTTGGTTAAGAAAATTATAAACAAAAAACAAACGAGACCAAATCCTGTTCTTCATTAGTAGGTTACAGTTGTGTATTCTGTTTTACAGGCACACGAGATGGTCAGAGCCGACATACTGGAGCATATCTTTAACAGAGTGGTTACCAAGGCAACAACCCCTGTCAGCCATTATTTGGGTATGTATATATTTTACAGTACCAGATGTGTAATATGAAAATAAATGTGATCACATTTGAAACAACTAAGTGACCATGTACCCCCGGAGTATACAGGAGTGCAATGTCTTAAAACAAACTTCACAAGTTATAAGCCATTTGTGTAATGATGTTTTTGTTGCTGTTTCTGGGTGTGAAAATTTTATAAAATAAAAACAATAACCAATATCGAAATTTAACGTTGCAGGACCAAATTTTGTTGAAAAATGCAAGACTTAATCTCTAGGTTTACTAGTTTTTTTCAGCTGAAATGAATGCGTTTGTGTTATATAGAGCTACTCTCCAGTACTGTGATGTCCGCACCCCAGATCCTGCTGGAGTCGACCCCTAAAGTGAGAGAGATGTTTGATTACCTGTCTTTCCTGACACCTTCCTCAGCCGAAGGACTTCTCAAAGCTATCCAGCCATTGCTCAAGTTCAGCATGTCCCTCAAGGATGCTCTCATTCTAGTTCTGCGTAAAGCCATGTTTTCTAGGTACAGGATAAGTATTGAACATGTAACCTCTATACTGCAAATGTACACATTTTAGTGGTTATCTTATTTTTACACATTTTGCATTTAAAACCTTCTGCTTGATTATGATTATGTTAATTGGAGTTTTCGTATCTTATTTTCTATAACAATTGTTTTGTGTAATCCAATTCATTGTGGCATTAAGCTGTTGAAATTCAGTTGCACTGAATGTAAAATTTTAATACACCAAATTTAGTTAAATTAACTCTTAAAATTTGAATTGTAAACCGAAGCATGAACTCTTTGGGAAATCAGAATCTGAAACTCATCTTTTATTATAATTAAACAACTTAAATTAATAATTGACAACATGCTGAGTTTAGAAATACAAATGAATGTTTTTGATGTATTTTTAGGCAGCTGGATTCAAGGAAGATAGGTGTGACTGGATTCCTCATGATCCTAAAGCATTTCCGAGTGCTTGGAGGGTTACAGCCCAGCCAAGCCAGTCAGGCGATCTCATCCAGCCAGGTAATACTTAAATATCAAGGGAGAATGACTTCCATTTTAACATTGCCCTGCAGATAGGATGTAAGTATTTTACCTACTGCCCCCAATTTGCAAGTGGTGACAAAATTTGGGATCTTATCTTTTCTCTTCTTTTTTAACAACTTTATTCTTCCTAATGTCCCCCTTTACACTGCCTCACTTTTATCCGTTGAATGAGCGTTCACCCCTGTGAGGAAGGCTTTTGGTTGTGTCCCCTGGCCGAGACATACCAGAGTCTTTAAAAACGAATGTTGCTACCTCTGCTTAATGCTCAGCATTTTGGGAGTGGGCCGACTGGCCCGTTGTCAGTATAATGTGACCAGGTGAGATGTCCTGCTGGGTGTCTTCAGCAGTATGTTTCAGTGAGGTAACACTATAAAGTCAACATTAGTTCTGTGCTATCACAAGGATCTAACACGTACATACCGCAGTCTCCCAAAACATACACTCATGCATCACTTGCATCTCGCACAAAGTGGACACAATCCTTAAAAGACCCCAGCTGGATGCTAAACTATTTGAATTCAAATCACAGCAAGTTTGTTAAAATTGTAAATTTTGGTTTGTGATTGATGAAATTTTTTTTTACAGTATAACCCTATTGAGTGATGAAAGGCTGGCATCTGTTACTTTTAAGTGTCTGTCATAATTAGGTATATGTGAGGCAGAGGGTCAACATATTATATATAACACGCATGGTCCGTCTAATTAGAAAGCTCTTTCAGCCAATGTTAAAAAATGACCTGTTCATTTTCAGGGTGCATACAGTCTAGAAAAAATGTTGCATTGTGATATGTGCATTGAAAAGTCCTTTTGATATGGGGATTGAAAGACCTTGATTTTAGTGTCTCTTTTATTTTTGTGAGAAGTTTTGTGAATAAAATTGCCTTGAATTTAGTGTGACCCATATCCGTAGGCACCTATATACTACCTTGAACACATGCAGTTTATAGAACATGACATCAATCATCAGCTTTAACAAGTTGAAATGTTTTTATTTGTCCAACAGGTTCAGGTGGATGTACATGCTAGGTATAACCCGTCCAGTAACGAGGCTCTCTGTCTGGAGATCATTGGAAATCTGAGGCGGGTTCTGACACAGCAGGCTGATGTACGACTCATCTTCTATGAGGTACGATATAAAATTCTGACTGTATGATGTCTGTTATTTAGGGTATCCCATTTCTTACAACAAGTTGCTTGGGGTTGATGTCTGTTAATTTACAGGTATCCCATTTCTTACAAGTTGCCTAGGGAATAAAGCAACTCTGTCGTCGGTCCAAGAAAAAACATGTCAGCATAATTCAAAGATGACCATGTCATGGAGGATAATCAGACGTTGCATACATGTTTCCCATCATGAGAGGATCAACCCTATTGATTTTCATTCAGATGTCAAAGGTCAAAATTACATGGTCACTTTATCATATTACAAAATGACTCTTATACGAAACTGAACAAATATTAGCTGGATATTTATGTTTACGTTGTGAATACTGTAAAATTAAATCCCAAGCGAAGATTACCAACTTTAAAATAATTATGCTGAAACACTGAAATTATTTTATCTGCAGGGGATCTACAGAGTTTTGTGTCGGAACAGCCAGCTCCAGGGACCTATCCTCGATATACTGTTATCACAGGTAGGCATCTCTGTCAAGTGATCTATCTCCTGTTTCTGATATATACATATACAGTACATACTTAGACCTATATCAATATTCATCTCCCCCTTTATGTACATACTTGTATATTAGCAAGGGTTATTAAAGTCATACAGTTTATATTTAATGTAGAGTCATACAGTTTATATTTAATGTAGAGTCATACAGTTTATATTTAATGTGGAGTCATACAGTTTATATTTAATGTAGAGTCATACAGTTTATTTTTAATGTAGAGTCATACAGTTTATATTTAATGTAGAGTCATACAGTTTATATTTAATGTAGTCATACAGTTTATATTTAATGTAGAGTCATACAGTTTATATTTAATGTAGAGTCATACAGTTTATATTTAATGTGGAGTCATACAGTTTATATTTAATGTAGTCATACAGTTTATTTTTAATGTAGAGTCATACAGTTTATATTTAATGTAGAGTCATACAGTTTATATTTAATGTGGAGTCATACAGTTTATATTTAATGTAGAGTCATACAGTTTATATTTAATGTAGAGTCATACAGTTTATATTTAATGTAGAGTCATACAGTTTATATTTAATGTGGAGTCATACAGTTTATATTTAATGTAGAGTCATACAGTTTATATTTAATGTAGAGTCATACAGTTTATATTTAATGTAGAGTCATACAGTTTATATTTAATGTAGAGTCATATTTTTGCCAAAATAATTGAGGAGGATGATGTGTTGCATTAATATAAAAAAGTTTGCAATAAAGATAGTTTGTAACCAACAGAGAAAACACATTGAAAAACTGAGCATCCTATTTTACGCTAAGCTTATCCAACGTTATCAATATCCTCTTTGTGAATATATTACTGTTAATAACACAGAAGTTTATTATAGATGTTTAAGCCAGATGTTATGGGTTGCTAAATCTCTGATATTTCAGTTAAAAAAGTACTATGAACCTTCTGAGGATGTGAATCCTCCGCTGAAACTTGATGTGTGTATATGTGCACAGGGAGACCAAGTCTACCTTCAGGAACCGCTGGTGAGTATGTTTCAGCTCAGTTGTGACGTGATCTTTCCATTGGTGCTAGCTATATTTGGGGACCATCTGACTTTGTCCTTAACCTTTGTTTTACTTTTTAAAAAATTTAACCTTAGCCACATTATGTTAACTGTTTGATACAGGGTTTTCATTTTTGATATATGTACCTTTTGACAAGACATTTCCATTGGTGTTACATTTGCAGACCTGCTGACCTTTGATCTACTTTAAACAAAACTTGCAATTTGGTCTCAGTGTGGAAACTGTATAATACAGGGCTTTCATATTTGACATTTGAGACCTTTCCATCGGTACTACATTTGCAGACCTGTTAACCTTGACCTTGACATTTTACGTACTTTTAAAAATCTAATTCTAAATTTAGACCCACTCATCGAGCTATGTGTCTTCTGACAAATCTTGTTATAAGTTCGCCTGAACAAAGTCCAAGGGAGCTATTGTTATATTGTCTTCATTGCTGAAGATGAAGGATAACTTTTATATATCTCGACTGATTATCTCCCCTTATAATCCAGACTGATTATCCTCCCTTATAGTCCAGACTGATAATCCCCTCTTATAGTCTATACTGATTATCTCCCCTACTAATCCAGACTGATAATCTCCACTTATAGTCCTCACTGATTATCTCCCCTTATAGTCCAGACTGATTATCTCCCCTTATATTCCAGACTGATTATCCTCCCTTATAGTCCAGACTGATAATCCCCTCTTATAGTCCAGACTGATTATCTCCCCTACTAATCCAGACTGATTATCTCCCCTTATAGTGCAAACTGATTATCTCCCCTTATAGTCCAGACTGATTATCTCCCCTTATATTCCAGACTGATTATCCTCCCTTATAGTCCAGACTGATAATCCCCTCTTATAGTCCAGACTGATTATCTCCCCTACTAATCCAGACTGATTATCTCCCCTTATAGTGCAAACTGATTATCTCCCCTAATAATACAGACTGATAATCTCCACTTATAGTGCAAACTGATTATCTCCCCTAATAATAGACTGATAATCTCCACTTATAGTCCAGACTGATTATCCTCCCTTATAGTCCAGACTGATAATCCCCTCTTATAGTCCATACTGATTATCTCCCCTACTAATCCAGACTGATAATCTACACTTATAGTCCTCACTGATTATCTCCCCTTATAGTCCAGACTGATTATCCTCCCTTATAGTCCAGACTGATAATCCCCTCTTATAGTCCATACTGATTATCTCCCCTAATAATAGACTGATAATCTCCACTTATAGTCCAGACTGATTATCCTCCCTTATAGTCCAGACTGATAATCCCCTCTTATAGTCCATACTGATTATCTCCCCTAATAATAGACTGATAATCTCCACTTATATTGCAAACTGATTATCTCCCCTAATAATAGACTGATAATCTCCCCTTATAGTCCAGACTGATTATCCTCCCTTATAGTCCATACTGATTATCTCCCCTTATAGTCCATACTGATTATCTCCCCTTATAGTCCAGACTGATTATCTCCCCTACTAATCCTGATTGATTATCTCCACTTATAGTCCTGGGCATCGTTTCACAAAGCTTCGTAACTTACGAACGTTCGTAAATATTTAAGAAAAAGTTACGCAAAAATTACGAAGTTCGTAAGTGCGTTTCACATAGCTGTTCGTAACTTTTTTCGTATTTTACGTCAAAATCGTACGTTCTCCCGGTAAAAATATACCACTCTCTAACTTGGAGGTAAAAAAGGATGACACTTCTGGGGTAAAAATTGTACGCCGGTCCTATTTCCGGGTCACGTACACAGACTATGAACTTTATTTTGTTCTATCAAAACAATCATATTATTGATAGAAGATCAATTTTTCTATAAAATTCCCATTCTTATTGTTTATCATGAGGTAAAACAAACAGTAACAACGCAATTTTCACAGATTTTGCTCAATGCCCATAGACATACATAATGTTCTTAAAATAGACCATATGTTGGCACAGTCTGCGAATATGCGTACAATTAGTTTCATGACAATGTGTATTTTGCTAGCATCACTCCTCGACATTCATAGCCCGGTTTCCACCTCGAAACAATCACTCACAAGGCATAGTCGTTCTCTTATGCTAATTTGTAAATGAGTACGACGTCATTTTCTGTTCAAAAGGGCATGCTTGCGCACGATTTTAAATTGTTTTCGTAAGTTACGACAGGGTTGATATGGCGTAAAGTTTCGCAAGGTTTTTGCGTAACTTACGAACGTTCGTAAGTTACGAAGTTTTTGTGAAACGCTTAGTAATTCGTAAATGTGACTTACGCAAATTCCGTAAGTTACGAAGCTTTGTGAAACGATACCCAGACTGATAATCTCCACTTATAGTCCAAACTGGTTATCTCCCCTTCTAATCCTGATTGATTATCTCCCCTCATAATAAGGACTGATTATCTCCCCTTATAGGCCCATCTCCTTGGATGTATCCAGCTGTCCCTCCTGAAGATCTCTGATATCCGCCGACAACAGACAGATGATGATGGATCGGACGACGAGACCCACATACTGGCTGTCAAGTCCGAGCTGGAAGATATGTTAGAGAGTATTACACAGAGAATGATCAAATCTGAGATGGAGGACTTTGAGTTGGTAATAAAACTCAGTATTATTTTCATATTCATGAAAAATTAAGTCTCGTTATGAATGGTCACTATCCTAATGCACATGTCTTCTGGGAAGATTGTGGAATACTGCGAAGAAGAGTTTTGGATCAATTGATTAAATTTAGGCATCGCTGTTGTATGCCTAACTAGGAAATTCCGTTCTCAAGCAATCAAGCAAGTTTGGTGAAATCCAGTGCATTAAACATGATATAACATTTGGTAACTAGGAACTAAATTGAACAATGGAAAAGGGCATTAAAATTTGAAAAAATTTTGATTTTTTCCCCCTGCTATAACCCAAGTAAAAAAATCAGACTCAACTTCTTGATAGGATTGTGATCCCTTAAACAGACATATTTATTATTTTGGTTTTAGTAGTAGACACCCTGTACAGTATATAAAACTGTACACAATATAAGAAAGACTGGTATTGATGTTTCTGTTTGTAGGATAAAGCAGCTGACTTCTCACTTGGAAATAGTGTTGGTGTAAAGAACAACATCTTTGCCATCCTTGTGCTAGGGACATATGAAGTGCTCATGGAATTCACATTTCTGTCTGGGGAGTTCAGGTGAGAATGATTTTGTGTACATCATATCATCTCTCTACAGTTTACCTGTCCAGGTGAGAAGGACTTAATGTGATTATATCATCACTCTACAGTTTACCAGTCCAGGTGAGAAGGACTTGGTGTGATTATATCATCACTCTACAGTTAATCAGTCCAGGTGAGGACTTGGTGTGATTATATCATCACTCTACAGTCTACCAGTCCAGGTGAGGACGCGCATCACTATTCTCTATTCTTGGCATTGGGTCACATAACCCTACCATAAATCCACTAACATACCTCAGTTTATACAAAAAAGTTGTATTGCCGTCCATATTGTACGGTTGCGAAACGTGGAACAATATGCGACAAAACGACATTGACAAACTCTCCCGCTTCCAACACTTAGCGGCCAGGAAAATACAGAATTTTCCTGCACGTACACGCTCTGATATCGCGGAGAGTATGCTTTCGTTTTTGCGCAGAAATCGACAGACGAAAACTTCAGTTTCTCTATCGACTTATAAAGCTACCAAATGAATTTCTTGCCAAAAAAAGTCTTCCTGATGCGTGTATATACCTACATTGATAATGACATTCATGAACAGAAAGGTTTTATTCCCGACATGTTTGATATCCTTAAGAAATACAACCTCATGGACTTATTTGAACACTATATTACTACCAAGACTGAATTTCCATCAAAATTATCATGGAAACTGTTTGTAAATTCCTCCATTAGAAATCGCGAAACAAAATTGTGGACGGACAGAATGAACCGAGACAACGATTTCGACAGGTTTAAATGTGTTCATCGGCATATCCATCCCCATGGGCTATGGGTCAACCCGAAATCTACATCCGACCTTAATTGCTCGAGATTTGTGTCGAAGCTACTTACTTACCCGCCTCAGAATAATGATCAAATATGCCTCAAATGTGGGAAAAGACGAACAGATCTTATCCGACATTATGTCACACAATGTGGGGCCACGTATTCTGTGAGGGACAGGTTTCTGACAGACATGCTTGACTTGTGTGGGATTGAAATGTTTTTAATTCTAGACAATACATCAGATGAAGGATTTGTCCAAATCATTTTTGGACAAGAACAGGAAAGTAATGAGGACTCCAAAACCTTCCAGATAATGGCCACTCGCTTTCTGAGAGCTGCGTCACATGCATTTCTCGCAGCCAACGACCAAAACTAAATCAACAGACACGCGCTCCGCGATGCGAACGCGACAAATTATTTGTTCTCTTCAATCTTGAAAACCATAGACTGTAAAAGAAAATGATTGCAATGTATTTATTAATTTGAATTTCTATGTATCTCTTTATGAGGAATTAAAGAATGAATGAATGAATGAAAGTCCAGGTGAGGACTTGGTGTGATTATATCATCAAGTTTACCAGTCCAGGTGAGAAGGACTTGGTGTGATCAATCATCCAGTCAGGTCTTTGATAGTCAAGGCACCTGACCCAACTCCCTCTGTGTAAATAAATTGTTTTCTCCAAAAATTATAGAAAGAGAAGTTTGCTTAGTGATAGATTTATGTTCCTAGATGCATATAAAAGCTCTGTACATGGTGAGGTAGAATTTGATATACCTAGTCGTAAAATCCTTTTGAAGTATGATCTGATCGAGAAGGTCTTATATTTCAACTGAAATATAACTTCAGAACTCTTAAAATTTTATGACAATCAGGATTTCATTTGGTTATGCCAAAAAGAAATAATTTGTTCTCAGGCCCTCTCTCATCTGCTTTAATTTGAAGTATTTAAAACATATTAGCCTCACATCTTTTTCCTGGTTAAATAAAAATAAAAAATCTCATTATTCTTCAAGAGAAGAATGTGTGGAAGAAGGCAGCAACAAACCTTTCTCCTGTATCTTCCATTATATTAAACCATAAACTGTTCCACATTAATGTGAAACAAAGACAATGAACCATGATGAATCATTGTTTCCACATTTTGAAGCATTTAATATAAAAATGGATAATAATTGGTTTGGAAAAAAAAATCCCCTCATCTTTTTTCCACCAATAAAATGATAAAAAATAATCCCTCCCTCATCTCTTTTTAGAAGATTGGTTCAAGAACCAAGTAATTAATTTTATTAAGCCTTATGTTTCAAATTTCAGCATCAACAGTATAGAAGAAGTTCTAGAACTGTATGAGAATTATCAGAAGTTAGGATCTGTACTGAAAGAGAAGGCAAATGCTGCAGCTGGGAAGAAAGGCAAGGGACCTGTCGGAAAAGCTCCACGGAGTATGATGTCCCTGGATTGTGTCACTGCCATTCTGGATGCTATTATCAAGTAAGGCTAAAAAGTAGTCATATAATCTATATGCCTATACTTTTAATAGTTAAGTGTTTATAACTTTGTATATTTCCACTGGCATTAAATTAACTTATGATAGAAGTTATATGACACAACCAATATGATGTTTAAGAGTGTGACATTTTCAATGACTACATTGTCACCTTCATCAGACTTATGACGAATGTGAAGCGTACTAGCACTGTCTTTTGTAGTGGTCAAGATGGTAAAAGATTCCATCTTCTCTGAAGGATGTTTTTTGTTCCTATTGACTCCAATTTTGAAAGTAGTGTGACGAGATGGTAAAAATAAAATAGAATCAAACAATTAAAGTGTATGAGATGGTATGATGTACTGTAGTCGAATCGGCTACGCTTTGTTTAACACTTGGTCATAGCTGAGCGAGTCTGTAGACCCCTCATCCCTGTTTAGTACTTTAGTCATTAGTCTGATGAAAGTGACAAAATACACCAAAGAGTAAGGATTTACATAATAAGTTTCTCATACCTTATACAGGGACACCTAACCCAGTGCTATTTTTTTTTGTCTAGCCCTCGTATCAATCATATGACTACTGTTGAACAGTAACTATACCTGTAACTTCTTTAAGTTCCGTGAACAGAGATTTGATTGGCTCAGCCTCAAAGTCATAGGTGCTTACTTTAGTGAACAGAGATTTGATTGGCTCAGCTTCAAAGTCATAGGTGCTTACTTTAGTGAATAGAGATTTGATTGGCTCAGCCTCAGAGTCTTATTGAACAGAGATTTGATTGGCTCAGCTTCACAGTCATAGGTGCTTACTTTAGTGAACAGAGATTTGATTGGCTCAGCCTCAGAGTCTTATTGAACAGAGATTTGATTGTCTCAGCCTTCAATTCAGTGTTGCTTACTTTAGTAAACAGAAAGTTTGTCTCTACCCAGATAATTTTGTGTTTACTGATATAACAGAGCGATCAATGTTTTTAACAGCGACACAGCACTTAGTCATCAGGACAGTGTACAGGCCATGCGAGACAACTTGGAATTCAGGAAGTATGTAATGGGTGTGGCTTTACAGAAAATTCAGCAAATACAGGACAAGGGAGTATGTGACGGTCTGGAGGTGGGCGACAGCAACAAGATACGTCGTCTCGTCTGTAGTCTCGGCAGGTAGGTTTGTGTGTACTGTCAAAAAAGGTAAATTTGATATGATTTAGAAGGGACTGACCACAAAATATATTCAACATAACCGCAGTATTCAATTTAACAGTGTTCGAACATCTGTGTTTAATTTCCTTAGAAATTTCCAAAGAAGAAAAATTTGGAACTGATTTGACACATCTGATGTATTTGATTCAATTGTGTTTGACACAAGCATGTTATACATTTGTCTGTAATCTTGGCACATTTGTTTAGGCATCCATCTTGGTTGTATTAATGCCATCTAGTTAATAAGTCAAAGGATGTGCTGCCTCTGAATGATTCTTTCACTAGCAAACTTCTGAATGTGTAGTGTTCTATCAACAAGCTTCACTTCACATTATTCATAGAACATAAAAATTGTAAAAGTTAATCTGTTTAAAACAGGAGTCCAGATGAAAAATCTTGTATCTTTACATGTGTCCAATATCTTGACAATTGTTGCAGTGCCTTCCTGAAGCATTACTCTGAGAACCAGAAGCCGGGAGAGGAAGGAAAGCGTAACCGCAGTAAGGGGATCTGTGGTCAGTGTTTAGAGGGACTGGTCATCATAGTGACCATACTCACCCAGCAGCACAAGGAACAGCTGGCGTCTTGTCTCTGTGATATCTGTAAGTACAGCTGATGATATCACACAGAATTTACCCTCATACCTATCTAATACTGACTTTACATTAATGTGATGTAATGTTGATGTGATATGATTGAATTGTCATTGTGACATCATTGTGTTTTTGCCTGACATCAGTGTAATTATCATGAAGTTATACAATTTTTGAGAGCGCGTACATAATGTGTAGCTTGTCTCAAGCTCTCAACCCTAGGGTGAGATAAGAAAATCACACCAGTAAAATTGTGGATATCTCTGTCCAGGGTAACTGTCCAGGGTAAGAGAAACACCAACTCAGGGAAGAGAAATAAGATTGTCCACCTATCTGCCCAATATGTTTATCGTCTCAAAATTCATATTTCTGATATTCAAAAATTGCATCATCACAAATGTACTTGACATTTGGGAATTTTCACATTTCATGGGTTCAAGGTCATGTCACTTGTGATATGAATAGATCATCTTTGGCATCACTCCAGCATTATCTTCACTTTTCTTTTGCTTTGAAGTGTATGATCATTTATGATAAAAGCAATCAGAATATAGATACCCTGGTAATTAAAACATTTCTAGGTCAGCCACCAAAACTTGACAGATGGGAAGTGTATGGTTGACTGGAGTATAACTGTATAAAGAACATGTCCTACTTTCCATTTCCATCCAGCATAATCTCTGAATTAAGTATGTTTGCCATATTACATTAAGAACTTTTTTCATTCATTGAATACAGTAGGAGCACAGGACTCGGATAACCATCAGGAGGTGATATACAGTAACATCAAAAAGTTTCAGGTAAGTCAGGTGCCTGGTCACTCTGTCTGTGAAAAGTTTAGGTTGAGTCAGATATGCAAGTCCCCTGTATGTCTGATGTATGGTCACTGTGAGGTATTAGGTTGAGTCAGAGATACAAGTTTCCAGAATGTCTGATGTATGGTCACTGTGAGGTATTAGGTTGAGTCAGAGGTACAAGTTTCCAGTGTGTCTGATGTATGGTCACTGTCTGAGGTTTTTAGGTTGAGTCAGAGATACAAGTTTCCAGTATGTCTGATGTATGGTCACTGTCTGAGGTTTTAGGTTGAGTCAGAGATACAAGTTTCCAGTATGTCTGATGTATGGTCACTGTCTGAGGTTTTAGGTTGAGTCAGAGATACAAGTCCCCAGTATGTCTGATGTATGGTCACTGTCTGAGGTTTTAGGTTGAGTCAGAGATACAAGTCCCCAGTATGTCTGATGTATGATCACTATCCGAGGTTTTAGGTTGAGTCAGAGATACAAGTTTCCAGTTTGTCTGATGTATGGTCACTGTCTGAGGTTTTAGGTTGAATCAGAGGTACAAGTTTCCAGTTTGTCTGATGTATGGTCACTGTTTGAGGTTTTAGGTTGAGTCAGAGATACAAGTTTCCAGTATGTCTGATGTATGGTCACTGTTTGAGGTTTTAGGTTGAGTCAGAGATACAAGTTTCCAGAATGTCTGATGTATGGTCACTGTTTGAGGTTTTAGGTTGAGTCAGAGATACAAGTTTCCTGTATGTCTTATGTATGGTCACTGTGAGGTATTAGGTTGAGTCAGAGATACAAGTTTCTAGTATGTCTGATGTATGGTCACTGTCCGAGGTTTTAGGTTGAGTCAGAGGTACAAGTTTCCAGTATGTCTGATGTATGGTCACTGTGAGGTATTAGGTTGAGTCAGAGATACAAGTTTCCAGTATGTCTGATGTACGGTCACTGTCCGAGGTTTTAGGTTGAGTCAGAGACACAAGTCCCACGTATGTCTGATGTATGGTCACTGTGAGGTATTAGGTTGAGTCAGAGATACAAGTTTCCAGTTTGTCTGATGTATGGTCACTGTCTGAGGTTTTAGGTTGAGTCAGAGATACAAGTTTCCAGAATGTCTGATGTATGGTCACTGTCCGAGGTTTTAGGTTGAGTCAGAGATACAAGTTTCCTGTATGTCTTATGTATGGTCACTGTGAGGTATTAGGTTGAGTCAGAGATACAAGTTTCCAGTATGTCTGATGTATGGTCACTGTCTGAGGTTTTAGGTTGAGTCAGAGGTACAAGTTTCCAGTATGTCTGATGTATGGTCACTGTCTGAGGTTTTAGGTTGAGTCAGAGATACAAGTCCCCAATATGTCTGATGTATGGTCACTGTCTGAGGTTTTAGGTTGAGTCAGAGGTACAAGTCCCCAGTATGTCTGATGTATTGTCACTGTCTTGGGTTTTAGGTTGAGTCAGATATACAAGTTTCCAGAATGTCTGATGTATGGTCACTGTCTGAGGTTTTAGGTTGAGTCAGAGGTACAAGTCCCCAGTATGTCTGATGTATTGTCACTGTCTTGGGTTTTAGGTTGAGTCAGAGGTACAAGTTTCCAGTATGTCTGATGTATGGTCACTGTCAGAGATTTTAGGTTGGGTCAGAGGTACAAGTTTCCAGTATGTCTGATGTATGGTCACTGTCAGAGATTTTAGGTTGAGTCAGCAATACAAGTTTCAAGTTTGTCTGATGTATGGTCACTGTCTGAGGTTTTAGGTTGAGTCAGAGATACAAGTTTCCAGTTTGTCTGATGTATGGTCACTGTGAGGTTTACGGTTGAGTCACTGGTACAAGTTTCCAGTATGTCTGATGTATGGTCACTGTTTGAGGTTTTAGGTTGAGTCAGAGATACAAGTTTCCAGAGTGTCTGATGTATGGTCACTGTGAGGTATTAGGTTGAGTCAGAGATACAAGTTTCCAGTTTGTCTGATGTATGGTCACTGTGAGGTTTAAGGTTGAGTCAGAGATACAAGTCCCCAGTATGTCTGATGTATGGTCACTGTCTGAGGTTTTTAGGTTGAGTCAGATATACGAGTCCCCAGTATGTCTGATGTATGGTCACTGTCTGAGGTTTTAGGTTGAGTCAGATATACAAGTCCCCAGTATGTCTGATGTATGGTCACTGTCTGAGGTATTAGGTTGAGTCAGCAATACAAGTTTCCAGAATGTCTGATGTATGGTCACTGTCCGAGGTTTTAGGTTGAGTCAGAGATACAAGTCCCCAGTATGTCTGATATATGGTCACTGTCTGAGGTTTTAGGTTGAGTCAGAGATACAAGTCCCCAATATGTCTGATGTATGGTCACTGTCTGAGGTTTAAGGTCGAGTCAGAGATACAAGTCCCCAGTATGTCTGATGTATGGCCACTGTCTGAGGTTTTAGCAGGGGTCAACATTAACTTTTTTCTGCACTTGTCCCTTTGGACAATTAACATTTATATTCACTTGTCCGAATGGTATTATCACTTGTCCCACTTAAGTTAAATGATGTTTTTCAATAACTCTGTATCATGCAGTAAAATGATAACATTGCAATGACAACTATATTACTGATATTTTTTTTTTTCTTTCCAACAAATCAATTTTAATCCCCCATCTATTAGAAAGCTGCCGGGGTTGGGGGAGCCCCGGGGTCAGCTCTTTGACAATAATGTGTCCTCATACAAGAGGGCTCTCATTCTTAATCATCTCTTTCTTTCTTTCTTTCTTTTAAAGTCTTTCTTTCTTCTTTCTTTCTTTCTGTCTTTCTTTCTTTTTCTTTTTTTTTCGTTCTTTCTTTCTAATTATCTTTGTTTTATTTTTAATACAATAATTATATGGTAACATCAATTATAAAAAAAAACCTGATATTTATTGGTGTTTTGTCCAAGTTACATAATGAAGAGAAAAAAAATGCTACTGACTGCCTATTTTCGATTTACAGAAACTAAACTTGTCTAATAAGAATAGAAATCAACTGACTAAAATATGAATATAATTGTAGAAATGCATTAGTGCATAAATATCTGAAATACTATATTTGCTAAATCTTGCAATAAATAGCGAGCCTGCATCTGCATGTTGCTACTTTAGTCCTTCAAATACACTTGCAATTTCCTTGTACGCGTTTATTCATATTCCTTTTTTTTCCAATATGCATATTCAATTCAAAGACCTCAATTCGGCTGATTGAATATTTTTGAAAAACACAAAGTTTAGTTATCATCTGCATTAGTGTTCTGAATTAAACTATTTTAGTTATGAAAAAGTCACTTCCAATGTACACTATCCATGTTTTCCTTTCTTTTTTATCATAGGTATAAGGTGAAGTCTTGTGAATGTTGATTTCAGAATATAAATAAACAACATGAAGACAATATTTGTTACTTGTCCCGTCGGACAAGTGTTTTGATACTTTCACTTGTCCGACAGCAATTTAGTCTGGTACCGGACAAGCGGACAAGCCTTAATGTCGACCCCTGTTTAGGTTGAGTCAGTGATACAAGTCCCCAGTGTGTCTGAAATATGGTCACTGTTTGAGTCAGAAATACAAGTTTTGGTGAAGTTTCATGCATGTAAGGAAGACATGTTACAGATAAGTCAGGAATAATAAAAGTTCAAATTGAAAGTACCTCCCTGAGTAACATACAGGAGGCCTGTTGCATGCCATCCAGAGCAATTAGGATATGGTGCCTAGACAGCAGAGACTGGTTCGTTTCAATTCTTTCACAGAAACAGCAGCAAATATGGACTGTAAACGTCTCTCTTCCCCTTCCCCCCCCCCTCTAATTCCAAAAATAAAAAAATAAAAAAGAGTAGAAGAACTTCCAGAAGAAAGTTAAGCAGATCAGAAATAGTCTAGGTAGTGACTGTAGACAATATTCATATAATAGTTTTGTTGGACAAAAGTCCTTATGTGATTGATGAAATAACAGACTTGTACGTACTGCTTTGTTAGACTTTGAACCTAGTACATTTAACTTATTGAATAGAGGCTGGTAATGAACCTAGTACATTTAACTTATTGAACAGAGGCTGGTAATGAACCTTCTATCTGTGGATGAAGATGACCACAACTGGAAAGAAGTGTCCCATTTATTGACCATTGTCCAGCTCTTGTGTCGTGAACTGTCGGCCTCCAATGGTCAGTTTGAGAAAGTGCTGGACTGGATCCACAAAATCTGTACAGAACAATCGATAGGTACGTCCATGTCTGACTTGTTATGGTGTTACTAATGATACACCATAGTATCATAACATCAAGTGCTACTCCCTATCACAATCTGGTGGTCATTGGTCAAGGTCAGAGGGTCAAGGGTCACCTTTGACTCATTTTCATTTCAACATATTTTATTGTGAAACAATTCGATTGAACATCAGGCTTATGCCTATATCAAAGTTCTTTGTATAACATAGCTCATTTATTACAAGTTCATTTATTACAAATAATAAATATCTGGTTATTAGTCAAGTATGGAAAATATAGAATATATACACACAGAGAGTTTATAGATATTTGTAAATAATATGGCTCATGACTTGTAATATTGACTCATTCTGCATAAGACACTGTTGCATAAGAGAGCAGTGACATTCATGTCTTATAGAGATTTTCTATCCCTACCTTGGAGTCTGAATTAATTTTCACAATGTATCTATAGCTGTGTGGGTGAAGTGCTCTAATTTTAATGCAGTTTAACATTTTCTCTTATAGTATAGAACTTTTAGTACTTGTAATCAAGTGAATGTTAACAAACTCTTTACACAGATGATTTGTCAACCTGTAAGCTTCTATTTGGGATGTTACTGGAAATGACCCAACAGCGAAAGAGTTGTCCTCCTTATCTACGAGACATGGCTCAAGATATCCACACCCAGCTTGGTGATATAGACCAGGTCAGATCAAAACTAAAATTGAAATGTTTTTCAATTTCATAAACTAGAGGGTTTGAGTACCAACTCAAAATTGTTTCAGTAATCTATTTTGTTCATCTATTTTGTTCATAAATGCCAGTTTTCATTTCTTGAGTTCTCCAAGCAAACATTTATAGCAATTCTTTAAGCTTATGTTGTACTATATTCCTGTGTCTTCAGCGTAAATGTACTAGAAATGTTGTATGTTTTAGGAGGTAGAAGTTGAGGATCGAACCCATCATGCCTCAATCACGGCACGCACGGCCGCTCCCACCATTCTCATGTTGGTCCTACAACAAGTAGAACGTGAACTTGACGACACAGAGTGGGCCATAGCGCGAATGAAGGCTGACACTCTGTCTGTACCACAAGATGATGGTAGTATTTATTCTTACTTTACATCAAAACATCTAACTCTCTGGTGCTCATGTTTAATTAGTCTGTTTGATTGTTTCCTTTTTCTAACGTCGTTTGTAAGGTCAACAATCAATAGAAGCTCTGTAGAGCGTTTATTTCACAAATGTAGATTTCAATGTCGGGGAGAAAACCAATGTGCTATTGGTGGGGAAACAACTAACCCAACAGACAGCATCCCCTGTTGCCAGTGTGTCTCAAACTTGTGTTCTTGAGGGGAGTGGTCTGCACTCATCACAACAGCGATCGTGACTACCGAGGCACCCAACATTTCAATTTCTTTAGTGTCCGATTACACAGAATAAACAAGAGGCCCAGAGGGCCTGTATCACTCACCTGGTTGATTTGATCAAACTTCAAAATAATGTTCATGTTCAATTTGTTAACAGCTTTATTTGTTGATGTCTAACAATGCTATATATGGTTATGGGGTGGGTATCTGAATGGTTTCAAAGATATAACAAAGAATCCAAGTCCCTAGAGGTGGGGAAAGACCCCAGGGCCCCTTCGGACCAGGTGAGCTAATAATCAACTAAGACCCCACGACTCCACAATAAATCACTTCTATCCATGGTTGTATTGCCTTCCTATTACTTCTATGTAATTTATTAGATAAATTCTATAGGTGGTACCTCTTGACCAAACCTGGAGTGCTGGGGTGGGGTAGATGTTTTACTGGAAAAGCCCTAAGGGTTAAAGATTTAGTTAAAATAGCACTTAAGAGTCAGTATAAAAAAATATTCATTACTGTCCACCAAAGCTCAAGTTGTAAAAATACTATTAATTTCTTACCTTTTCTGAAAAAACACAACTTTGCCTTCATTAATCCATTGAGGAAAAGGGACAGTTATTTGGCTTAGTAATCATCTATCCTTAATTGTTTGGAGGCAATGATTTCTAAAGAAACCATAAAAATCGTGTTGTCATGAAATTTCATACATGAATGTTGATCATCACTCGAGATCTTTGAAATGAAGTCCACTTATTGTCAAGGTCTTTGTTTTACTTAACTGCTGTTGAATTTTACAAACTTTCAAAATAGATTGTAGAGCACATGTATTTCTTTCCGGCAATCTTTCTTGTTTTAATCTATGTTCATTTGTTGTTAATTCGTTGCAGACACAGTTGACCTTACACAGCGTGAAGGTCACGAGAAGTCAATATGTAGTCGTCTTGGTATCCTTGTAACGGCCTTCCACGAGCTCATCCAATCAGCCGTGCCCGTGGGAGTTTGTGTTGAGGCAATGATCAAACAGTCCACTCGATTCTTCGGCACTCTTACTCTTCTTGTTAAATATGTGAGTTGTGTAACCTTAGTCAGTAAAATCATTCCAAAAAAAGAAATGTATATGACTCCTGTTACCCACTGCATGTGTGTTGGAGTCGACTTATGTGGAAAGAATTAGGAATTTGCTTTCTGTGCTGTAGGCGCTGCTTGTGGATATAAAAACAATAAAAATACAGACAAATCTCATTATTTCAAAGTCAGTGAGGTCAAAACTTACATAGAATTTTTACAGTCAAAAGTGAATTTCAAGCTTGCCAGGACAAAGTCCAGAGGAGCTATGGTTATACCCCTGACATCAGCATCAGCAGTGACAGCGTTCATCGACAGCTAATTTAAAGTTTTTTATAGAAATTTTATTGTGTTGTATCAATATTAATAAGGATCCAGGTTAGGTAACCTACTTTTAAAATGTTTCAACCTCGGCTACATTATATTAACTATACAAGATAGGACTTTCTTATTTGACACGTGTGTTCCTTGTTGCAAGGACCTTTTTTTGGAACTACATGTGTGGACCTGCTGATCTTGACCTTGACCTTTAACCTACTTTTTGAAAATAGTTCTTAATTTCAACCCACTCTGTTAGCTATTTCATATTCTGGCAACTTTTGGTATTCATGTTTTGATTTGTTTCTTCTTTTTCAAATGAATACTTGGTATGTTGTTACATATACTTCAACAAAAATAACACTACCCGTTATTGTGACAAACACTACAAGTTATTATAAGCAAGCTTTTGTCTATGTCTTCTTAGATTTTACTTATGAAGAAATGATCAAATCAATGGCTTTATCAAAGCTGCAAATATTCTGTTGTTCGTTTGGCATTTATATGCTTATGAATGCCATCTAAAAGTTGACAGATACTTAAATGATACCTAATATTGCTGTCATGTAATTTCATTTATTTGTATCTAATTTCAATTAAAGTACCTTGCCATGTATGCACAGAAGGCCCATCATGTGACGGCCCGTTTCGAGAAGTTGATCAAACTGGTCGGAACCCACCTTACACAACACTGCTATGCCATGATCACATATATACAGGTATACCATGTTAAAGTAAAAAAAGTGTACAATAATATAGGGTGATACAGTCTTGGAAATTCCTTAAATGTTGCAGTTTGGCCTTGAAAAGACTTGAACCCTGATCATCTTTGAAAGATCCCTGAATATGCCTATGAGAGTTCCATAATATGGGGTGAAATAATTTTCAAAATTCCTTGAATTTTGCTGTATGAGGAAATGCATTTATATTTTCAATCCAAATTTGGAAAAGTGACACTTTGTTTAAATCTTGTGTCTGTGAATTTAAAAGTGTAATTTCAAAGATAAATTGAACTTTTTGCCACAAACTGATGGACCTAAAGAAAATGGATAGCACACGTGAAAAGTTGGAAGTATTGTAAAATGTCTTTGATTTTGTATATAAAATTGAGGTCTCGAAAAAGGTGGTGAGTTTGGTTTGACCAGATTTGTATATACCTGGTATTAGCACATATGTATAAGTATCGTATGGTATTTACATTATTTTATTTATCAACTACACTTACTTTGTCAGGCTCCATTTGTCTGTCTGTCCATCCATTTTTTGTGGTAGTAATGTTCTTATAAACATTGTAGCTTGGTAATAGAGAGTAATATGTATATTTCTGCTGTAGACGTCGGAGAGCGAACATATCCAACACAACGTGGAGAAACAGGGTAAAAAGGACAAGAAAAAGGCTTCGGCTGCAGCCCAGGCAGGGAGGGTACATACAATTAAACATCTGAACATTTTAATGACATTTTTAGGTCACCTGAACCAAAAGTCTCAAGTGACCTATTCTAATCCCCTTTTGTCCATCGTGCGTCCGTAAACAATTTACATTTTCGACTTCTTCTCCAAAACCCCTAAACAAATTCAATGAAATTTGGCAGGAAGCTTCTATGGCTAAAGGTCAACCAAAATTGTGAATTATATGGTCCCCACCCCCAAGGGGCCTGAGGGGCGGGGCTCAAAATGTTCAAATTGACTAAAACTTCAAAAATCTTCTTCTCTGCTCTACGATGTAGTGGAATCAAACACTCTTCATAGATGGAAGGGTCTTCAGGTGCTTTACCAAAATTGTGAATTTCATGACCCAGGGGTCTCAGGTTTGCCCCTGGGGAGTGGGTAAACTTTACTATAGTTTATATAGGGAAATCACAATTTTGACTATAATTTGTTGGATTTCTATTGGAATTCATTATAACTTGGTTAACATTATCAGTATTGGATAACAGATTGATGGTATGCACATGTTGGCCCTGACTGACCCCAGGGGCTAATGGGCGGGGCTAAAAAGGGTCAAATTGACTTTAACTTCAAAAATCTACTTCTCTACTCTCAGACATAGTGGAATCGAACACTCTTCATAGATGGAAGGGTCTTAATTTGCTTTACCAAAATTGTGAATTTCCTGACCCTGGGGTCTCAGGTTTGCCCCTGAGGAGGGGGTAAACTTTACTATAGTTTATATGGGGAAATCACATTTTTGACTATATTTTGTTGGATTTCTATTGGAATTCATTCTAATTTGGTTAACATTATCAGCTTGTGATGGCAGTTTGATGGTTTACACATGTTGACCATGACTGACCCCCAGGGGCTGATGGGCGGGGCGAAAAAGGGTCAAATTGACTGAAATTTCAAAAACCTTCTTCTCAAGACCCAATTAAGACAGAATCAAATACTCTTCATAGGTGGAAGGGTCTTATCTTATAGTGCTTTACTAATGTAATGAACTTCATGACCCTGGGGTCACAAGTTTGCCCCGGGGGGGGGGGGGGGGGGGGGGGGGGGGGGGGGGGGGGGGGGGGGGGGGGGGGGGGGGGGGGGGGGGTGTGGGGGGGGGGGGGGGGGTGGGGGGGGGGGGGGGGGGGGGGGGGGGGGGGGTAGATTTTACTATAGTTTATATAGGAAAATCACATTTTTGATTATTATTTGTTTGATTTCTATCGGAATTCATTCTAACTTTGTTAACACTATCAGCATTGGATGACATACACCTGTTGACCCTGACTGACCCCTAGGGGCTGGGTGGGTTCAAAAAGGGTCAATTAATTTAACTGAAATATTCAAATCTCAGGTGACCGTTAAGGCCCATGGGCCTTTTCAAATCTTCATAATTATGATTCCCCAACCCACCAGTGCTTTATAAAGTGGAGATGTAATGTAATCACTTTGTGTGTCCATCTGTCCGTCTGTGCTAAGCTTGTGTACAAGATATATCATGGTCCCCAGGACAGATTTAGTTCATATTAACCCCCTAAAATCACACCATCAAAGTCTATTTTTAGTGATACAATGTATTTGGGTCTAGGTTAAAAGTTGAATATAGCACATCACCACTTTTAAAATAAAAACTATTTAGTATATCTTTCATGAAATCCCAGGACAAATTTACTTCATATTCACACCATAACATCACACAAAAGGTCCTAAGTCACCCTTGGCCACTTTTAGGGAGGGGGGTGTTATATCTATTTGAGCCGTTGCTAACTTTGCTTTAATCTTTCCTGTGGATACAAATTTTTTTTTTTTTTTTTTTTCAGGCAAAAGTGATGAAGCAGTCAAGGACGATACCCAACTTAATATTTGCAATCGAAACATTTGAGAAATTTCTTATTCAACTTTCCAAAAAGTCTAAGGTAAATGAAAAGTGTCAGATTGTTTAGTTTTGTATTCTGTTTCTGTTAAATGTAAAATTAATGACTACTGTCATCTTAAATTAGTATTTTAGAAACTTATGTATATATGAGTGGTATGGAAAGACATTTATTTTAAGTTGAGTAATATGTTGATAGTCTGCACTTAAAAATCATTGCTTATTTAAATACGACAAGATTTCGGTGAAATGTGACAAATAATATTAGCTTCAATTGAATATAAACATTTAATATATATCTACATGTTAATATACATCAATCGTATAAACTTGTTTTTATCTTTTAGTTTGAAGATAAACAAAGAATAGTTCAAAAACTCATAGATAGATACAGTGGAACTTCGTTAACTCGAACTCGGATAACTCGAATACCCCGCTTAACTCGAAGTACATCGCCGGTCCCGGCCGAATTCTCTCTTTATCTTAGTAAAAAAAACTCGGAAAATTCGAATTCGGATAACTCGAAAAACTCGGATAATACGAAGTAAAAATTTGGTCCCAACAATAAAAATCCTACTTGAAATGTTCGAATAACTTGAAGTATAATTTTCGTCGATCGGTGGCAAACGCCGACATTTTTTAAGAGCTAAATTCCGTTTGTAATACTGAACATATCGGCACTACTAACCTACATGCTATTATAAGTGTTTCATAAATTCATAAAAGAAATTGTCGGCTGAATCTTATAACAACAAGTCTTGGGGATAAAAAGTACTGCTTTACTTACATCAGGTAATTTCCCAAGGCGGTCGCCGATATCAGTACACACGATAGTCAACAACTCATCTACCCGTTCGCTCAAGCGGAACTAACGTTGATCTCTGACACACCGGTAGATCTACCCGGCTGATGTTTTTACAGGTGTAGTAATGACACAGTCACCGGCGCCTATTAAATCTTTAAACTGCTGAAACAATAGCGTAATTACTGCTGAGGTGTTCAGAGTACAACTGTAACGGTCAGTGCTGTCTATTAAATCGGATAAAACGCCAACTCAGTTACAGTAACATTTTATACGCACATGCGCATCCCGACTTCCGGTGCTAATACACATGGAAATGGCGTGGTTATCAATAAAAAGTAAGTAGGCCGATCAAACAGTATTTTATATATGTCCAATAAAAGGTAATGGTTCTGTTACGTTTTGTATGCAATCTGTGTTAAACTTAAACGGTTATTTGTTTTGACATTAATAACTTGTTATTTTGTCGAATTCCGTTTTATCGTTTACCTTTTGCAAACATGACTTGCACATCAGATCGTTATTGAAGTGACTAAGTGAAAGAAACTTTATCGTGACTGTATATCGGCAAAAATACACCAAATTACAAGTGACATAACGAAACATTACATATATATTTACATGTATTGACCAGTCTTCACACTAAACTGATGAGCGACAGAGCGAAGTTATAATGATTATATAATGTTGACAAATATTGACCAAACTTTTCACCAAAAACGATAACTCGCTTAATTCGAACACTCGGATAACTCGAAGTTTTTTCGTGGTCCCGTCGACTTCGAGTTAACGAAGTTCCACTGTATTGTAAAAGATTTTTTATGAATGAATAAAAAATGTCCTGTTTAGGAAGTAGGCTGTATCTATCAATGCGTACAAGGTTTGACCAACATTTCTGTCATTGAATATTTTTATCTTTTCCAGATAAATGACATTATGGTTAAAGTGTGAAAAGCTGATGTTTTCTTAACTTCTCTTGGACAAAACTTAACCTTCAAAACTTTTGAATGATATAAAGAATTTAAAAGGATTGAAACATTTTCTAACATGTAGTGGTTGACTTTCAGATTAATTTGATGGAACACATCAAAATCAGTACTTCTCGGGATTTCCGGATTAACACTGCAGCCTTACAGGAAGTCATGGCTGAGGCCTCGGAATCAGACAGTGACGAAGATGAAGATACAACCGTAGTCAGTGATGATGGTAGCAAGGTATGTGTATCGTTTTACTATAAACCTAATAAGTCTGACAAAGTATTTTTAGTCCATTTAACAATACCCCACTTACTTAAGGGAATGTGGAGGATATTACTGTGCCTGCAAAGATTTTATGAACCCTTGGACAGACTTAGTGCATATTTACACCATAGCATCACATTGAGTTCTTCACCTGATAAGTTTTTGAGATAATCAGTCAAGGTTGAGAGTCTAATGTCACAGTTGACCACTTTAAAATTTGGTGAAGGATTTATCTATGTGAGCCCTCACTCACTTGGTTTTAATTGATTTCTCAGTGCCAAATTAAAAATCAAATCCTATGCACTTTTATCAGTAAAGAAAACCCAGTAATTTTTGTGTGATGAATATTTTCTATTTATGTATAGACTTATTTTCTGTGGACAGATGTAACTAAACCTTTTTACTGATGTTTTTCATCGCAGAATTCAGGATCAGAGGAGGATCAGGAAAATCAGGAGCCTGTCAACAAAAGGCCATGTCTGGACAAGACTGCCAAAACATCAAAACTGGGTACAAAGAAAACAGGCCTGAAAAAGGCATGTCGATCTTAAAAACTTCAACTATGATACATTTATAGTAAAACAATTGGAGTTATGCAAGAACAGAAATTTCAAGGAATATCACAACATTGAGAATTTTGTAATGAACTTTTTTCCCCATCAATTCAGGGAGACATTGATTCAGTAAATTATGAAATTTTTTGGCTATTCTATTAAAATCACACAAGGGATACCAAAACCTATTGTAAATCATCATTTCTTCCAGAAGTTCCTGCATGACAAATCAGAGTTTTCTCATGCAGTAAAATATTTTGTTGGAATTATACATGTTTATAAGACAATAGCAATATTATTTAATATTTTGTACCACTTTAATTAGCTGTTAATTAGTAAGAAATCTGAATGTTTTTCACTACTGGTACAATTATACTTTACACTGTTTTATTGTTAATGATATTTTTGTTATCTTTGTTTTATGTGTGTTTGAGATATTGAAAATTAAATATTTTAGAGATTTTAATTTAGATGTTTATTCACTTATTAGAGCTCGGCATTGAGATGAGGTGCCATACAGTAGTCCATTGGCACTTTAGTTTCCTCGGAATCCAGAAGGCAACATAATGTTAATTGCTTCATGCCTTATGAGTCCCCTACCGGCGATACCTGGGGGGCTAGAGGTGTCCTCCCCATCTGTCTGTCCATCTACTCATTTTTCTGCACTTTTCTCAGCCATGCTTCACAGTATGTTCGTGAAAGTTGGTATGTAACTTCAGTATGAGTAGTTCTGATCAAGTTTGAGTTTCAGGGTTTTTGGGTCAAGGTCAAGTTATCTTTTTAGTAGGGGCACGTAGGGGACATGTATTGCTTATCAATACCCAGCATACTTGTTAGTCAACAGTCAGAACTATTTCCCTTCGATGTAGGAACTAATCTAATGAGCTGAAGAGAAACAGTTCATGGGGTTGTTTCCAACACCTCAGGAAGTTTTGACTGATATTAAAGCCATGAAACAAGTTTTGCTACCTGAATAACCAAAAAATGAAATCTGATCTAAAAGACCCTTGTTCGATATATCCTCAAACTGTCCTGAACCAGACATTGACAATCATGATCATAAAGAGGCTTCATCGTACTCATTTGAATGCTTGGATGCATTAGGAAATAACAGGAGCATCCTGCAATTGTCAAAATCCAAGATGGCCATACCTTTTTGTCATCTATTAATTAGTCTTTCAGTCAGACTTGCATGTAGAACTGGAGACCAAGGGTAACTTCAAATTTGAGAAAGACCCCTAATGGCCATTTAGTATTTCAAGAAATTGTTCTAACAATGCAGTTTCGATTGTCAAAATTCAAGATGGTTGCCTATTGGCCATGTTGTTGTCAGGTTGGTCCTATACAGGAATATGCATAACTAAGGATCAAGGGGAACCTACATATGAAGTTTGAGAACTAGCAGTAACAAGCTTCAATTGTCAAAATCCAAGATGGCCGCCTGTTGGCCATGTTGTTTTCCGATCAGTCCAAAAATGTAATATGCACAACAAGAGATCAAAGGGAACCTACATATGAAATTTGAGAAAGATCCTTTCAGTACTTTCTGAGAAATAGTGATAACAAGAATTGTTTACGAAGGGATGGATGGATTTCAACAGCCCACCATCATCAATTCAACAAGTATATTAATTCATAACTTTATTAATATCTTCATAGGATACAAGGTCATGGAAAAATATGTCACAGCTCAAAAATATCCGAGGGACAATACTCGGGAGAGATGCTCATTATGGACAACAAAAAACATCTTTTTGATCTTTTACTGTTATTACAAACATCGTTACTTTTGACATTTGCAAAATTTAAAGTTACCTGTGCCATTACAAATGTAGATTGGAGGAAAATTACCTGCTGGATAAACATTTTCTTTTAATGCCCTGTTTTTATGTTTTAACAGTGTTATTATCATATTTAATAACTGGAAACATTCACCCACAAAGAAATATTTACTAATAATTTGCACACAAGCTGTTTACACTAGTGAAACTTTCACTACCTCCCTACCTGGTTAAACACACCATCATATTATTGGGCAAAAATGGTGAAAGTTTCTCAATATATAAACAAAGTACATGTAAATTTATAGAAAATCAAACTTTCTTGTACTTTACAGAGTAGTAGTAAATTTGTCTATGGCACATGTCACTTTAAAATCTGTTGCAAAACTTAAGCACACAGCTAACTTTTACAGAAACCCAATACCATGAAACTGGATTTAATAACAAGGGACTAAAGATACTAGCTATGTAGTACAGCCAAAATTTGTCTGATTTCCATAAAAAAATTTTCTTAAACAATATCTTGCCAACAAACAAAAACGTATTTTCATACTGCATTAATTCTGTGAATGGATCCTTTTACTGTTAGCCTATGACATTTATATATTATAAATCTAACAACTTTACAGTAGTATTCCCTGTGTACTTAATTCTTCAACACAAGTTTCATCAGACTGATTTCTGTAGAAATAAGTAACTACAGTAAAAAAAGACCTGATGTAATTAAATTTATACTTGTAATTCTGATCCTCTAAAGATGCCAGTACATTAATGTATTGGAATGTATCGTAGAAATAAAATTTCAAGTATAATTTTAATATGATTGACATTTAGGAAAATGATAAATGTCGAATATGTCCATTAGGAAAATAGCAATTTACACATGAAGAAAAAATACTGACAGCACTATGAAGTTAATATGATTAAGATTATTCTAGAAATGGACATAAGAGGAAAAGGATTTTTGCCTCTCCTTCATCATCCTCTTCACAATGTATTGACTTCCAGAATGACCCTCACTATCTTCAATACTTTGATTAATTCCATTTCTAATAGAAGATGGAAGTTTCTTTAAATAATTTTAAAATTTTATCAAAACAATTTCATGGCATTATCAAATTCTTTTGTCTTGTGTATACAGCGAGTATAAAAATGTGGCAAAAATGACATTTTATAACACTTGTACCCAAAGGCTTGGAAACAAAAAACAGTTCATAAAACAATTTTCACAACTTTGGGCAAAGTACAGCATTTACCAATAACAATTTTCACAATTAGTTGATGTAACACAAGGGTAAAGTTAAATTCATTCCAACAAGATAACACTTCATATGATGAAGAGGTGCACTTCAATACTTTCAACATGAAAACAAAATTTGATAATTATAAACACAAGTTATTAATACAGACTTTATTGTAGCACTACTTTCTTATGAGTTTCAACAGTTGTTTACAACAAAATTACTGAACAAAGATATAACTTAACAATAAGCTATTGAGGAAGAAATACGATACCAGTATATTGCAGTTGGGGACATCTTGTAAATACAGACAGCACTACCAAATACATTGGGGACATCTTGTAATTACAGAAAGCACTACCAAAGACAATTGGGGGACATCTTGTAATTACAGAAAGCACTACCAAAGACAATTGGGGGACATCTTGTAATTACAGACAGCACTACCAAAGACATTGGGGACATCTTGTAATTACAGAAAGCACTACCAAAGACAATTGGGGGACATCTTGTAATTACAGAAAGCACTACCAAAGACAATTGGGGGACATCTTGTAATTACGACAGCACTACCAAAGACAATTGGGGACATCTTGTAAATACAGACATCACTACCAAAGACAATTGGGGACATCTTGTAAATACAGACATCACTACCAAAGACAATTGGGGACATCTTGTAATTACAGACAGCACTACCAGGATATTTACTGAACAAAACCTAAATATTAGCTACATCTGGTTACACTAAGGCAGGTTGAACATCAATGCTATCCTATACAACATGAGGTAACTGCGGCACTATATTAACAGCCCAGTGATTGTGCGTGTTGAGCTATTATCTAAAGGTGTATTGGTGGCAGACCTAACTATCAAGTAGTCTATAGGCACAAAGGTTGGTTGCATTGAGCACATACCACATAAACGATTTGACATAAGGGCACTATCCTGTCAATAAGACACAATTCTATATGTAATTCTTAGGCAAACTTTCTCAATACAATGTACTTCTCAAAAGTGGTAAGCATTTCCCCCCCAAAAAGCTATGATGAATATTCTCTATACCATCATTTTTACATTTGCATTTAATAATAAATGTTGTGGTGTTACAGCTTTTTAAATTTCACTTTAAACACATCAGCATATTGCAAAACTGTTCAGTCCACAACTAAAAATGTTTTCATTTTCAATGATACCTTCCAAATATACATCCATTATTGTTAGGTGTGTAACTGAAAACACAACTATACAAAATGAATGCTCTATATATGTTTGTCATAAAAATTTTCACGTTTGTCATAAAAAAATGTTCAAAAACAACTTTCAACATTTCTAAGTTTGATTTCGAATCAAGATCACTTGTAACCCTTCATTGGTTACATAGGGGGGAAATCTGCACCATAAATATATATATTTCTTTACTCCTATCAATTGTATATTTGAAAGAAAAAAAAAATATGACTTTGTGGATATAAATAAACTTTCAGTGAATACATCTCACAAATGACATCCTCGATACTCCAGGGGCTAATATCACAACACTGCGGAGAGCATTGTGACTAACCAATGGGACACAATGGATGCATAAAACAGTTTAGTGACATTTTGTAAAAGAGATTTTCTCTCCCTTTTTTTCTTTCTAAATTTAATGTTTTTACATTGGGCAGTTTCAATAGTCAATTACATTCTGATAGATCAATATATTTCACCAATATCAATATGTATTTAAAATAATATAGTGGACCTTCAATTTTAGTCTTAATCATGTATATAATTCATTAACAGCATACATGCATAAATAAAATGATTTAATATATTCTTAATACAGGTGGTCTATGCCTCACAAAAAAACACATTTCATAAAGCATGCATTTTAAAGACTAATACATTCTACATTAATGATTTATAGTTTAACAAGATGCCCTGGGACTGAATCGCTCACCTTGTGATATTTCAGATCCATAATCAAAAGACCATTATAGAAAATCACATGCTTTATTTTGACTTAAGATTATTTTAAAATAAATTTTGTTACATAATCTGCAGGTGATGGCAAGGCAGAATCTAGGTATGGGTCATATACCACTAGTAAAAATTCTTATGGGCCATTTTCTCATTTACATGTGCAAGACATTCAAATTTTTATTGGCCATCAAGAATTTGTATGCTCCTATGGCCCATGTCCTTCTCAAATCCTGCATGTGAACAAAATAAAATTAAAGTATGGCACCATACAAGTCCTCAGTGATCAGATTTGAGCTGTAATGCAACAGCCAAAATATATCCAACATATATAGAAGCTTTATGGAAATTTATCAGGTTTTCTGTTCATTCTTTCTGAGCCCTGAAGGGGAACTAAGCTTTCTGTACATGTCAGAAGTCAGATGTGTAGACAACAGACTGTGCACCAAGATACAAGGTCCTTTAAACCAAGGGAGATAATAACATTATTTCAATATCACTCAGGGGAGATAATAACATTATTTCAATATCACTCTGGGTATTAATATCATAAGGTATTCATTTTCTTCTCTACATTTAATTATCAAATTAATGGGGCCAATATCACAGCAAAGGCTTTATAAATCATTTGATCAAAAATCTCATTTAATCATTTAATTAAATATCTTAAATAAAAATATATCTTAATTTTGATATAATAATAATTAATTGTAAATAATTTGAAAGTTGCTACTGCGATTATAATGTTAATATCATATTTAAATAGAATTAAACTTTGGATAATTTGACATTTGAGTCTCAATCCTGCATCAAAACTGTTAATGACTTATGAAAGGTTTATCAATCATATTAGATTTGATACTGTGTTGATGTGTTACAATATGCATTATTTATAAATAATTTCAATTTGTACATATTACATGTACAGGTATATTTAAATACCAGTATCTTGTATGATTGGGAATAAATAACTAGTAAATGTCCTTATATATACATTGTATTAAAATTTGATACACATATATCTTCCAATACTTGAAAGTCCATGTAAATAAACACAATAATCTTGATGTTAAAACTAACTGAACTTGAAATATGATATCGTATAATATTCTTTCTGATTACACCTAGATATCTACATAAAACACCTGGTAAATATAATGTCTTGTTATATTTTTGAATTCTATGAAGATACAAGAAAGGGCATCATCACTCATTTACCACTGGATACTTAGGCTACATCTCCGAAGATATCAGATTCCGCCAGACGCTGAGAGCAATAAGCGTGATTTTCACATGGGGCCCGAGGATGTAGAAAAAGATTACTATTAAATGTTTTATCATAATTACAGATAAACATATTTAAATAATATTTCCTAACCAGTATTAAAAAGCTCAAAATAAATTAGTTCATTTTCATTCCAGTTAAAGTTCACAACAAACTAGCCCACCTAAAGGTGTTGTTTTGGAAAAAACTTAATCACAAATACAGTTTGAATTTGAGTTATATAGGTGTCAATATTAAAATGCTTATACATAGTAGTATTGAATCAATCATGCAATAGACATTTAGTAGCTTGATGAACTAATACGGATCATGCTGACAGTTTGATTTCGGTACAAAATGGAGAGCATGCTTTGATTCAGCAGCAACAAAGTGCCTATGACGTATGTAATAATTTGTATACAAGCTATTAAGTATGAACTAGTTAGTGGTATACTTTTCTTAGTCATGTTCTATCACTTAACAATTGTCAAATGTAAAATCCTGACACAGTTTCTAGCAAGGATAAATTAAAGGATTAGGTATATTTTAGAATTAACAGCTGACAAATTTAAAAATCAGTTGTCAGAAAAAGTTAAAAATATTATAACTAAACTGTTAAGGGTATGTGTTCCTACTAGCTAAAATTGCAGTCAATCTTTGGTATATTGAACTCTGACACCCAAAAGATTCTGCTTAAATCGAAGTAAAAACTCAAATCTGAGAGTAAAAATTCTACATATACCCAGTTACCTCGAATACTTTAGATATCTCGAAGTTTTTTCATAACCCCACTGACTTCAAGGTAACAAAGTTTGACTACTTGTACAACATTAACTATTGAAGAATAGTTTTAAAAGCAAACAAAACAAAGGATAAGAAACAAACATAAACTTAAAACAACAAATAACATTTACTTTAATAAATAATAACTAACTACGTATACTTTAACTTTAAGCATTGATTTGTATTCTCTCCCTTTAAACTGTTAGTAATAACTACTCTTTCAGAATTAGGCAAGAGTCATGTGTGAATCTCAAAGATTTTCAATTTACAATGAAATATGATGCCCAAATTGATATTTCTTATTAAAATATTTACACGAAATGGAACTTTATGGAAAATGTCATATAAATGTAACATACCATGTGTCACTATGTCGGGATAAGAAACCAAATACCATGCAATAACAATCAACAATATGCTCTCAGGTTAAAAAACTCATCATCCTTTACACAATCAACAAATACACATAAAATACACTTGAACAACCAATACATGCTTTCATACAAAACATTTCAGGTGACCGACTATTGACAATAGGAAGAGCTAAATTTTACCCTGACAAATATAAAACTTTACAAAAATGTTCAGATCACTAGGCAAAGTTTCTCCCCTACTTGGCATGTAAGAATCTCCCAGTTCCATTTCAAAAACCAAAAGCTCGAGGTGCATATAGCACACATTACATCAATTTACCTATGTACAGTTTCACATATATTATATCATTCAAAGGAAGCATTTTTTTGGGGAAAATTATTATTAGATTAGTCAAATTCCAACAAATGGGTTGAGGGACACATGTAAATCTTGCTACATATTGTGTGTTTTTCTTAAGTTAATTTTTGTCAGTGGGCTACAAAAAGAGAGTTTTTAATAATTATGTAACTAGGGCATCAATGCCCTGACAATTTATGTCCAAAAATTATCGAATAAGCAGATTATTCTATATATATACAAATATTTGATATCACAATAGGTGAGTATGACTAGAAAATTGACAGGACATGTTTGTTTACAAGACGACGCGTAACTTCAGATCATGATCGACACAACCTAACCGGGACAACTCTAAAGTGTACTGGGACCATTTCTGATTTGGCATTAAGTGAATAATAAAAGTACATGATAATATTGTCTGTTTGAGAGTATTTCAAGAGATGTGTTTACCGTCTGGTATATTGAATTGATGCAGTGATGTGACCAGTAGCTTATCTGTAATACATCCTTCACAAGTAGGAAAGTTATTTAAATACACAGCTTATCTTTAATACAACCTTCACAAGTAGGAAAGTTATTTAAATACACAGCTTATCTTTAATACAACCTTCACAAGTAGGAAAGTTATTTAAATACACACTACATGGTACACATATGTTTAAAAAAATTAAGTTTTCTTAATGTTCAGAACAAACTGCCACTAATATATTCATAATTAACAACATTTTATAACACTGATGGCACTTTATAATTTATTTTAACAAACAAATAGGAAGATTATGTTGCCTTCTCTGAGACAGTGTGTGTAAAATTTTACGAAAAGACAACATCCAAGGACTTAACAGAAAAATGTGTTTTATACATTTAGCTATGTACCATGTTCTTTCTGAAGAAAAATCCTTTTTCATTTCTTTTGGCTTTAACATGAAAATGAACGGGGTTTTCATGTCGATAAGACACTTATCATCTTCAGAATAAAGATATACTAAAATTAACCTGAATTTTAACATGTGTATACAGGTACATCCTCTAATCTCACGGTTATCACGAAGTATAAAATGTGAAGACGTTGATACCCGATACAAATTTTGTAAAAAAGATGATTAATTTTCCAGAAAAAATGTCTATGTAATCAAAAAGGTATGAAGGTTAAAAAATAATACAAAAGTTCTGGAATGAATTTTCAAATTATTGGAAAGAATAATTACTTTTCTAAGCAGATTAAAAGAATGAGGTGTTAGCACAATTTTTCAAAACACATATTATAAACTATTTTACACAATATTGAATTAACAGCTTAACTATCAAATAATCACTTGGCCAGCATTGTAAGTTGCAGAGTTTTTAAATTTAAAACTAGGAGTTCCTTTAGTAAACCTGACATGGTCAGGTAGGTGACCCATTAAGGTACCTAAAACACATTCCTTGATTGAGGAACTGACCCATGGCCATTTTAAGAAAGGCCACTGTGGGTAAAATTTTTGATCTTTCGGAATTCTTGTTTCAGATATCTTAAATCCCTATCATGAAGTGCATTGTATTACAGTACATTTTTACTCTCAATACAGTTTAATTTGTATAAGATCCCTGAAGGAAATGATGTTTGATACATAAAACTTTTTATAGTGTAATTGTCTTCAAATCGATCAGAAGTGTTGAAAGGCATTACACAAGTTTTATTTCAACCGGTTATACAATAAAGCTATTCATGCTCACATCTGGAAACAGATCTTTAAACAAAGGAGGTTTTTTCAAAGATTTGTCTGAGAAAGTGAAATTAATCATTATAACAGGTCTAACATACGACTACTGGCATACATACCCCCCGGGTACGTAACTAAATCTACAGCAGAGATTCATTTTATTTCTCACTACACAACTACCTAACTAATTATGAAATGTTTCTGACAGTAAACAAACGTATGAAATAAAAACAAAGGACGGATTACACAAAACTGCAAAGGAATGTTCCAATGTCACAAAATAAATATCACAATCTCTTACAAAAGGACTCCTAACAGGGTGGATGACACAAGCTATAGATGCGGTAGTTCCCTCAAAATTAATGTCTTAGAAAGCAAAACGACTGTCAGACAAAGTAATATAAGAGGTAGAAAATAACCTAATCCCTGTATCAAATAATACAACTGTAAACAAAACTGAAAATGCTGGTATCCTTTAGGAAAAAACAAACATTGCACAACCCTGTATTTACAGATATGGCAGCACTATGGAGTCCTCTAAATATACATTCAAAATTAAAAACAAAATATATTCAACATGCCATTTGAGGAAAGGGAAGAAATTGAGAAGCTATAAAAATGAATGAGACAAAATTGAAAAATGACTTGAATGAATATAGCAAAAGCATCTAGGTTAAACATTCCTTCAATTAAAAAATCACAATATTGACAAATTTGTCATGGAAGCATATCAATTGATTTTTTATATAAAATTGTGTAATCAAGCCCTATTCCCAAATTTGAAAAAAAAGGGACAAAAACAAATTTCAGTACTTATCATTTTTTCGCCTACTATTCAAAATTCCTTTCTGATCCTGCTCTGTTTGGGTACATATTGGGTTCCACCTGCATGATGTGCTGAATTTGGCTAACTTGCTATGGTTATTTCCTTCATTTATGCAGACTATGTTTTAACAACGAGAAAAACAATAATTTGACCAAAATCGCTTAAAAGCTATAGTGAAAATGAAAAATAAAGTAGATCAATTTATAAAAAGATATTGGCATATTTACTTAGTATGGTTGTTCAGATACTCTAAATTCTGGTATTTTGGTATTATTTGTTTAAAAACATTATGTATCGGCAATCTCTAATAATAAAGATTTTGTCCTATAACTACCATTACTACACAACTATTAAAAACGTTAACTTTATAATTCATTAGTCTTCGTTGTCACTAATTCTAACAATAAGGAATTGGGGAAGAAATTGTTTCAAAGAACAATTTAAAAACTATTGGTTATCTAACATTTTTTGGTTCAGTGGTGCACCAAAGGTTTTCTATCTAGATATCAGTCTTCTATATCTAATACTACACATGTTATAAAGAGTCAGGTATTTTCCTAAGTATTATTGATCATTCTAATCAGTTATGGAACATTCCTTGTGGGAATCATATGTTCAGACACTCCTATCTAGACATTTAGGTGGAGCTCAAATTTGTACCTCCCCTTTTCAGGTAACTGTTAAATATCTAATATCATACTCTGAAATAACAGGCTACTGGTCGGCCATTTTATGATTTTTAATATTGCTGAAGTGATGTCCAAGATATTTAACATAAATGGACTCTGCCGAGATATCCAGGATATTTGTATTATAAGCTGCATTATGTACAGCATAAATTTATCCCTTGATTTCTCAAACACCTTTCAACTGCAATATACACCACAGATGAAGCATATACTGTACTAGTTACTTGCTTAAAACTTGCTACTTCTTGTTAATTAGACCAGCTTTTGAACATAGCTTTTCGGCAGTACATGTAATAAATATTTTAACATTTACTTTGAAAAGTGTCTTTTTTAGAAAAAAATCCACATTAATTCTTAAATTTTGAATATCACAGTTAATAAATATTTAAAATATAAATAATACAGCTATATGTGTATATTCTACAAATTCTTTTCTTTAGAGTATACTTGACAATCAAACATTTCAATAAATATTACATAAAAGCTATATTTTATAATGATAATTCTGGCCCAAGCATTTACATATGGTGGCTTCTTAATGTGTTTTTCAATTTTAAAAATCAATTAAAATAATATTTTTTTTTAAATTGAAATAATACTCAATTTTTGCTTAATTGCAAATTCTACAGATTTCACTAAATGGTGAGGTTAGCATGTCATCTACAAAATGTATTTTGTATTACTAACATGTATATCAAGAACATGAAGGTGTTTATATAAATCTTGAGGTTGACTAATATTAGTTTTGATATGAAGTTTTTATCTTGGTTAATTATAAAAAATATATATATACAAGTTTAACTATACCTACATATATTAATCATTTTGCCTACGAAAAAATGACACGTATAATGTATTCCTCTTTCAATGAAAAAAAGCCAGGTACATGTACTAAAACAACAATCCCTTTGCCTGTAGTTATATTCCTCATCTCCAACATCATTTTTCAAATCAGTTAAAATTTTCGGATTTCATTTTGTTTACCCTCAAAATAACAATCGTCTTCATTTGATTGTTTTGAAGTTAGAAACCATAAAAGCAATTCTCATTGGTTGGTAGCTGGAGTATTGAGACACAGGGAGAAGCGCCAAGTCTTGGCTCCCCCTTGGACTCTCAACGCCAGCCAATCGTCAATGTTTTGAACATAGCGGATGTCAGACTCGTCTGGGGGATTATCAATATCAACGTCACCATCTGGAGAGCGATCAGAGTTCTTGTTGTCCCGGGGAGCTACTTCCATGTCACCGCAACCTGTGAATTGGAAAGTATCAATGTTATTTCAAATCCGAAAAATGTATAAGAAATTTACACTATTTAATATAAATGTACATACATATTTATACATAACTGTAGTTATCCAGTTATTAGGACATGACTGGTAATACGACCATCAAGTTTAATTGCAGTTCTGTAAAAATGGTAATAAATGTTCCGCAATTAGCCCACTTCCTACTTTGCGACAAAGTTTGTGTTGGTCCCCGGGGCCTCCTACAGAATTCATTAATTCCTTACTGTGACAGTTAACATGTGGGTTGTATAGGCAATAAAGTGATAAAATTCATATCATCAGCCCAACAGAACAGGAAAGATGTTTGGTCTTAATTTACTCACAGGAATAGAAACAATAAATCAATCATGAAAGAAAACATAGACTTTACTGCAGTGATAAAACTATGTGAGAAGTGATTCAATCTACATACTGAGGTCCTCGGAAGAGCAGGGTTCACGGAAGAGCCTTCCACTTCCCTTGCGGAAAGGCTGTTTCTTGAGCACCATAACTGCACCATTCAGGTATCGAAAAATAGTCAGATCCAGGATGCTTTGACGCACATCTGAGTTGGAGATGTATTCACTCAGCCATCTCTTGATGAAATTGAGATCATTTCCGAGCTGGTAGGCACCGATGTAGCTGAAAACAAAATTATGTCATGTTTTAGTGATTACACAGAAACCAATATAATTATTATAACTATAAATTCTGTATACTGTGTACATGTCAGTTGAATTTAAATGAATCTTATCAAACATTAACTTACATTTACTCGTATTATATACCTCATTTTTTATCCCAGCAAATAGTAGTTCATCAATATATTTTACTAAAACAAATGAGTTAAGTCCCCTTCGTTCACACTTTTGATACTGTATACTAAAATGATTACAGGAAGCAAAACTGTTAACAAAATCAAAGTACTGGAAGTACTGTAAACGAACATTATTGTTTAATGCAAAATCAGTAATCTTCAAAGTTTTAAGTTGATAAATTTACTGATATCGGTTTAGGAATTAATTGCAAATAATTTGAAATGTTTGCAGCTGTTCTGATTTGATTGTACACATGCATGTTTCTGTAAGGTCCTAATTGAAATTGGAAGTTTGTTGATCTATCTTGGATCGATGAAAATAAAATATGTCTTCTTTCTTTCGGGAAGGCATCATCAGTTATAATACAGCCAGGACTCTGTGACCTTATTGATGCCAACTTCTAATATGCACTAAATTTAGGCTAGTTCCATCGTTAGTTTAGCATACATAGTTGCATTTCAACTTAATATGATGAAACACACATAAAGAATTACTGAAAACCAAAACCAGAGCTGCTAATCAAGGCCCGAATTAAGAATGTATCCTATTGAAACTGTACTCATGCAAGCATTTATGGTACTTCAAAACAAAAACACCTGACTCCTTTTGTTCAGGAATCATTTGATGTTAATAAATCTGTATATGAGAAGATAAACTTCTGGTATAATTACAGTATTGTAAACAATGTGATAAAGAATAACAACCAGATAAAGACTATCTTCATCGAATAATTCAGCAAACAGGAAAAGAAAACTTCAAGCTTCATTTTCAACTTCAAACCTGATCACAAAGATTACAATCCATTCGATGGGACGACACATTCCCTATTTATTGTCCTTTTCCAATGTTGATCATCCAATCATACTGAACCACACAATTCAGCAATGTAATTGCACAAATCACATCATTTATGTGGAGAGAACATTTTTGGGGGTGTTATAAGATTCCATAACTGTATGCAAATTGTGAAGCATTCCATATCTATAACTATATATATACAGTACGTGTATATATTTACACATGTCAAAATTGGAATGACACAGGAGATTTGCAAGTTTAAGTTCACCATCAGTCATGGGAGGTTTATGTAAAATGTTATATTTACCGGGGTAATTAGTAATTTTGAGAATATATTTATGAAGCTCTTTTCTGTACATTCTTCCAGTGCTTAGAGAATGGACACAATTATATGTTCTCCAATGTCAAAATTAATCATATGTAAAATATTAAGGGTTTATTCGCCATTCTAGGCCTGATTGCCGTCATAGTAAAATTACCAAAATGGACTTGAAATCAATATTTTTAAGAGAATGATCTATGACTTGAATATTTCATAAAAATAATGTAATACATCGTTTATTCACTTCATTCAGATCTTCAACACCTCATAATTTGTGAAGTCATATATAGAAATATATTAACCATTTTGTTATTGATTTATAGTTCACACAAGTAAGCACTAGATGTAAGCAGTAAGTATATGTACCGCTATCTACTGGCAGGACTTTGAGTACAGTAGACTACACTCGCTTTGTGGATATTGACAGTATAACATATATTTACATACTAATTCAATTTTAGAATTATAACTGAAATCTTGTAACAGCATGGCACAAATAGTCATCTGAACATGTGTTGTATATTGAAAAATTATTTAGGTAAATATTAACTCATTTGCTTGACTTTTAGAATTGTAACTGAAATCTTGTAACAGCATGGCACAAATAGTCATCTGAACATATGTTGTATATTGAAAAATTATTTAGGTAAATATTAACTCATTTGCTTGATTTTTAGAATTGTAACTGAAATCTTGTAACAGCATGGCACAAATAGTCATCTGAACATGTGTTGTATATTGAAAAATTATTTAGGTAAATATTAACTCATTTGCTTGACTTTTAGAATTGTAACTGAAATCTTGTAACCTATTGATATATTTCTTTCTCTAAATTATAGAAATACTCATCTAGTTGATAATGATGTAACATTCTAGAATATATATATTACAAATTTAAGTAAATCGCGGACATATTTGCAGACCTATGCTATTTTGGAATGAACACGGAAGAGCAAAACTTTCTAAACATCCGGAGACGAATGCGCTTGCACAATATTTGTTTACATAAATATATTGACCTGGAGTTATTCGCAAAGTTCAGGTTCATTTAGTCTTCACATTTCGCTAGCGTTATGCATTTCTCAAATCGTATGCATCTTGAAAACATCTACTGAATACATTTCAACATTTTCGGTAAAACTACTACATAAAACGAAGATGTTTTTGCAAGTAAATTATTTGAAGCGTAAGGCAATGGGGGCAGCCATATTTCATTGAAACAGACAGTAGATGGCGTATTGGTGAATGTGGCTACCAAATATGGTCATATTTCTCAGTCCAGTTCTTGATGGCAATAACTGAACATTAATGTTCGTTTAAAAACTCACCTAAATTTGATTTTCTCTTTGAGGATGAAGTTTTTCCATGATTCACACAATGAGGTAGTTGCCATGGAGATAGCACTTAGCTGGGCTGTCTGTCTTAGTTTACTCACTCCCTCCACTACGGGCTCCAAAATGGCCTCTAAAGCATGTTCTATGTACAAACTGTGTTCTGTTGGAAGCTCTGAAACATAACATATTTTTCCATGAGAGTCTATCACATTTTCAAAAGGACTTGATGCTAGATGAAACGAAATTATCATTAATCTTAATAATCCATCATTATCATCAAAAAAATACCTGAACTTGACAACAACCTGTGCATCTTATATACATGTCCAGTAACAAGAATAATAAGAAGAATCAATTATCCATCTGTGATATAGCCAGAGAAAGTTCAACATACAGGTTAAATTGATGTGGTGAGGCAATTCTATGTCATATGAATATGGTAATACTTTAATGATATTGATAAAAGTATATAAACCTGGTGCAGTTTTCTTCTTCCATGCTTTCCCAACAGGCATGGATTCCTTGAAGTACTCATCTGCCATTTTCTCACAGTTTTCACAGAAAACTTTCATGGAGGATCCAGAAAGAGTCTGCCAATGTAAATATTTGAGATTATAAAAGTGAACAGTGTGGAAACCAACAGTGATGACATTGTGGAGTGATCAGATGGCTGTGGTCAAACAGGGTTAATATCTTAATGACCTTAATTGCCATTATCATTCTTTATAACAAATCAAGATTATTTTTAATATATGGTATATCAAAGATTTATATTGCTCAAATTTCTGCATACCAAACTTACAAAATACCAAATAGTCAATTTCTGCATGAAAGATGCTCCTGGTTGCATTAACAGACACAGTAGAGACAGTGTGGGCCATTATTAAACATTAAAGATTTTAAAGTAGAAGAAAAGGTCATAATGGTCTGTATAATTCCCCATCTCATTTTCACCTGTAGTTGTGAATCAGCTGAAGACATCTGTTGGGTTATCTCCCCTAGGTAAATGATCATCTGTTGCTCTGCTTGAGATGGTTTACTGATGGACTTTCCACTGAAGATCCTTGATTGATATAGGGCTTTTTTAGTCTCATCAGCCAAAAGCTGCAAATGAAGATCGTTGATATAATGGTGATTTTTTTTTTTTTAAACGAAACAACTAGATTGTGTCCAGAACACCAGAATTTTCTGCTCATATTTTGTCACTGTAATTAAATGATTTTTTTTTTTCTTGGTGAATTTACTTTAAACTTTTGTATTGGACTCACACAAAATAAGTTTCTGAAAACATGAACTATGTTGCTAAAACTACACAACAGAACACCAGAATTTTCTGCTCATATTTTGTCACTGTAATTAAATGATTTTTTTTTTCTTGGTGAATTTACTTTAAACTTTTGTATTGGACTCACACAAAATAAGTTTCTGAAAACATGAACTATGTTGCTAAAACTACACAAAGAATCAATAGCGAGTTGAAGACCATACCTTGAGGTCTGTCTGTGTGACGAGAAGGAAGTTACCGACAGCCCAAGACGACAAGAAAGCCTGCGACTTGTGAACACACCAGTTGTGGGCCACCTGACAGTTTGTCAACAGGCGACATACAATGCTGGTTGTGTGGTACAGGTCCAAGTCCTGCTTGGGGACCAGAACTGTCGAGTCTGGAACAAAAAAAGACCAGACGATATAAATCATTAGTGTTTCCATTTCATTTGTAGTTTATGAAAGAAGCATGAAGAAAAATTACCATGACTTAAAACAGAGAGTAACCAAACATTACATACTTCAACATCCCAACCTCAAGAAAAAATTACACATAATTAAATCAAAATCAAACTCTGCTGATATACAAACAAACAGAAAATGACTGACACAGAACACTTAGATTTCTGACGTAAAGAAAAAATTTTTAAACAATTTTTATTAAGCAAAAGCTTAAAAAATTTATCAAATACATAAGAACCCTAGAATAATCACACATATACGTTTAGATCATTTATGTGGTAACATTGAAGCAGACACTTGCACATAGAGTAATATTTACCTTTGCCAGTTTCTGACAAGTATATCTGTACATAGAGTAATACTTACCTTTGCCAGTTTCCGACAAGTAACTGTACATAGAGTAATATTTACCTTTGCCAGTTTCTGACAGGTCCTTGAGGTCCTCCTGTAGTATGCTGAAGAGTGGTTGGTAGGTGTCGCGCAGCAGCATGCCCGTCCGTGTGCTGTAGTCGCCTCCCGCCAAGGGACAGGGGTAACATTTGTCATTCAGACGTGACCCTAGCACCTCACACATGTCTAGTTAAAGTACAAGAGGAAAATTGTAACATATTGCAGTAGTTGTATTTTAGTTTTCACATAATCAATTCCAGAAGACAATTTTCCCACATTTTCACATTAAAGACACAATTTCATTTTTTTTTTCCCCTTTTTCCTTTTATGACACTGTACAGGCCTTGTTTAAGTCAAGAAAAAGTCTTATGTATGTCACATGTAATTTACTTACTGGTATCCCAGGATGCCATAGCAGACATAGTGTGGAACTTGCGGGCCAGGCCCAGCATTGGCGAGACAGATGTCACAGGGAACATATCTGAAGTAGTCATTAGAGAGGATTTTGTGAATGTAAATATGTATAATACACAGGCCTAGGCTACAATCCACACAGAAAAATTCCTTTCCACATTTTAAAATATTTTTTACCGTCTGCATACTTGCCAACTTTTTTAAATTCTCATGGGGGAGAAAGTGTGTGAGCGACATTTTTGACCGGAAAACACATTTCACGCGCGACACAATGCCATTAAGCAAACAAAAACTAAGGGGAGATAATTTGCTATTGGAAAATAAATTCCTTGCATGATCACTTAAGCTTCCTTCCCTCACTGAAAAAAAGGGGAAAAAAACTTATTTCAAGCTTGGCCAATGATTTTTTTTTATTCAAGTTTGGAAAGATAATTATATAAGCAACATGTTACAAAAAAATAGCTGCAAAATTACATCATTTTTAATTATTTCTGGAAATTATTTAACTCACTGTTCACTCTAAATAAAAGTATTTACTTAGATATGTTAGGAAAATTATGTTGTACGTAAGATAGATGTCAGTCAATTAAATGTAAATAATCACAATGATATCCCTTTCTATCAAGCTTTCTCTCCGGCAGTAAACTTCAAAAGAAAATATCTAAAATGTCACGATAAATATCTCGAGTACAATATAATTATAATATCTGAATGAAATTTCAAATGTTTCCTTTGGATTACAACAAAGACAATAATACAAAAAAAAAAAAAAAAAGAAGGTGCTGTACTAGCAGTTGTACTCACTATAGGCTTACAACTGATACTTTAATTCTAAGTTTTTAACATGACAGTATTTAGTTTAAGAAAGTGAGTATTTGTGAACATGTTTTTGTTTTTCAAAATGTGAATTGGGAAAGTTTCTACCAAAATAAGTCTCTGCTAATTGACACCAAGTATGCTGATGATACGGTGATTGAAACGACGTTACCTATCGGCAACCAGGCCTTCGGTCTATATGGTCGTTATTGTGAATTTATTTCCTTGTGCTAATTATCTAAAGATCAGCCAATGTTTAAATGTAGTTAACATTTCAATAAGTAATCTGTCAAATTTGATACTCCGTTGATATCATTGCCATGGTTGTTTTCACTTTTTCTGTCCGAGATATACTGTCAAGTAGAGGTCATTTATGCGCTTGACATCAAAGGCAGTATACGAAGCCATTTACAAGCGTTTAATCAACTATGACTGACCTGCTACAAAACCATCACCACGCGTCCTCAGCTTAATTGATTTTAATTAATTGTTTATTTATCGGGGTATTGTCACCCTTGCAGTCAGTGAAGTGTCAGAATTTCGTTACGGTCTGTGAGCAGGTCAGTTAACTGACCAATGCCCCACACATATGTCTTTCACTAGCCAGCAAGCGTTACCTGTCATAGGCCTAAGTGAAACTAACAAGATGAATAGGGGCTCCATACGGGGTTATCAAGACATATTCTCCAAAATCGGGAGAATACACTATGTTTTATCTATACGATCAGGAGACCGGGCAGGGAGTCTGGAATCGGGAAATTCCCGACTAAATCGGGAAAGTTGGCAAGTATGCGTCTGAACAATAGAAAATATACCATATCATGGCAATCATGAGGCTTGTCACAATATCATGTGAAATAATATAATCATAAAGGGAAAGAAGACAAATTTGAGAAGAGCTGATATATATATACATTATACACGTATGCATTCATGAGATGTCAAATTAAGTTCAAAATTACATCACAGAGGTTAGGAAAAAAATCTTATGATAGATCCAATTTTAAGCTGCTACTCTACCTTTCAAGCAAACATGTTCAATCATGTTTCTGATGACAGCGATGAGAGTTGCATTGCAAAAGACCACACTTCCTAGTCCCCCAATCTCTGGCCTTTTTCTTGAACACCAGGCAGGTTCGTGAAACCTCTGCTCAAGAGCTTTCCCAAAGCACTTCCATAAGGTGTCCATGTAGCGATTAACCAGCTGTGTTCGGATGGACCCGTCATCCGAGTCACCCCATGAGACAGTCTTTCGTTTAGAGTCAGAACGAGAGAGAACTGGGGTTTCCTGACCAACTGGAGGCTTCTGAAGACTGACACTTTTACTGACATTTTGAGATCGGCTGCTCTTATGTTTTGATTTTGAATGGCTTTCGCTTTTCCTGAGGAGATGGGTCGAGCTGCAAACAATAAATAGAAATGTGTTTGCAAAGTGCTGCTCTTGAGAGGCAAAGTCTGTGAGAGGAGCTGGCTTTTGACTGAGATCAGGAGCTCTGATGGGTCCCACTCTTAACACTGCACCACTGATGCTAGTAAGACTGCCACTGGCCGTGTGATAGTCTGATGTATCTTGACCATGTGCAATACTGTGATTTTGGCTATGGACCTCATCATTCCAAACATAGGCAGGTATTTTTCCAGAATTAAGAATCTTCAAGAATTCTTCATTGCATGTGAAGAATCTGTGAGTAGCCATTGCAGCATATTTTGATCTTTCGCTGGCTATGATATTCAAGATCTTTGAAAAAGGTATAGCTTTAGCACTGTTTGCCAGAAAACCAGGAAAGTTTGTTAAACTAGGATCCGACTTCGAACTTCTGTAGCACCAATCGGACTGAAGGCTGTCAATAATGACACAAGGCTTATATCTTGCTTTTGGAAGGCTGTTAAGAATGTTGTTGAAGTCCTCAAGACCACGAGTGATATTCCACAGAACTTCTTGAGATAAACCAGCGAGGTTGCTATGTGAGAAAACTTGAAAGCCAATCATGATGAGTTTCTCCATCCAATATATAGCACTGTTGTACAATGTAAACAAAGATTTACGAACATGCTCAACATCGATATAGAGTCTACCAATCATTGGCTGCAACCATTTACTGGTGTGTATGCGCTGTTTGATACTGTTCCAGTGGCCGATGTGTGTCCGTAGGTCCTCACAGAGAGCATTTAAACAGTACAACTTTGTCATGGGAGATTCATTAACACACTGATGAGTAATGGCATAAAATGTCCGATACTCATTCTGTACCAAGGTTTCTAGGTCCTGTACAAAAGCAGAAACTGACTTTATCCTGAACATACAATCTCGGAGGAATTCCAGGCGTGCCCTCTCTTCCATGACTTTCCGTAAAGCTTCATACTGCTTTCCCAGGCCAAGCACATGCCTACAGTGCATAAAACTTATGCTATTGTGATCCGGACTACGTTTGCAAACATGGTATCCAGGATTCTTTATTTGAAATGGCTTGCGTAGTAATTTCAAAGTTTCTTCTGCATCTGGCACCTCAAAGGTTGTCTCAATAATGTTGGATGGAGTTGACTGTTGAGTAAAGTAAGATCTGTAAGGTCTCTTTGAGGTTTGAGTTTCCTCCAGGTCCCTGGCTTCATTGTCTGCCACCTCTGCACTGTTGTCTGTGCTGGGGGTCTCAATGTTACCAGACACATACTCAGAAGTGGCCACATTTGCCTGCTCATAGCCAAGATAGGCTGCCATATCACGGGCATCCATCCCTTTTATTTACTTCTGAAAAGATAAATAAATATCTCAAATGACTTGTTACATACCACATAAAATATTTAAAAAGAAGCTGTTATTCAACTATTAACAGTACTTCTCTATCAAGGTCACAAAATGTGGTAAAATCCCATTGGACTGAGTAAAGTCTCAGTATTTAATCTTATTATCCCTCAAGTTGAGTATCACTCTCCTTCAAGTCCATGCATGAGACACATTTTTATATACAATGTATTTAAATATGCACCATTGCCTAACTATAGCTATAGACTAGTCTAGTATTTTTTTTCAAAAAAGTTAACAAGAAACATTTGGTTTGTATCTTTTAAATTTGTATTAAGAACAACTAACAACATATAACTTAAATATTTTTTTAAAAAATCCAGAAGAAATGATTCGTGAAACGTTACCTAATGAGCTAGACTACATTGTTAACACAAGAAATCAGGTCTTCCCTAATACACACGTCGTTAGTTTGACAAACGTATGAAAATGGATATTATCCTTTGCGAAATACTCGGAAATAGTGCATATAACAAGTTGCATAACAACAAGCATGTTTGCATTACACTTGGAATGCTTCCATTTTAAAAGATTATGCTGAGTTTGTGGGAAATCCAGAAACACATTCCTGCTGTCTTGGTGATAAGATAATATTCTTCATAATCATATTCATGTTTTGCTCCTTTCGCCCCCAAGTTTACTGCGCATTCACATAAATCTGACAAATAAAACATTCGAATAAATGTCAACAGGGCATTTTGTTTCTTGGCTTGAGCATTGTTTACCTTCTATGTCAAAAATTAGTCATCTTTCGGTCAGATTAGGGACACCTGCTGGACTAAATTATTACAGGTAACTGTATACATCGCCGCCATGTTTCCAAAACACATTGGTCACGTGACCAAATCTGATCAGATAATAAAATAGAAACAATAGCGGTGATCACATCTTCCGGACAAAATAACAAATTAAAACATATATAATCTACCAAACACCGTTTTTGTTAAAATTTATTCTAGATAATTTTCAAAACACATTGATTCCTAATGAGGGATTAAAGAACCCATTCAACCATGAACACATGCTAGCTGTAGCCTCTTCCCCAAGCCTTCACATTAAATCTGGAAATAAACCTTCATTCTTTGAACATAGTTTTATAGTGCCAATTAAAAATATATAATTCATACAGGCATCTCTGAGCGAAATTGATGTAAATAAATACCAGATTTAAATGTCATGTGACATTGAATAAAACACACCAAACCTCCTGACCCCTTTATGTTAGAGACCTACATTGGTAGATACCCCGCCTCTACACATGGACCGAACGGGATGAATCACTGAACATTTTTTAAATGGAATATTGTTAAATACATGTATATAAAACGACATAACGCTCATGTTAACTAAGGACGTAAATCATCACCGAGCCTATTTTTAGAAACTTCTTCCGTTGTCATTTTTGTTCACCAAGGCTAAAAATTAAAAATATATATATACATATTAAAAGAATATAGTTTCATAAAAAGGTCAATATAATACAAATACGTTTTCCTTTTAGATGATCGCAGGAAAAAAATAAAAGTTTGAGACGAGTTTAATAAAATCCACATGAAATGAAAATAAATTTAAGATACTCTTTATCATACAACTTCAAAGAACTTTTATTTTGACAGGTTCGTTGTAAAGTCAAAATGTGTGGAGAACTTGGTCAAACGAAGACTACCATAGAAGACAGCCATTTTGTTGCCCCATTTACCGTATTTCATGACCATAGGATTTAGAATGCAATATTACCGGTATAAAACATGCAAGAAAAATGCATTTATTTACTTGGAACGAAGTGCTCATCATCACCATAAATTTCACCGGAATAATTGCGTATAATTTTGTTTTCTTTTTCGTTTTTATTTTTATTGTAACTCAATTCCTTTAAAAAAGCTTGAGGCTTATTTGTTTATGCAGACAAACTTGTTGTAACGTTAACGGCCAAGGATTGTTATCGTCATTAAATAACGGGTTTAGCGTCTTTCGGCCTTTCAGTGGACGAGACCTTACCACTCTAGGTCCGGGAAAATACCGTCTCTAGATATCGAGGGTGTTGATTGAGTGGTTTTTTGTTTGTTTTTGTTTTGTTTTTGTTTTTGTTTGTTTTGTTATTTCAACATATTTTATTGTCTTTTCTTAGCAAGAGGATTGGGCACAAGTTGTACAGCTTATTAAAAGTCTCCCTACAATATAAGTTAGTTAGGCTAACGGTTCCTCGTATCACTGTCGTCTGCTTCTGGTAAGTACCTACTCTTACCATAGTAAGGATAGGGCTAATATTGTTGGGTTTTTTTTTATTGATAATAACCAGAAGCAGGGACATACAAGAAGAAACCGAATCACATTGGCAACATTTCTGGGAGTTATCTCCCATAGAGCCAATTTACATGCATGTTCCACATCTTTTTGTTATTTCTCAAAATATAGTGTAACCAACTTCAGAGGTCACTGTGCAAGTCGCTCGTAGTTCACTCCAAACGAGAGATCGCCCCGTCAGATTTAGATATGCTGACAGCATTATCAAATCTTTATAAAGGTTGTTTGTGCATGAAACATCTATACTCACCTTAATTTATATAAAATTAGTCAATGAATTACAGATAACTATACGAGTATGCCATTAGTACATGAGTTCATCAGATGCTAAAGTGTTTATTTTCTATATAACATGTCATTTATGGATTTTCAATAATTTGATATGTCAGGAATTTGAGACAATCGACATTTTGAATAACTTGATATTTCAGTTTTTCTAAAAAACAATTTAAATTATTTAATAGATACCAAATTACCGAATATCCGTTTTTATTTCACCCGCCGCTGCTCCGTTCGTTTTATTTATTATACCATATACATCCGCTATCTCACTTCACTTCCGGTTTGACGGGTACGCGTCGACTTGGGGTTGTTGCTGACCTGTCTTATTTCATTAGGAAGTGAGAGAAAGATGTGAGTCACATAAAGGATGGATAGTCTGTTTACATGGTCGATGTTTCTTGTTCTGGGGATTTTACTGCAATTATCAACGTTTCATAATGTGAATGGTATGTATATTTATTTAAAATTTCTGAATTAACGCTGTATTCCCTCATCCAGCCTCATATTTTCGTCTGCTCCAAGATCGTTCTTTGAAGTTTGATTCAGAGGCTGCGAACGTCAAAAAAACGGGGGGGATGTGTATTTTTATGGGGGTTAGTGACGTGTTTCACTTAAATTATCCATTGTTATAACGCTTTGTGTGAAAAGAATGTTAAATAATCTTTTTCGATATATCACATATATGTAGAAAGTCATTTTATTTACAAAATAAATAGGACCAATTCAACATACACAGGTGATGAAACATTCACTGGAACACAGACGATGATGGGATAAAAAAATTAATTGTGTGCTAAGAGCACTGTTGTCTGAGTTATGACTGTGCCAACTCAATTTGGTTTATATGTAATATAATAACTCCGGAAATGTGTTAAAATACCTTGGACCCTAAGCGTACACGGGGAGATTAAACTTGCCATTTCATTAGTGAGTAAAAGTACATCAGACAGCATTATTAAGCAATGTAGCAAACAATTGGCGGAATTTTATTGGTAGGCCATTGCATTTTTACATTCAACATTACATTATAAGACTATCTGCTTCAGAATAAATATTCTTAAAGCTGATTGATGATCAGCCTCTCTAAGATAGGTAGGATGAAGTCCTACTACTGCTCATGCTGTCCATTATCAGGTTGAACCAGCTGGCAAGCCATCTGTCAAACCCGACTGTTGGGTATATGGCTTGGTCAAGATCTTGCAGGAGATTAATGTTATACCAGTATGACTTCGTCTGACCTAGTTATCTGATGAATTTGCATAATGTTTTAATAGTATGTAATGTTATTATCCCAGACAGATTAATCTAAGTGTGTTGTATTTTTAATGTAATTATACTAACTATTTTGTAGCGTATTAAGTTCTTCACTTTGAATTCAGCTGCAGCAACCAATCTTTCCTAAATTGTGTTCGAATTTTGCAAGTCCCAATTTTGATGATCTGTGTGAACACAAGATATTGAACATGTGTCTGATATTATTATTAAGGTTTGTGTGCAAAAGTATAACAAAGTAGAAATCAAAGGGTTTTTTAGTGTTTCAGATATATGTAATAATGGTTTCTGTGATTCTAAAACAGCATTTAGGGATTTGGCAGTCTAATATACATAAACAGAAAACTGGGGTTTAATGGAACTGAATCGAAGGAGCTCGAGACACACAGATAATCAAACTATCCACTCAGTGTTTATTGCTACAATTTTAAAAGAATCTTAAGAAAGATGTTGTTGATTTTTTTTCTTTTGCTTTTACATTATTTAGAACAAAATGGCTAAAGGTCCATTTTCCAAAATAGTTTGAAAATGTTATGTAATCACATAATTTAGAACAGACCAGGAATCGAAATACTTCCTATAGTCCTCTGTGTCGGTTATCAAACCATTGCCAGCTGTACATGTATGGCTTTAACAGGGGAACTCCCCTGCACCAATCTGAGAGCACAGCTTTGGTAATTTATCTCCAAACTTCAATACCCACTCGGTGCTTTTTATCATGGCTTCAATACATATCCACTAATTTATCTACAGGAAAGTGTAATGAATTCAATGGTGTTATCAGTTCCTTAATTTCTTAGTTAAGATAAATTACTCATGTTTATAAAACCTTTAGGGCTTGTCATAAATCAGGATTTCAACTTTGGTGACACGCCATAAATTACTTGTTAGTTTATCATGTGTACATGTACTTACTAAAGTTGGAACAATTTTGTTGTTTTGGTATATATTTATATATTAAGAGACTAAAAATGAAAATTATTGATTTATTTTAATTTTAATTTAAAAAAAGTTATTAAACTGAAAGTATATACTATATACAAATGATTTTGATTCCAATAATACCCTGGTATATATTTTAACTGTTCATATATATATCATTCTGTTGATTCAGGGATACGTACATGATGCAACCATTCTGCTGATGTGCTTGATTCCATATCTAAATATTTGAAGTTTTTAATAGTGATTGCATCCATCTAGTCTAAAGGCAGAAATCATTTATGAGGTGTAGAATGTAGATATTTATTTATTGCTATCAAATTTTGAGAGCATTTATTTAATGGTAAGTAAAGTCTCTGATAAGAAATAGACTTTTATTTACATTAGCTATATATCTGTGTACAGCAGTATCAAGTGGCAGACAGTGGAATAGAATTACTGATAATCAGGAGGCATAGACAGGGATCAAAGTGAAACTTTAAATCAAATGAAATTTTAAAATTGAAGTGGAAGATTTTTTTTTCTTGCTTAACTTTGGTTTGTTGGGTTCATATCTGTGCTAGCACAGCTCAGCACAAAATGCCACACCAATTGTACAGAAAACCTTCGTTCAAATTATTCTGCATGAAAATTATCTGTGTAAGGACCGTATTGAGAGGATGGGGTACATGTATATGTATACTTTTAACTTAATTTGTAGCATACATCGCTGGGTAAGGTTTGGGTCTGGATTAGTTTGAAGAATCAATATGCACTACATTTGTTTTTTTCCTCAGGGTTTAGCAGTCTGTGTTTCAAGAACTGCAAGCTTTTAATCTTAATATTTCTAGTCCAGACTATATAAATAACATTATCCTGTGTGTAGACAACAGATCAGTGTCCTCAGGAGGTCAGATGTCAGTTTTATGTACCGGACACAATGAATTTATTACTGACCAGATAACCCAAGGCAAACCTTACTGGCATATCATGACATATCTACAAGAGGTGAAAAAACAACATCTATGGCCTGATAGGCATGTTAACTGTTTTGCCTTTAGGTGAAACTTCAAGCTTTATTAGAAATTAATCACTTCTAATTAATAATATGATATGTTATTCTTTTGTGTCAATGCAAAAAAATATCTACCGGTACCTATACCTATAGCTATATATAGCTATAGTTATTGGATGTTACATCACCCAACATATTTAAGACTAGCGCTTGGAACTTTCAAACTTCAACTAGTTGTATGCTTTTATTGCAATCTAATGAATTTTAATTAAAATCTAATCATTCAAATAAATCCAGCATATTTAAATAAAAACAATTTACTAAACACCGTTTTAGAATAAATCCATTTCCGTGTCTTGTTTCTTGCATTCTTTTCCCTTTTGGAAAATTTCCAACTTTGAGTCGTCAACACTTTTAATTTTAATCCAAATCTTTGAACCAGCTGAAACATTACATGTGCAATATACTTTATATTCTTCTTTGGCATTTGAATTGGATACACTTGAGGTGATGTTCCACTTTTATGCAAATTGAAGAATACAAGATAGTTAATCAAATACTTAATCTTTCAAGTTTTAGTTTATTATTTTCAAAAATGAATTTAAGTACGGTGTATTAGATAATTAGAATATTCATAATGGTACTTCATAATACATTTGGATGATGATTGATGTCACAACATACACAAGAGATCACCACAGCCATTGTTGCAAGCTGGGATGCAGATTTTGTCCTAGTGCAAGTGATAGAGAAATATAAAATTATGCACAAAGACAAAATCTATACCTATATATTTTATATTACATATTCTTTATTTATTACAGTGTGAAGACTGGTCTTAATGCATATATATATTTATAAACAACTGTATCAGTATACGTATTTAGCATATATATAGTCATCTAGGGCTTTTTCTGTGGGCTTTTTGGGGCCGTTTATGGGCCCCATTCCCAATTGAAATAATTTCATATTTAGGCAAATTCCCAAAATTTACAGGTTACTCCTGAAAAAAATCTTTCCCAATTCACCAATTTTCTTCCCAAAATGAGACAAAAAGGCCCTTTCCCAAACCAGTGAGAAAAAGCCCTGTCATCTTTCTCCTATGAAATACTTATTGTAATTTTTAGACTTGTTCACCTTTAGCCAATACAAGAGCATTTTCATAATATTAAAGCAAGTTTATTTAGCTTAATGACATTGCACTTGTATTTATCTGTTAATTGGTTAACTGGCCCTGCATATATTGTATACAAACTGTACATTAATTATATCAACATTGTTATTAGTTACCCATGTTCACAGGGGCCATGGTGGCCGATTGGTTAAGGTGTCTGTGTCCTGACACTCTATCACTAGCCCTCCACCTCTGGGTTGCGAGTTTGAAACCTATGTGGGGCAGTTGCAAGGTACTGACCGTAGGCCGGTGGTTTTTCTCCGGCTTTCCTCCACCTCCAAACCTGGCTGAAATGACCCTGGCTGTTACAGGACGTTAAACAAAATAAACCAAACTAAACCCATGATCACAAGATCTTCTGCAACTGATCATGGCTTAATTGTCTAAGGGTAGTTTGACTTATTTTTGAAAAAGAGATTATTCAGATACATGATATAAACATATTTTTACTTACTAATAATTAATATAACTACATATTTTGGATTACCAGTATAACTGCAAATTGTTGAATTCAACAGCAATTTGTATCCAGCTGTATAGTGTATTTATACACATTACAAGATTTGTATTGTATGACATACATTCATGTACATATCATACGCTATAACAATAATATACAGATTTATAATTGTACACATGTAGGTCACATTTGTGTGGTTCCTAATTAAAATATCCACCTGTTATTGATACACATATATATAATTCCATGCTAATTAATAATTAGAATACAGGGCTTGTCTGGAGTTTTTTTGTGGGAAATACATGCCCTCCATTCCCAATTAAAATTATTTTTTCCAGCCCAAATTTTAAATTGTTCCTTAGAATTTTCTTTCCAAAATGAGGCAAAAGGTCCTATCTTTTTCATACTTGTTTAAAAATATACTGGAATATACTGCACCTGCAGACAAGTGTACATGCTGGCCATGGTATATCACATATTAGTTTGATAAAGCTTTCTTTAATAGAATTAGAGTAGACATGATTGAACAGGTGGGTTCACAGATCCATCAGTGATGCACATGCTTGTGTTGGTAACCATTATCAGTGTTGTTTAATTACATACTCTATCACTAGTTGATAGGTATACAAGTCTTTTTTATACCTATCTAAAGTACATCAGATACAGATTAACACTCAATTCAACCATCATTAGCCAGTGGCCCTCATGTCATCCATCTAGATCTTGTTAACCAAGGCTCATTATTATGTCATGGAGAATGGTTAAATTCATTTCATATTTGTTTTAACTGGCTTGATATGAAAACAGAGCTATAAACTACAACTTGTTATTGTTGGGTAGTTATTTATTTTTAAAAGTCAGATGCACTACTAACGCGTGCGGTAGTAGTACATGTACATAGTACTTCCAGGGAATTTTTTTATTGGGATCTCATGACTGATAGTTACCTGCAGTAAAACCTTATGAGTGTCTGCACTATATCTGCTCATTTCTGTGTGTCAGTATCTGTCTGCACGTCATATAACCTATGGGGGGGGGGGGGGGGGGCATATATTTTTTTCATTTTCACCCATAACTGCCAAATTCAAATTACCTTGCATCTGTCGTCTGCCCATAAAAAAATCTTTGTTATTGCTATTTCCCAAATTTCATATGAAGTACCCCTTGGTCCCTAGTTGTGCCCTTAAATTATGATTTTGGGGCTGATGAAAAAAACAAATGGATGAAGGCAGCCATCTTGGATTTTGACAATGAGTACATGTATTTGATATTGTGATCCTGCATGGATCTCAAATTTCATCTGTGCATGTAGGTCCACTTTGGCCCAAAGTTCTATGTTCTTTTTATTTTTAGGAATGATAAAAAAACCAACCAAAAATGACTGAAAAGCAGCCATCTTGAATTTTGACAGTGAAAGTTTGTTATCGCTATTTCACGAGAAGTCCTGAATAGAATTTGTTATCGATATATCTCAGGAGGATCGTCTTACATCTTTTTTAGACTTCATATATAGGTTCCCCTTGTTATCAAATGATCAAGAGGAAGAGGGGAAAGTAGAGAAAATATCAGTCTTTCATAGGAACAATAAAGACCATTTATTGGTGGGTGCCAACTACAGATCCTCCGAGATCTCATTGTTAATGTAGATATCTCCCAGAAAGGTGGTGCCCCATACTATGATCAGGTCTTGTAATTAAGTCCACCATATATGCATGCACATATAAGGTCCTTTGTTCATCTGGGCATTGACATGCCTTGCCTTGAATTCCTATAACATAATGTAATTTGCCAAATTTTGCAGGCATGCAATGATCATGACTTCCTGAATGTAGTGAAATGAAGGGATCTCATGAATCAAAGAATTTCTTAAAGATAAAACAGTTAATTTCAGCAATGTTGATTAATGTATGTACTTAGAATGTCATGCTCTGGCCATGGGTCAAGAATGGATCATTATATATAGCAGAGTTATGGCCCTTGGGTAGAGATTTGACTTATGTTTTACAGAGTTATGGCCCTTTGTTTATATAATTTGTTATTGAAGTTGGTCAGACTTTTGGATACTTAATTAAGGAATTCCTTAAGTTACTGGTCTACTGGATGAAACAGAGCGTTAAATAGAATATTATTCCTTATTTTTATTTGTTAACATATTTTTATTCCAGTGGTGTTAGTAATATTTGATGTTGGAGTATATATTATATCTGAAAAACAACCTCATTCAACCACTGCCCCCTTCCCCTTTGTGCCTGTACATTGTGTGAATAATTCACTCACAGCCTCTTCTTCCCGATAGCCTTGAAACCAATGTAGTTTCAAGCATATCAGATGTTTGCATAAATTTTAACCTAATAGCAAACCCATAAAAAATTGATAGTAAGTCAACAAGAGTGTAATTTTCTTTACAATAACTGACAGGGATTGGTCACATTATAAGATCTGTCCCTGCTGAGTTTCCACAGCCAGTGTATGGAGGAAACAGTGACTCATAAACATGTGACCACGACTTTTGGGTGAGGCATCGAAGGCCATCACTAAAAGGACATATATACATGTACACATTTGGCCTCTTTGATCTGACCACAAATATTCAGGTGAGATGGTCACTGTCCCTGACAATTTACGAGCATTTTAGGATACATGTATTGCTAACAGTACTTCTCTTATGACACACCAGTAGATGATGAACCACGAAAAACATTTATTAAGAAGTAAAAATACATGTATGTACTGGGAAAATTTTACCTTTTTCTTCTCCAAATAAGGAGAGGCCAAAATCTAACAATGCAGGAAAAGTTTCACTAGTCCCAGTGTGAAGAAGTCTTCTTAGAATTTTCTTTTCTATTAAAATCCCCGTAAATTGATTGCCCTCAAGTTTTTGGCATGACCTGCTGAGTGAGTTGACCCTTGATTTTTAGCATCTACACATGTACATTGATAGTACATTCTGTGCACAAATGCATGCTAGAAGTTGATAACAAAATACAATACTCTCCTAATTCATTAATGAAATTATTTAATCCTGGTCTTGTTGATGTCTTTTCCTGTATTGTAATCTATCAATAACAGATATTGAGCAATTAGATAGATTTTCATCCTGAAATAATTGCCAGTAGGGACTCAGCTCTGCACAAAACCTTAGTGGTACTCAGGTAGCTGTAAGTGAGGTTTATCATCTTTGAAGTACATGGTAATAACTTTAATTTTCAGCTTTAATACTTTGATACTAATTGACCTAGAGCTGTTATGCATGTGTATATATATATATAAATATATTTGCACATGATGCTATTAATAGAAAAGGTATAATTTTTATTAATTATCATTATGAAATTAATTAATCTGAATTTGAAGCTGCTATAAAATTGTTGTTGAACTCATCACTTAAGATTCAGAGTTTGAGTAATTATAATATGACCCAAGAAAATATGCAGTGTACGATATATACATGTATATGCTCTGGCATTTTGAGCTGCTGGTCAGAAAATAGAGTATGATAAAGGTTGAAACTGTACATGTAATTGAAATTATACATGTTGATATTTCAAAAGGTAATAGAACATCATAAACCTGCATCAATACAACATGTACAGTAATACAGTACACTAATCAGCACCTTTATCTCTTACAATTCTATCATTAGCTGTACATGTGTAGTTATATATAGTCCTGGGACCATCAAATCATGATCATCTGTCATCAATCTATCTTAAAGGAAATCTTGTTACATAAAGATATAGATTTGAATTTCCTGTCGTAAGTAGTTGTACCAGAGAGAAATATTTATAATATATTATAAAATTGTACAATTCATATACATGAATGTAAATATATTGCGATCCAGGTATTCATATCATCTAATAGACGACTTCCACAATGATCATGTCAGGGTATCGGGCCGACCATCACTGCGCCGTTCTTTTAAGAACGCCGATGTGGCGCAGCGGTATATGTTGCGGATATTTCTGGCTTGGTGATTGGGTGCCGTAGATCGTGAGTTCGAGGCCCGGTCAGGGCACGAGTCAAAAAGTTGTCTTCCTTCGTCATTTGTGTTACTATGTTATATGTATGAGATCAGAAGAACAATATGGCCATGATTTTAGACAGTGTTTTAGAAGGAAACACATAAGCAGACTGGTCAGAAATTCTTTACACTTTATTCAAGTCAATACTGAATAGCAACTCAATATATTTTAATTTTTGAAAATGTTGCCTCTTGATTCATTTTGACATTGCTATGTACAGTTACAAAAAAGTAAAACTTGCAGAAAACAAATGAAATTTATATCATTTTGTTTGTAATCTGTGCAGAAATAGGTTTGAATAGAAACTTCTTTAGAACTACCACTTGCCAAGTGAGCAGGCTAGGTTTAGTGGTTTTCTGTGGAATAGCTAGCTGCTTGATCATGATCAGACCTACGTATACTCTCTTCAACATAATAATACTGAAAGCATTTTAGTATCTATAGTTAAAATACAACAATTGTTATATTAAAACACATTCTAAACACAAACTGAGAATAGGGAAATAAAGAAGGGTCCTTTTATAAAAGGTTTTGATATGATAAAAATTCCACATCAGCATGAAATGATATTTTATCATGGTGGTCCTGGGTGGGTGTGAAAACTACTTGACATCTAATATGTATACACCAGACTGTCCTTGGATGCACGACCTACCAGGAAATAAGGTGATGAACTTCACAGGATGACTGATCATGATACAACAGCCAGTGACGATATGTTTATGTGTTTACATCAAGGATAATCTAGGTGGTTAAGTGGTAAACACCTCAATATTTTGTTTACATTTTTAGGGTATTTTATGTTTATAGTTTTTGAGTAACAAGGGATCAGCTGGGTGTGAGAAGTTCCAAGTGATGTGAAATCCGACAAAATTTACAGTTTCTTATTGTGGATTATATACCGATATGCATTTGTAAATTCAATAAAGTCCTGTCACACAATATGTTTTACCATATAATGAGATAGCTTTTCTCTCTAAAATCTGATATATATGCTGATCTCAAATCCAGAACACATAGAGTGTAGTAATTATAAGTGAAAGTAGAATTAAAGACCCGTTTCAAAACTTGTTGATTATATACATGTGGAAGAAACGAGTGGGTTTACTAGGGCTTGAGGTACAGTAGTGACGTTACATACAATCTGTCTGTCACTCAGCTGAAGAGGGACAGTTCTTTGGCTTAGTGGGTAGAGTCAGGGATAACTATTATTTGATGGAGACCTGGGTTTGATTCTTTTCAGGACGTTTATAAGCGGAAGTATTCTTTTTCCCTGTACTTTACCATGTGTATTGTACATGTGTTATTCAATTTATTGTTTTTGCATAAACAAAACAGAATTGGGCACAACTGAAATCTTTGGCCAGTTATCCTGACAGTCTTGCTATAGCTAGCTGAAGCAGAATATAAGGAGAAAGGGACTATACATGAATGCCATGATATTGATTTCATCCTGCCAGCTTACTACAGATTTATATATAGGGTTGTCTTCCCTTTATTCCATGCTTAAATGATCATAAATATTCAAGTATGTTATTTTGCAGTAAAATTTGGATAAACTTCATTGCAATTTTCTGCAAATAACCATTTATCTTCTTCCATCACAGTTCATCAGATGGTGTGCTATTCAAATTGCCCTATGTCCATGGTCTGACCAATTTCCTGGGTCCTAGTTGTGCCCATCCAATTTTTGTTTCTGATCTCTTGGATTTTGACAATTGAAGTTTGTTATCTATATTTCTTAAGAAGCACTGTAAGACTATTTCTGTAACTTCCCTTGCTGTACCCGCTTTATTCTGAATCTGATTGGGAAAACATAATGGCCAAAAGGTAGCCATCTTGAATTGGCTTTTGCATTGACAGTTGAATTTCTTATTGCTATTTGATTTCTTGTAAAGTACTGGAAGGAGCCCTGGTAGCCAAGTGGTTAAGGTGTCCCAACACTTGATTATTAGCCCCCCGGGACCTCTGGGATGTGAGTTCGAAACCTATGTCGGGCAGTTGCCAGGTACTGACCATAGGTTGGTGGTTTTTCTCCGGGTACTCCGGCTTTCCTCCATCTCCAAAACCTGGCACATCCTTAAATGACCCTGGCTGTTAATAAGACGTTAAACAAAATCAGCCAAACCAAAACTGTGAAGTACTGGAATGATTTTTCTCAAACAATTACTATTCAGGTTCCTGTCGGTATCATATGTCCATTTGGTTTTGGGACTACATGTACAACTCAGAGAAACAAAATGGCCCACTGGTGGCCATATTGGAATTTATTGATGGATAATAATATTTCTTAACATAGTTAGATGTTGTTAGTTATCATAATTTCTTAATGGATTTTCCTCAAATTACTCATAAGTAGGTTCTAATCCCTTAATTACTCTCAAATGATTAAGAGGAAAAAAGGAAAGGATAGAAATTAAAGTTAAGAGAAAGATCAGTCTTACATTTATACCAATTCAAAGGTTGACACCAAGAGCCAGTCTGGAGATCTTTTGTGATGCTTATTTGCATATTTCTTCAAATCTGCAAATTGTTTTGTTCACTCTTCAGTGGTTTAAAAAGGTTGTTTTGAGAAAATAGAGCATTTGTACAGTTTTTCTATATCAAGTAATCCTACTTAATGTTTGTATGTAAGATTAGAGACATTTATGTCATGATATATGTACCTACCTTCTATATGATAAAAATATATGTAGAAAATGTCTGTTTTAAATGAACTGGTAACCTAGGGACTTTTCTGAGGGTTTTTTGGGGGCTGTTAATGGGCATCGTTCCCAATTAAAATTACAAATGTATTTCAAATTTAGGCCAAATTCCCCAAATTTGTAACTATATAGTTTACTTCTGAAAAACGCTTTTCCAATTCAACAATTTTCTTCTCAAAATGCGGCAAAAAGGTCTGATCCCAAATCAGTGGAAAAAAACCCCTAATCATGCAGTCATGTTATATGTAATTACTGAACATATGAATGTCATTGCAGTCATGATCTAAGCAATATAGAAAGCCATCCTCATCAACGTCAACCATCTATGACTTGGTATATGATTATAATAAAAACCCTTTCAATGGAATTAATTCAGAGATTATATCATGAATTGCCGTTCTCTGTAGTTTGCTTTTGGCCTCTATAACGCTACAGACATTAACTTTGATGAATCCATAGTGACTGTCGACTGCTAGCCGTCATTTATATAAAGTGTTACTTTTATGATTTGAACATTGTAATGTTTTTTTTATGATTGACCAGATGTGTTGTGATATCAATGTACCCTGTCCTACTAATGACCTGGTCAGATGTGTTGTAATGTACCCTGTCCTTCTAATGACCTGGTCAGAGTTATTGTGATGTACCCTGTCCTACTAATGACCTGGTCAGAGGTGTTGTAATGTACCCTGTCCTTCTAATGACCTGGTCAGAGGTGTTGTGATGTACCCTGTCCTACTATGACCTGGTCAGAGGTGTTGTAATGTACCCTGTCCTTCTAATGACCTGGTCAGAGGTGTTGTGATGTACCCTGTCCTACTATGACCTGACCAGTGGTGTTGTGATGTACCCTGTCCTACTAATGACCTGGTCAGAGGTGTTGTGATGTACCCTGTCCTACTATGACCTGACCAGTGGTGTTGTGATGTACCCTGTCCTACTATGACCTGGCCAGATGTGTTGTGATGTACCCTGTCCTATACTATGACCTGGTCAGATGTGTTGTGATGTACCCTGTCCTATACTATGACCTGGTCAGAGGTGTTGTGATGTACCCCCTGTCCTACTATGACCTGACCAGATGTGTTGTGATGTACTCTGTCCTACTAATGACCTGGCCAGAGGTGTTGTGATGTACCCTGTCCTACTATGACCTGGCCAGAGTTGTTGTGATGTACCCTGTCCTACTATGACCTGGCCAGAGGTGTTGTGATGTACCCTGTCCTACTATGACCTGGCCAGAGTTGTTGTGATGTACCCTGTCCTACTATGACCTGGCCAGAGGTGTTGTGATGTACCCTGTCCTACTATGACCTGGCCAGAGGTGTTGTGATGTACCCTGTCCTATACTATGACCTGGCCAGATGTGTTGTGATGTACCCTGTCCTACTATGACCTGGTCAGATGTGTTGTGATGTACCCTGTCCTATACTATGACCTGGTCAGAGGTGTTGTGATGTACCCTGACCTACTATGACCTGGTCAGAGGTGTTGTGATGTACCCTGTCCTACTATGACCTGGCCAGATGTGTTGTGATGTACCCTGTCCTACTATGACCTCGTCAGATGTGTTGTGATGTACCCTGTCCTACAATGACCTGGCCAGAGGTTGTGATGTACCCTGTCCTACTATGACCTGGTCAGAGGTGTTGTGATGTACCCTGTCGTACTATGACCTGGTCAGAGGTGTTGTGATGTACCCTGTCCTACAATGACCTGGCCAGAGGTTGTGATGTACCCTGTCCTATACTATGACCTGGTCAGATGTGTTGTGATGTACCCTGTCGTACTATGACCTGGTCAGAGGTGTTGTGATGTACCCTGACCTACTATGACCTGGTCAGAGCTGTTGTGATGTACCCTGTCCTACAATGACCTGGCCAGATGTGTTGTGATGTACCCTGTCCTACTATGACATGACCAGAGGTGTTGTGATGTACCCTGTCCTACTATGACCTGGTCAGAGGTGTTGTGATTGTAACCCTGCCTACTTGACCTGATCCAGAGGTGTTGTGTGTTAACGTGTCCTACTAATGACCTGAGTCAGATGTGTTGTGATGTACCCTGCTTCATAATGACTCTGCGTCAGAGGTGTTTGATGTACCCTGTCCTACTATGACATGACCAGAGTTGTTGTGATGTACCCTGTCCTACTATGACCTGGTCAGAGTTATTGTGATGTACCCTGTCCTACTATGACCTGGTCAGAGGTGTTGTGATGTACCGTGTCCTACTATGACCTGGCCAGAGGTGTTGTGATGTACCCTGTCCTACTATGACCTGGCCAGATGTGTTGTGATGTACCCTGTCCTACTATGACCTGGTCAGAGGTGTTGTGATGTACCCTGTCCTTCTAATGACCTGGTCAGATGTGTTGTGATGTACCCTGTCCTACTATGACCTGGTCAGAGGTGTTGTGATGTACCCTGTCCTACTATGACCTGGCCAGATGTGTTGTGATGTACTCTGTCCTACTATGACCTGGTCAGATGTGTTGTGATGTATCCTGTCCTACTTTAACCTGGCCAGAGGTGTTGTGATGTACCCTGTCCTACTATGACATGGCCAGATGTGTTGTGATGTACCCTGTCCTACTATGACATGGCCAGATGTGTTGTGATGTATACCCTGTCCTACTATGACCTGGTCAGAGTTGTTGTGACATTTATATAATTAGAGTATAGATTGAAGCTGTTTATATAGCATATATTGAATCAAAGAAATTGTAAAGGACTCCCTTGATTATTTTACAGGAAGTACATTCAGTTTACGCAAAATAATTCTGGACTCGACTTGTAATCAACCCAATACAAACCCTGCTGTACCCTGTCATGACATGTACAGTCCAGGTGTTGTAATATTGAATTGTCTCGGCCCTTTTGTGACCTGTCCAGATGTGTGACGTGAATATGTTACAGAATTTACTCCGCCATTATGTATTCATTGCATGTCTGTGTTAATCAGGCATAAGACTGGGTCACTCCTGAAGTTTTAAACTCTACTTAATAGCATATAATTACATTTCCTTATTTTAAATGCATATCGTAAACCTGCATATTTTGGTGATTAGTTATTTTAGCACTTTTCTCTCTTGAAGCCTTATGCTAATTTATGATTGAGCTAACTGCACTTTCTTAGTAAATACCAATTTCTGTAGCAATTTTAAATGGATGCACCAATGCATCATTGCATGTGCTAATCTGAATTTGCTTGAGTCTGAAACTTGAGTGTGCAAAAATGGGTAATGTGTTTACAGTTTAAACATGAAATGTAAGACATTCTATGTATTACTATTTATAAAAAAAAATTAATTTAAACTTTTTCTTTATTTGTACATATATTTTTATGGTTTATTTTTCTGCAGGTGCATATAAAGATGATGCAGTACAATCACAGACAGACAAACAGACAGTTGTTGAAGAAAAGTATGAGGTGACATCAGCATCATTTTACCATGGCCGCCAGAAAAGGGACACAACTCTGAACAAGGTTTGTTAAAATGTTGCAATTAGTTTTGGGATAAAACAATTTTCTTTAAATGTTTCTACATATTTTGAATAAAGGACACTTGAAATACAGCAACTTCTATATTATGCAATGAAAAAAAAAAAAATATATAAATTACTAAAGTGATATATACTGTATAAAAAGGGCATGTTATATCCAAAGATAATATTTCATTGTTAGAAAATATCTTAAGATGTACATATCAAATTCTCAAAATTCCTTATTTGGATACTGATTATCATAAAATGGGGCCAATTGAATAATATGGACAAATTGGTTTGTCATCGCGTTATATGTAACATTAATTAGGTTCAAGTTTTGATTGACTTGCAGATGTTGATACAGGCCTTGAAAATCTTTGTCAATGTCTGTCTGAGAAAAAAATAGAACTCCAGGTCACTAAGACTGATCTTAATTATTTCATAAACGAACGTCTCGGGTCTAATCAGCCGAACTGTTTGGATCAGTATACACGTACGTAAGAGATCACGATTTTATAGAGACCAGGAATATCAAATCAATGAAAGCCACCTAGAGCAGTGATCACAAACCCAAAATTAGGCAAGGGACAATTCCTAGCCGTGTATATTTTGGTTTTAAGTATTTAAGCTCTGTATTACTGATGGCTATCACGGTAATGCCTAGGTTTGGATTAATTAGTGGTTTTAGATCCACTCCTATTTGTGTTACACGACAAAGGTTTCAAACTATTTCCTGGCCTTGCATGTACGTTACATGTGACTTCGTGTTAATATTACGGAACATTAACTCTGGTTACATGTATATATGTACTAGCTATATAAAGTGAGACTTGCTGAGGGCTTACGATACATTGATATATACGCTGATTGGTATTGAAAGAAGAAGCTGGCTATAGGCTAGGTGAGCATACTGCTTCAGAGATATTTGATTTTTTTTTTACTGTTGATCAATATAAATGATGACAATTATCATCAGTTAGGTTAGGGGAAAGTGTCCATTGGCTGTAGGCAGTGAAATCGGACAAGTAGCTTTCATGATTTTGTTGGTATAATCAATATACTGTAAATCACTTATATTTCGTGTGGGATTTATTTTCGCGTTAATTCGCGAGGAGAGTACAACGCGAATTCAAATCCCTCGCGAATATTTATATAAGAATGACAAGAATAAGTGGCGTTCATTTAGAATTTACCGTAATATTTAGTTGGTGAACAGACTTCGCCATTAAAGTAATAATAAAATGATAAAGTATATACTTATATCAGATTGTAATTTTATATCACAAAACACTATACATATGAAGAGGCGTGAAAGCTTTATTTACATTGAAAACAACTCACTTCACTCTCTACATGGAAATATCGCCGACCTGTTAACGTCATTAGCGAATTTTAAGTTATTTTGATATCAGAATTCGCGAAATTATGTATTCGCGAATAAGTCGAATGAGGTGACTTCGCAAAATATAAGTGATTTACAGTAGGTACCACATACATATGGTAGACAAAACAAAGCATTTCAATATGATATTATTATATACTTATCTTATATATATCTATTAGACCCATCCATTTTTCCCCCCAAGAATATGGTACTTATTTATGAATTGATGAATTTAATACCTGCAAACTACAACTGCAAAATATTTGCCCATTAAATAATTAACAACAATACAGTACACCAATGATAAAGTGCTGATCAGGGTTAACCATATGTGCTAGCACCATGGGGATTGGTTGCTTGTGAAGCTGGTGACAGACTCATACTTCTGGTGGCAGTGAGTGTGGGAGGATAAATTGATTTTGCAGTTTTGCTGACGCTTCAATAGTTGACTGCAAGGTAGTACAAGTGATGCTGCTGTAAGCTACCTGTTCAATGTGACAGTTCATTATTGTGGATTATTGTCTTTGGCTTTAAGCATAACATATATTGGTTTACCTTTTTAAGGAGAAGAATCCTTTTAATCCTACTCTGAAAATTATTGAACTGAAATGTTCCACAGACATATTAAACTCACATCCTTCAATAATGGAGATAAGGTATTTATTTTTAGGGATATTTATCACATTTGAACAAATATAAAACACCTTTGCCTGGATACAGATGTAAGGCAGTTATTGATAAAAGGTAACTGAATTATATCTCTATTAGACATGTAGCCACGTGCAGTCTCCAATCCAAGGGATTTCCATTCATTATCTCTCACACCATTAACATCTAGCGGATCACAAACCTAGACAACTAATTAAGGGTTAATTCAATTGATTAATCTCTGGTTGACTTAAGAACTACACATACATGACTGTCAAAATAAAACCTGAGTTGAAAAATAACCGCATGTATAATAGGCCAGGGCCTCATGATCATCCCCTAACATTTGAATTCATGCTTTGTCTACAACATGTGAATATTGCTGTCAGTACTGTCTTTGAACAACATTATACAATTATTGCCCTTGTTCCGGGTTGACATGAATATTTGACCACCCGAGAGGTGTCATGTCACCCGAGGGCGTAGCCCGAGGGTGACATGACACCTCAAGGGTGGGCAAATATTCATGTCAACTCGGAACAAGGGCAGTAATTGTTTTATTATACCGAAAAAAACATAAGTGAATTAATTTTGGTATCAATAAGTTTATTTATTACTATCAACAGTTTTTAAGAAAAGTTTTTAAGAGGTACCCCATCGTCTTTCTGGACCCGGCATAAAATTCTCCCAGTTGAACTTTCAATGTATGGACGTCGAAGTTTTCACAATCCTTTGGTCTAGGCCTACCTGTTGCAGATAGGAAATGTCTAAAGGAATCCACGGCCACATTAATGACCCTTTTGGTGTTTTTAGAATCCTTTTCTTGCAATAATTTCGCCAATTCCTCCTCTGTTGGCAGACGATAGCGTCCGCCGGCAGCCATTGTTGTTGTCAAGCAGAATACTCGGAACTTCTCTGATTCGACTACTTTTGAAGACGTTACGGAAGAGAGTTCCGAGTTGGGGCTCACGAGAGGGTGACATAACGATTTTGGAGGGCTCACGAGAGGGTGACATAACGAATGTTTTTAATCACGTGACATGGTTTTCACTAATCAGAAGCTGTGATACAAGTCTGAGGTATAATAAAACCAATTGTAAAAACAACCAATCTTTGTCTTAACCAAAAACAACACAAAAAAACCCAAGTTTTGTCTAAATTAACCAACAAATAACACCAAAAACAACTAAGTTTTATTTCAACCATTAGAAACATAAAAAACCAAAAACAACACCAAAAAAAAAATCTTGTCAACCAACAATTTGGTTTGGTTTATTTTGTTAGACATCCTATTAACAGCCAGGGTCAAGGATATGTCAGATTTTGGAGGTGGACGAAAGCCAGAGTACCCAGAACTTAACCAACAAGCAACACCAAAAACAACCAATTGCAAGCTTTGTCTCAACCAACAAGCAACACCAAAAACAACCAATTGCAAGCTTTGTCTCAACCAACAAGCAACACCAAAAATAACCAATTGCAAGCTTTGTCTCAACCAACAAGAAACACCAAAAACAACCAAGCTTTATTTCATGGAACAAGCAACCAAAATCAACCAAGCATTGTCTTCAAACAGCAATATATCACTAAGAACAATTAGCTTTGTTTCCGACCAGCAAAACATTACTTAGATTTAAAGAACAAATGAACTTTCTCTTCACCAAATTCAACAAAATACCCAAGATCCAAGATTTGTCTTAAAACAATAACATAACCATTGCAATCGGTTTGAATTTTTTTTGGACCAATCAATGCATACAGATATCACCAAGAACAAGATTCATCAAAGCTAGAGAGGTCTAACAGAGCTGAATTAATAGTTTTATATCGGCATTGACTGTGGAACTTTGAATCTGACATTATCAAAATACGAAACATTATCAAAATATGGCCAAGATATATACAAAAGTGTAACATTTCAGTTCATATATATATTGATAATCCCTACAAAACCTTTAGGGAAGCCGCTCATGATTATAAGGAAGCATATGGCATTACTGAAATAACAATACAATGTCTGACATATACAGTCTGTCCACCTCATGTTTCAGACGGTTCAGGTTTGTTAACAGGACACTTTCTATATATGTACAGGAAACAGGACTTTCTAAACAACTCCATAGGGACCAGTGTATATATACAAAATGTATATATTTATTGGCATAGGCAGGTTCTGTGATTATGGAGGTGCTTTATGTGCATTCTGTAGAAAGAAGAAGTGACAGACCCTCCATAATTTTGAATAGGATACTTGTACAGGCATATTTATGGTAATATAATGTTGTGTTTGATCTTTTTTCATTCTTGATAAAATAATCTGTCCATTATTGAACCCCTCCCCCCCCCCCCAAAAAGTGAAAATGCTCAGGAGCTATAGTTTTCAATTACATATACACTGTATCTATATAATACTTATGTAAATCAAAATTGACAATCTCTAAATTTAAATAAGTCTGACAATAAGCCAATGTCTGCTAATAAGCCTGTGCCTGGTAATAAGCACTTGCATGTTGATAAACCCATGCCTGGTAATAACTTTTTATAAGCTTATTTCTGGTAGTAAGTAATTGTCTGTTAATAAGCTTATGCCTGTAATAAGCCCATGTCTGGCAATAAGTCCATGTCTGGTAATATGCCCACCCTTTCTATTGCATTTCAATAAAAATACCATCTAATGTAGCGTCATATTCCTTTTGTTAGAAGCTCATCCCCTAATGTGTGTCAGAGATTATGTGCTTACAGTACACTAGTCAAGCCATTACATAGCACTGAAGTATTTGATAAATAGTTTGATGCCTGTTGAGATAAGGTCCATATGTACCAGTCGATTATAATTATAGTTCAGTAGAAATGCTAACAAATGCACTCCTTCTTTGTGCCAAAGATGATCAATGTGTCCGCAAATACAGCTTTTGTCCACAAATAAGCCCTTAAATAAATTTTACAAAATCTTCCATTTCAAAGCAATAAAACCAAAATGTGGTTCACAAATATTAAGCCTGTCACAAAACTTTAGAACTAAAAGTTTCCACTAGGGTAGGGGGCCTGGAGATATGTTATGAGTTGTTTCCTGGGCTTATATTGCATGATGAATACGGTAATAGACAAATTGATGACACCTTGTTCATTTCCAATTATTTCTTCCTCTGTACAGATCATATTTACAACTGTATATATATACATTGTAAGCTAGGTATACTATATATAAACAATACATATACACTGGATATATTTTCTGTGGTGTAAATTCAAACCAAATGTAAATACTAATGGAAGTCAGTAGAGCCTGAGTGAAGGGCAATGTGTGTTCTGTTTTAAGTTAGATACTGTATAGGATGTATGGAGAATTGGGATATGAGGAGTAGGAGGTGTGGAATTTTAAGCATAAATTACATTATCATCCTCATTAAATTCTGACTTTGGGTCAAGTTACCATCATACCCACCAAATCCTCTTGGTTGTTGGGTCAAGTTACCATCATACCCACCAAATCCTCTTGGTTGTTGGGTGATCAAGTTACCATCATATCCACCAAATCCTCTTGGTTGTTTGGTCAAGTTACCATCATACCCACCAAATCCTCTTGGTTGTTGGGTGATCAAGTTACCATCATATCCACCAAATCCTCTTGGTTGTTTGGTCAAGTTACCATCATACCCACCAAATCCTCTTGGTTGTTGGGTCAAGTTATCCACCAAATCCTCTTGGTTGTTGGGTGATCAAGTTACCATCATACCCACCAAATCCTCTTGGTTGTTGGGTCAAGTTACCATCATATCCACCAAATCCTCTTGGTTGTTGGGTGATCAAGTTACCATCATATCCACCAAATCCTCTTGGTTGTTGGGTCAAGTTACCATCATATCCACCAAATCCTCTTGGTTGTTAGGTCAAGTTACCATCATACCCACCAAATCCTCTTGGTTGTTAGGTTAAGTTACCATCATATCCACCAAATCTTCTTGGTTGTTGGGTCAAGTTACCATCATATCCACCAAATCCTCTTGGTTGTTGGGTGATCAAGTTACCATCATATCCACCAAATCCTCTTGGTTGTTGGGTCAAGTTACCATCATACCCACCAAATCCTCTTGGTTGTTGGGTGATCAAGTTACCATCATATCCACCAAATCCTCTTGGTTGTTGGGTGATCAAGTTACCATCATATCCACCAAATCCTCTTGGTTGTTGGGTCAAGTTACCATCATACCCACCAAATCCTCTTGGTTGTTGGGTCAAGTTACCATCATACCCACCAAATCCTCTTGGTTGTTGGGTGATCAAGTTACCATCATATCCACCAAATCCTCTTGGTTGTTGGGTCAAGTTACCATCATATCCACCAAATCCTCTTGGTTGTTGGGTCAAGTTACCATCATACCCACCAAATCCTCTTGGTTGTTGGGTCAAGTTACCATCATACCCACCAAATCCTCTTGGTTGTTGGGTCAAGTTACCATCATACCCACCAAGTCCTCTTGGTTGTCATCAATCACATTAACACAGCTGCTATATGGATTTGTGTAATGACAACAAATTTTAATTTATCATGGCTCTGTTGATAATGTTTAGTCTGGAGACTTGAATCACGTGTGCATGGGATATTGAAATAAAGTGTCCAATAATACATTGTTATAATCTGTTCCTGACAATGGTAATGGTAATTGATTTTTGTGTCATTGAGGGAAAAACACATTAATCTTCCTTATCTATATTATTAATGTTTGTAACACAGTCATTTTAACTCTCACTTTCTCATTTGAAAAGTAATTATACTCATGTTGCACTGGAAGTGAACATGATAATTTTTTTTGTAAAATATTTTTTTGAGATATAAAGAACTTCAATGTAATATGTGAAAATCATTGTCAGAAAAAAAGAAGAAGAAGAAAATACTGAGGGTTTTGCCCGCCATGAAATGAAAGGGGGGGGGGGGGGGGGGGATCATTAGCTATATAGTATGTGTTACCCATGTCCATTCTGTCCTGTCTCATGAGTGCAATGCAACTAACTAACCTCAGGAACTGATGAGGTTTTGGGGTGTCAAGTGGCAGCAGGGGCATTTATAATTATATGTCTTTATAGTTTATTCTATATTATTGTTCTTGTTTATTTTTTTGCCGTTCGCCTTTATCAAAATGTTTTTGCAACTTAAATGTTTCATCCTTCATAACAATAAAAAGCCCCATTCCCACTGAGACGCTACAGCAGATAATCATACTGGATACTGGCCATGGCTTGTAGTACCCTGGAGCTGACACAGATAAATAGATATATACAAAAAAAAAGATACATAAATTGAAACACAGATTTTGAGGTTTATCAGATAACCTGTGGATAGCAGGCAGGGGACCATGCCTTAGTCAAATCTCCAAGATTTGTACAGATTTCCCCTCCCTTACCTTACGTATATAATAGACCTATTGGAACTGAGCTACAGAAATTTGCCTCTCAGGAAATCAGTTGTTAAGATGCAATCTAGTAAGTGAATAACTGGTAACAGGTAATATAAAGGAAAGAATTGTTTTCAATCAATTAGGGAATAACCCTACTGTGTTTTGAAATTCGCAGCAGCACATTGTGATTGTATGTGTTGCAAATTGAATTTTACTGGCGACACAGAGAAAATCCTAATAGTATCAAGTGTATATTTGTGACAATATAATCACAATATATCACCACAACGTTTGGAAGGAGACAGTAGGGTTATTCCAATTCTAATTCATTTAGATTAAAACTACGGAAAAAAATGGATTATTTCATGGATTTTACAGAAATAGTGGTAGCTTTTTGGGATGCTTTGTGTTATATTAAACCTGTTATTGGGGAAACATTTGTTTATAGTGCTGTCTGCTTATAGTGAAACCATTGTTAGTTTGAACACTTTGTTTATTTAGCTTATACTAAAAGCTATTCATGATATATACTTAAATAAAAAAACAAAACTTTACATGTTATTTTCTATGAATTTTGCCTTGAAGGAGTTGGTGATTGGATATTTGAAGGAGTTGGTGATTGGATATTTTTTCTTCCATAATTATGATATATATATAATACATAGTGTGTTTGGCCTAATAAGTGCTCCTTCGGGGAATTTCCCCATAAGCATACCTCACCTTTAATGACAAGAGGATTGGTTGCTAATTTTCTTTACCACACTGATCTGCCAATATACTCTTCAGTCTTTTAATGAAATTCTTTAGACTGTTTTTGCTAGATAAAGCTATATAATCATAAATGATGATTTTTTTCCACCCACATTGACATTTATGGTTTTACCTAAAGCAATACCCATTTGTGTTTTTGTAGTAGTGAACAGTGCACTTATTAGGTTGAATAAGGTATTAAGGTATATATATATTTATATGTTATATCTAACAGTTAACCACAAAGAACCAAGACGGCCACCACGTCTCTTTGACTCAGGGTTCTACAAGACAATGATATTGTACCTTAGCATTCCTAAACTGCAGAAGATATGCGTGGGCTTATCGCCAGACATGGGTTTTACTGCTTGATAGATATATGTAGCTACCAGTTGATTGTGTATTCAATACTGACCAAAATTTGCTTTGAAACAGCAAGGGAGGAAATATCGGAGAGTACTGAAAATAGCACAGCTTACTCAATAATATGCTTGCTTATAATTACTTACTATACTTTATTGTATGACGTGAGCATTTATGTGTTATTTATCCAAGATTAAAAATGTGATGGCAAATTCGATGAAAATTTAAATTTTAAAAGAAAGGGAAGAAATTTATCTGATTAAAGCTTGAAAATTTTCAGAGATAACTTTTTTTTAATTACAAATAAAAATTATTCTGGGTATCTGGGTTAGAATCAGTAATGCTTTGTATCCCAGCTGAATCCTGATAATTCTACACATACATTTGTAAAACAAAATTAATGCTCTGTGTACTGGTTTTAGAATCCAGAATGTTTCTGTAGGTCTATAAATCCTGATAATTGGGAATTACTACAACTTTATTTACAATGTTAAGTGGCCATTGTTTTAATGTATATAGATTACACTGGGTAAAAGGGTTACTGACCGAAAAAAACAGGATATCAGCCACTTGGAAATGGCCTAGTGTTGATGTGTCATGATATGTATAGGGTCTAGATCTTTGACCAAGGGGCTTTGGTCATTGGGGTGTTGACCATTGATCTCATTCCAGCTGGTCATTCTCCTGCATCAGAGACAAAGCCAAAGTATATGGATGAAACGAAGAAAAGTTCACATACAATGTAATGATGATAGTGTATACGTATTGCCTCATGGTGTCAGTTAATGTTCTGTAATAAACAAGATATTTGATCAGAAAGAGTTCTCAATTTATCAACTTCAAAATTGATATAAAAAAGACTTTCCTCATCAAGAACAAAGCTAACATCTAAGTTTACAGAAAATAAACATAGTACAGATCACATACAATATAATGATAATAGTACTTAACTTAGATCACATACACTGAAATGATGATGGTGGATCTCATGGTCGTCAGTTAATGTTCTGTAATGTACAAGTTATTTGATTAGAAAGAGTTATCAATCATCAACCTTTTAAAAATCAATATAAAAGATACAATTCATCAGGAACAAAGCCTATATAAATATATACATCTATATATTATAGACTTTGGTTTGGTTTATTTTGTTTAACATCCTATTAACAGCCAGGGTCATTTAAGGACGTGCCAGGTTTAATTTTTTGGAGGTGGAGGAAAGCCGGAGAAAAACCACCGGCCTATGGTCAGTACCTGGCAAATGCCCCACGTAGGTTTCGAACTCGCAACCCAGAGGTGGAGGGCTAGTGATAAAGTGTCGGGACACCTTAACCACTGGGCCACCCCGCCCCTTATATTATAGACGAAACTATGTACAGATCACATACAATGTGATGATCCCATGGTCCATATTGTATCTGTTATTGTAATATAAAACTTTCTTTCTGTGTTTATCTGGTAATAAACCCAGGGACCAACATAGGAACTTCGACTTAATGTTTAGGGGATGGGTTTTATTTACAGGACATTAAAATGATTCATAATTCAGTTAACTAAAATTGTAATTTTATAATGATTGGCTTATCTCCAGGCAGGGTTTTTTCTCACTGCGTTGGGATTGGGCCTTGTTGTCTCATTTGGGAAGAAAATTGGTTAATTGGAAAAGATTTCCTTAGGAGTAAACTGTGAATGTTGGGAATTTGGCTTAAATATGAAGTACAGCTGAGAAGGCCCATTAATGGCCCTAGCTAGCCCCCAGAAAAAGCCCTACAAGGCATGGGCTTATTGTCAGATATATACAGGGTAATGCATATACAGTATGTAATTCTGTTGGTGGTATACAACAACTTACGACTAAGTTATAGGGTACATTGTAAGTAAATTGGAATATATATTAGATCTAGAGCATGCTCCAGACAGTATGCTGTACTAGTATTGAATTTGTTAGAACGGTGACTACTGTTATCAGATGCCCTTCAACTGGCATATATATATACAGTGATGATAAGGTCAATTAGCCATTCACCTGGCATGTACAGGTCATGCAAGTTGGTCCTTGAGTGTCTTAACAAATATCCTCAGCATAACAGCTACAATCAAAACACTTAATAGGTCAACTTTCATGAGATGTTCACTCTAACTGCATTGCAAATAAAGTTTGAAGTCTTTCTTGGTATAGAACTTATAGTGCAACAAATTAAACAGTGATATATCGATGAAAACCAAAAGAATATTACTTCATACCTACATCAGCATATATCCTATTATGCATTCACCATGCAAGTTCACTTTAATTTAAACAATTGAATGTTTAGATCCTGAATCTCGGACTCTGACCAGAAGGGTCAGATAACTGTATATAAAGGCCTGAGATATATACGTAATGATCACCCATCATAATTTGCTATCGATAAATATTTTTGATGTTTAATTTGTAAATCCTCTGAAATATTAATAATGCAAATAAAATGAAACTTAAATCTCCATAGATGATGCTGACCATGCAAGTTTTAGTATTTCAGCAGGTCAGTAAAAAAAATCCAAAATGGCTGCTATTGGCAGCGGCTGCTATTTTGTAAACAAAAACAAAAACTTAGATAAAAGTATTAAACTTGTATAATTAAAAATCACCAATGAAGTCCCTTTTAGGTTAATTTGATGTTGAGTTATAGAAATCACTCATATATCACATCACTTATCAAACTGCATGGTGCTAGAAAGCACTAAGTGTGCCACACTCTTTATTTCCACAGCTAAATCCTGTTCTCTAAAACAGTCTGATATGATAGTGATATCTTCAGTTTCCAGTGATAAATATATAAACTTCCATCTGTCAACAAGTTGTTTAAAATGGCTACATCTATAATGTACAGGATGTAGAAATCTGGCCACTTTTTGCTCCCTGTATGAATAATTCACAGAAATTATCTGTAGGCAGTAGTATATCTCTGCCATGATCACTGTTACGATTATGGGAATAGGTACGGAGAGAGATTTCAAGATAAGTTTCTTCACTTCTTTAGTTAAAGAAGTGAAGTTTTAAAATGCATATATATCCTTCCAGAAGTGGCTGCTTTACAACAACCTTCATTTTAAGGTCAAAGGTCAGTTAAATGAATCAAATTCCATACTGTGCTGTTTGAGGGCAATTAACTTTCGAACAGTTGATGATATATCTTGATAAAACTTGTAAAGTCTGTGCATCACCTACACCAATTGCAAGATGCTGTGTACAATGTACTTTATTTGGCTATAAGTGACCTTCATTTCAAGGTCAAAGGTCACCTGCTGTCTTGTCCATTGTATATATAACTTTATTTGAAAATGAACACTCAAGAAAGGATTCTTTTCCTATGTAAATCTGGCAGTATGTAGAGTATAACAGTTAAAAAGGGTCCCACACTTATCATAGAAGGTTAAATGAAACTGCCGAACGACCACGTTTAATCTGGAAAGGATTTTTCAAAATACCCTGTGCAACACCTTTTATACTAATATAAGTACAATGTTTGGAAATACTTAAAATTTTATGGTAATTGGTGATAAAATCAAATTCTTACTCTTTCTTAAGCATTGTATTAACCGAGTGTGGGCCAACACATATGTATATACTCCAAGTACATGTATATTATTGGCGGACAATGAACTATAATTCATTAGTTATTCTATAACTAGACAAGGATGGGCACATTAACAGACATTGGCTTATTAAGAATAATATGGTACATTGTATTACATAATTTATAACCATGTGTCTGTAAACTTTGGCGCAGTGTGTGTTAGGATAGCATTTAATATTCCCGATAGATCTCTAGGCTTAGTTCAGGACTTGTATCTGTATATAACTATAGTGTCCTTCATAAATTACCACGTACCTGTCCGTAACTTACAGTTTTCGTTGTTAATGGAGAATTTCGAAGTCTTTTTATGGTGTCAGCCTGTGGTTTACATAAACACTGTATATATACACGGATACCTGATGTACATTGGCTCAGATTATAGGTGATAATAACATTACCTTTACACTGGCTATTTGCTTAAAGACACCCACACAACTTTAACATGTTTGCATAAAATGTGTTCTGTATAAAACTTCAGACATTTCAAATTGCCTGATGAAAGCTTGTAAAATCCTTGACAATTATTCATCCTAAAGACTTTGTGTATTGGCTAGGGTATAGAGAGTGGATTTTACTTAGAGCACAAGATTTATGGTTAAGCGAGACAATGAAAGGTAATTTTAATTTTGACACATGTGACACTCTTGGGACCATATCCCTGTTTTGCTTTAATTGCTGAAATAGAAAAGTTTGGAAAATTTGACATTTGAAAGAAAAGGTGATGGAGCAGTAGGCATACTTTCAGCTGTAATAAAATTATTTGAATGTTAAAAGGTTTTGTACAAAATCACGTCCTTGTTGGTGCCATAAAAACCAGTTATACAGCTAGTGTTCCTTTTAAAGTCTCGCATCATCAGCAAAACAGTTAACGTTTATTTAACTCGAAATTCATGATTATCTAGAAAGGAAATTTAATTTGTTTTAAAACAAATATGATAATTGTTTTAACACAATTAAATATTACAAAACAATTTCTGTCAGTGTTAAATGAGAATTGTTTTAACACAAATTAAATATTACAAAACAATTTCTATCAGTGTTAAATTTGATTTAATCCATTATTACAAAACAATTTCTATCGGTGTTAAATTAGATATTACAAAAGAGTTTCTATCAGTGTTAAATTAAATATTACAAAACTGTTTCTATCAGTGTATTGTGTTTTCTAGTAATAACCCCCCGGGGGCCTACACATCCATTTTGAGTGAAAGAAAGGATTGGGCTTTTGCTAGTACTTATATTAACTGCAACAGACATGGAGAGGAATAGTAATGCATTAATTAAGCAGACACCCTACTTTTGCTAATTTTCAGTACACTATAGCTCCCTGGAGTTATACACAGTAAAATATGGTAATTTTTTAAAAACAACAGGGAATTGGAAATACCAGCATTTAAACGAAACAATGCTTCTCACTCCAAACAGAAAATACAAGGAGAAAACGGCATCAATACATGTATAGATTTGCATGGAGACCCTTGAAAAAGGAGAACAAGACCAGGTGTTCCTAAAAAATAAGCATCGTTTATAATGCATTAAGATTTGAGTGAATAGATGATAAAAAGAATGTTTACAGTATTTATTGACTTATTTCCATTTTTTGTTTTCACAGGGCCGTCACCTAGATGATGTAACACTAGTGTTCAAGACACACCAGAGAAATTTTATCCTCGATTTATCATTAAATAAGTAAGTATCCTCAATCACACTGAAACCATAACACTTACAGGGGTATTATACTTCGAGACACTTCAGAGAAATTATATCCTCTATCTGCACATGATAATAAATCTTCTATGTATTTTCATAACCAGTATAAGCTACTCTTAAAATCTATACTAAATAATATAACTTATTTGAAAAAGAAAACCTTGTTGTCATACTGATTACTTCTTTCCTGTCTGTTCATAGGTGTTTTTTTCCCCTTGTGTTATTGTCTTGAACATTATAAGACCAGGAGTTCCAGAAGACTAAGTGTCTTCTAATTCATCAACAATGCCCGCCATACAAATCTAGGTCACGAGGACACCCGCCATACAAATCTAGGTCACGAGGACACCCGCCATACAAATCTAGGTCACGACGACACCCGCCATACAAACTAGGTCACGACGACACCCGCCATACAAATCTAGGTCACGACGACACCCGCCATACAAATCTAGGTCACGACGACACCCGCCATACAAATCTAGGTCACGACGACACCGGCCATACAAATCTAGGTCACGACAACACCTGCCATACAAATCTAGGTCACGAGGACAACTGCCATACAAATCTAGGTGACGACGACACCCAGCATACAAATCTAGGTCACATCGACACCTGGCATACAAATCTAGGTCACGATGACACACGCCATACAAATCTAGGTTCTACGACACCTGCCATACAAATCTAGGTCACGACGACACTCAGCATACAAATCTAGGTCATGACGACACCCGGCATACAAATCCAGGTCAAATCAACAACTCCTGCCATACAAATCTAGAGTAACGACGACACCCGCCATTCAAATCTAGGTCACAATGACACCCACCATACAAATCTAGGTCATGAAGATACCCGCCATACAAATCTAGGTCAAATCAACAACATCTACCATACAAATCTAGGTCACTATGACACCTTCCATACAAATCTAGGTCAAATCTGGGTCAAGTCACATTCTCAAAATGAGAACTATATTTATATAGGGTGGTGATAACAGAACAGCTAGGCATATCAACACGCATCAGACATGACTGACTTAATTCAAAAATAACACAGAAGGACATACTCTGAAGAAGTTTGAGATTCATATAGCATTGATCTTATGAAGAATTGGCAAGTAAAAAATAAATGTCTGATTATTTGAAGTAATTGCATTGAATAAGTATAAGATACTTAAAAGAATGTTCTCAGTATCTATAGATTTAAGAAAATATCATAAATCATAAAGTTGTCATATCTTATATTTCTGTTTTGCACTGGATGACCTGGTCTCTAAAATCCCATTTCTGAAGAGGCTTCAAACTTGATTCGGTGTTGGTGTATACCTTATATACTGTCAGTTATTGGTATTACCAGACAGAAGTGGCATGCAGGGAACACTTAATGCTATTAGCAGTTAGATCGATACAAAACATTCATTTCCATGTAAAGGAGAAAGTTTGTGTTAATTGGTATATATGAATAAATGCTCATAGCTAGAGCCTCAGTTAAGAGAGTGAAATTGCAGCTTGTAGGACGACGTAATTCACTTCTCAGGAACAACCTATACTGCAAGCCTGAATTATTATGCGTACTTCAGTCAATTAGCTATAGATGACGTGTTCAAATGACAAATCTAAAAATTTCAATATGATCATGTCGCTGTTTTTTCCTAAACTGAGTAAATTCCCTTTCCCTTTGTCAGTTTTCCAGTAAAAACTTTTCATTTGACTGTTGCATGATAAACAAAATTTAAATTTGTAGGATTTTGGTTCTCCATATTGGAAAGCTTGTCAACGTACATCTCGTAATATGATTGTTATAAATCAATTCAGTTGAATAATATCATCGTTAGTATCATTCTTCAGTGTAAAATCCATATATATACTTTTCAGAAAGAACTCTTTAAAATAGACTTCAATCTACGGTATATGAAAACAGTCTGTAATTAAATGTCTGCATTTTTTTTACAAAGTTTGAAGCGAAAATGGTGTACACGTATATATATTTTTCCCCCCCCCCCCCCCCTAGAAGTTATGATACAGACTTTAATTTTCCAACTGTGAGATGCATATGTTTTCTGGTTAAGATTTTTCTTTGCACACAGTTTGAAGCGAAAATGGTGTATTTTCCCCCAGAAATTATGACACAGACTATAATTTTCTCTTCTAATTTTTAGCTCACCTGCCCGAAGGGCAAGTGAGCTTATGCCATGGTGCGGCGTCCGTCGTCCGTCCGTCTGTCCCTCCGTCCGGCCGTCCGTCCGGCGTCAACTTTTTCATTTAAACAACTTCTTCTCAATAACCAAGAGGCCCAGGGACTTGATATTGGGCCTGTAGCATGCTGGGGTGAAGGGCTACCAAGTTTGTTAAAATAAATGACCTTGACCTTCATTCAAGGTCACATGGGTCAAATAGGCTATAATCTTCAAATGACTTCTTCTCAATAACCAAGAGTCCCAGGAACTTGATGTTGGGCCTGTAGCATGCTGGGGTGAAGGGCTACCAAGTTTGTTCAAGTAAATGACCTTGACCATCATTCAAGGTCACATGGGTCAAATAGGCTATAATCTTCAAACGACTTCTTCTCAATAACCAAGAGGCCCAGGGACTTGATATTGGGCCTGTAGCATGCTGGGGTGAAAGGCTACCAGGTTTGTTCAAATGAATGACATTGACCTTCATTCAAGGTCACATGGGTCAAATAGGCTATAATCTTCAAACGACTTCTTCTCAATAACCAAGAGGCCCAGGGACGTGGTATTGGGCCTGTAGCATGCTGGGATGAAGGGCTACCAAGTTTGTTCAAATAAATGACCTTGACCATCATTCAAGGTCACATGGGTCAAATAGGCTATAATCTTCAAACAACTTCTTCTCAATAACCAAGAGGCCCAGGGACTTGATATTGGGCCTGTAGCATGCTGGGGTGAAAGGCTACCAAGTTTGTTCAAATGAATGACATTGACCTTCATTCAAGGTCACATGGGTCAAAAAGGCTATAATCTTCAAACGACTTCTTCTCAATAACCAAGAGGCCCAGGGACTTGGTATTGGGCCTGTAGCATGCTGGGATGAAGGGCTACCAAGTTTGTTCAAATAAATGACCTTGACCATCATTCAAGGTCACATGGGTCAAATAGGCCATAATCTTCAAACGACTTCTTCTCAATAACCAAGAGGCCCAGGGACTTGATATTGGGCCTGTAGCATGCTGGGGTGAAGGGCTACCAACTTTGTTAAAATAAATGAACTTGACCTTCATTCAAGGTCGCATGGGTCAAATAGGCTATAATCTTCAAACGACTTCTTCTCAATAACCAAGAGGCCCAGGGACTTGGTATTGGGCCTGTAGCATGCTGGGATGAAGGGCTACCAAGTTTGTTCAAATAAATGACCTTGACCATCATTCAAGGTCACATGGGTCAAATAGGCTATAATCTTCAAATGACTTCTTCTCAATAACCAAGAGGCCCAGGAACTTGACGTTGGGCCTGTAGCATGCTGGGGTGAAGGGCTACCAAGTTTGTTCAAGTAAATGACCTTGACCATCATTCAAGGTCACATGGGTCAAAAAGGCTATAATCTTCAAACGACTTCTTCTCAATAACCAAGAGGCCCAGGGACTTGATATTGGGCCTGTAGCATGCTGGGGTGAAAGGCTACCAAGTTTGTTCAAATGAATGACATTGACCTTCATTCAAGGTCACATGGGTCAAATAGGCTATAATCTTCAAACGACTTCTTCTCAATAACCAAGAGGCCCAGGGACTTGGTATTGGGCCTGTAGCATGCTGGGATGAAGGGCTACCAAGTTTGTTCAAATAGATGACCTTGACCTTCATTCAAGGTCACATGGGTCAAATAGGCTATAATATTCAAACAACTTCTTCTCAATAACCAAGAGGCCCAGGGACTTGATATTGGGCCTGTCTGTAGCATGCTTAGAGCCAAGAGTCGCCAAGAACCTATCTTAGGCCAATAGTATTCTGGAATGAAGGACTAGAAAATATATTGACATGAATTAACCTGGCTTACTCTGATATTTAAATAAAGTTGTTATCAGCATAGTATCTGTAGAAATGACCTCAATCAGCTGCAATTTTGTGTAGAGGCAGGTGAGCGATACAGGCCCATTGGGCCTCTTGTTAGTTTTTACATTATAATATGTTCTTACAACTTATAAGTACCACTGGGGGGATGTAGTCATGTCTTCAATAGCAGTAAAAAGTCATCAGTTCTCTTCTATATGTAAAATGTCAGAATTTGTTGAACCAAATACAAGCTTGAGCATTTAAAATGCGACAAGAACTAGCGAAATAGATGGATGATGATGGTGATAAACTCTATTTTCAGCTTAAAATCAATAAAGTGTTGCTGATGGTTTACAACACTAAATGGGGAAAGTGTTTAAAGTGTTCTTTCCATTATGTCTAAATAATGTGAAAAGGAGTCTTTCTAATGTTCATGTATGCTCAGAAATGAGACTTTGTGCAACTTAAAAAACAACATGAATTTAAGAGCATTTTTATTTATATTATTATACATACATAACTGCAGCAAACTATTCAGACAACTGTCATCAATACAACTATACAGGTGTATCTTAACTTACATAAATCTGCTTTATGAACATTCATTGTTGATTTAAAAGATAAGTGCCTTATAAGAATTTTTGAAGGCCTGGACAGAGAAACAACTTAACATATGTCTGGCAGGTTTTTGTGATATCAGCTGGTTTAATTTGGAAAGTGACATTATCTTTTTTAATTTTTGTAAATTTCACTGTCAACACTCATCATTAGCTACTTATTAGCTCACCTGCCCGAAGGGCAAGTGAGCTTATGCCATGGTGCGGCGTCCGTCGTCCGTCCGTCTGTCCGGCCGTCCGGCCGTCCGTCCGGCGTCAACTTTTTCATTTAAACAACTTCTTCTCCATAACCAAGAGGCCCAGGAACTTCATATTGGGCCTGTAGCATGCTGGGGTGAAGGGCTACCAAGTTTGTTCAAATAAATGACCTTGACCTTCATTCAAGGTCACATGGGTCAAATAGGCTATAATCTTCAAATGACTTCTTCTCAATAACCAAGAGGCCCAGGAACTTGATATTGGGCCTGTAGCATGCTGGGGTGAAGGGCTACCAAGTTTGTTAAAGTAAATAACCTTGACCATCATTCAAGGTCACATGGGTCAAATAGGCTATAATCTTCAAACGACTTCTTCTCAATAACCAAGAGGCCCAGGGACTTGATATTGGGCCTGTAGCATGCTGGGGTGAAAGGCTACCAAGTTTGTTCAAATGAATGACCTTGACCATCATTCAAGGTCACATGGGTCAAATAGGCTATAATCTTCAAACAACTTCTTCTCAATAACCAAGAGGCCCAGAGACTTGGTATTGGGCCTGTAGCATGCTGGGATGAAGGGCTACCAAGTTTGTTCAAATAAATGACCTTGACCTTCATTCAAGGTCACATGGGTCAAATAGGCTATAATCTTCAAACAACTTCTTCTCAATAACCAAGAGGCCCAGGGACTTGGTATTGGGCCTGTAGCATGCTGGGATGAAGGGCTACCAAGTTTGTTCAAATAAATGACCTTGACCTTCATTCAAGGTCACATGGGTCAAATAGGCTATAATCTTCAAACAACTTCTTCTCAATAACCAAGAGGCCCAGGGACTTGATATTGGACCTGTAGCATGCTGGGATGAAGGGCTACCAAGTTTGTTAAAATAAATGACCTTGACCTACATTCAAGGTCACATGGGTCAAATAGGCTATAATCTTCAAACAACTTCTTCTCAATAACCAAGAGGCCCAGGGACTTGGTATTGGGCCTGTAGCATGCTGGGATGAAGGGCTACCAAGTTTGTTCAAATAGATGACCTTGACCATCATTCAAGGTCACATGGGTCAAATAGGCTATAATATTCAAACAACTTCTTCTCAATAACCAAGAGGCCCAGGGACTTGATATTGGGCCTGTCTGTAGCATGCTTAGAGCCAAGAGTCGCCAAGAACCGATCTTAGGCCAATAGTATTCTGGAATGAAGGACTAGAAAATATATTGACATGAATTAACCTGGCTTACTCTGATATTTAAATAAAGTTGTTATCAGCATAGTATCTGTAGAAATGACCTCAATCAACTGCAATTTTGTGTAGAGGCAGGTGAGCGATACAGGCCCATTGGGCCTCTTGTAATTATCTACATATGGATATATTTTAATGTTAATTGAGTGAATTTAAATAATTATATAAAAATAATAAGCTCATATTTTGTTGCCATATCTTAACGTCGATTTTATTGATTTTTTATACCTAATTGATATTTTTGGGTTTTTTACAAGAATACTTGTTTGGTACTAAACTTTTACACTAAGGGAGGGGCTTATTGGAGGATAAATACATGTACAGTACTGAACTTTTAAACTAGGGGAGGGGCTTATTGGAGGATAAATACTTGTTTGGTACTAAACTTTTACACTAAGGAAAGAGCTTATTGGAGGATAAATACTTGTATCATGTACAGTGCTAAACTTTTACACTAGGGAGGGGGTGAATTGGAGGATAAATACTTGTACAGTACTAAACTGTTACACTAGGGGAGGGGGTGAATTGGAGGATAAATACATGTACAGTACTAGACTTTTACACTAGGGGAGGGGCTTATTGGAGGATAAAGACATGTACAGTACTAAACTTTTACACTAGGGGAGGGGTTTATTGGAGGATAAATACATGTACAGTACTAAACTTTTACACTAGGGGAGGGGTTTATTGGAGGATAAAGACATGTACGTATATATATATACAGTACTGAACTTTTACACTAGGGGAGGGGCTTATTGGAGGATAAATACTTGTTTGGTACTAAACTTTTACACTAGGGGCTTTATTTGAGGAATTAATACAGTACATTGTATTTAGCTTTAACCCATGGGGAGGGGGCTTATTTGAGGATAAATACAGTACTAAACTTTTACCCTAGGTGAGGGGGCTTATTTGATTATAGATATAGTATTTTACAGAGAATACTTGAATTGGACAACTTATCTCTTTTTAAAGAAGTATTTTGCAGAAATTATGTTACTCAGACAAAAGATTTCTGTATATTTTTTTCTTTTCAAGGTAAAATTGGTCTGTTAACCAATTTTTCATTCTGTCCTTGAAACTTTGAAAAGAGTTAAAAACAATAATAATAAAAAAAACCTAAGAATTGCAACCTTGAGGTTATTATCACCTGGTAGTATTAACTGAAAAGAAAAGAAAAATACTAAAGAAACGGATATACAGGTTCCAGGTAATTACCTATTGAACAGTTTCACATTGCTTACGTCTGTAAGTGTAATTTATGCTCCATTTAATGCTTGCATTTCCCTTTTTAATTCCTTGATATGTTTCTCAAGAGAAATATATGTGATTTTAAAGTAGCAGGAAATTGATATGTATGTATTACATAAGTGGTTGTAAGTATTGTCCATGTATTCCTAGTGCCGTCAGCATCACTTCAAGGACTTCAATGATCATTGACATATAAGTTTCTTCTTCACATTCAGGTTTGAATATAAATTTAAAGTTGATTCTTACAGAGCATTAAATTGTTGTTGAGTATATCAGAATAGTTACGTTAATAACAGTTTTCAAGTTCAGTGATAAAATTAAAAGTTCATTTGTTATTTTACACACTTTAGAATACCATAGATAAACTTCAACAGCTCAAAAAAGAATGTGAAAAAAAAAATTAATCATCAAATTAAATTAAATTATAAATGTGTTTTATTGATTATTTGTTTTCAGTATTGTGAAAAAAAACTATGTTGAGTTTCCATAAATTTAAAGTTGATTTGATTATGAGTTTACAAGGTATCATGTATAATGCATCACAGAGTTATCGCGAAGGAATGGCTTTCAAGATCTCAACAATTCTTGATGTAGAGAACTAATGTTTTTTTCAATTTCCTTTTCAGGCACTTGTTTTCCAAGGCGTACATAGAAAAAACAGTAAAACATAGTGGCAACCATGTATACAAACCAGAAAACCATGTAAGTATCAACCATCTTACAGATGTGAAAAAGAAAAAGAAAAAAAATCTTATCAGCGTAAAAATATTACAAATGTATTTCCTGTTCCTGTAATTTCTATACTTTTTTTCTTTTTTCTTTCTTTTTCTTTTTCAAGACTTTCAATACAACACATGAGCTATATATACTACTAGGTCTGTCTGTGATATTGCTTCTTTCAGTCTTTTCTCAGACACAGACAGTACTGAAACTATTACTGCAGTTTTTACCCTTTAGTGCACCTTTGAAAGAATATCAAGACCTTGTAATTTGATTTGTACAGTAATATTCTTTTAAGGCAGAGTAAATTTAACACAAAATAATAAAAATATACTACAGTCACATTGGAAGACCATAAGGAAGTTGATATTTAGTCAAATATTGTAATGTCTGGATTTGTGATTTGTGTTTTTGTAGGCTACTACTACTAATGTCAAGGTTATCTTTATTATCCTGCCACCAGTTTTTGTATCAAAAATATCTATTTTACTTGATTCATTTTGATAGTTCACTTTTTAATCTCCATATTTTCTGAATGTTATTATGCTTTGTTTCAGAACAAAATAAAATTACAACAAACTAAAATTTCCTTGTTAAAGATCAAAACTTCTTGTTTTTACGTTTATTTGACATTCAACAAATATCAAGCAGTTTTATGACATTAAAGTTTCACGTCCTGTTGGAAACATAATGGCAATATATATCTTCCAGTATGTGCAAACATACCACCCACCACGAACCCCCCCCCCCCAACAACAATCAAATGAGATAAAACAGTTTTACCATTTAAGGAGACAGCAGATTTAAGGGCAGATGAATGGTAGTTGATGATATATTGTCACACCTACACAACCCCTTACAATCCACCACTTACTACAGACCAAATACTAAAAATAGGGTCCTGAAATAAATTTTCTATTTCTTAAAAAAAAAATCATGCCATTTTGCTACCTGTTTTTGTGTCTATTGTTGAGAATTTGCAGCAGTAGAAAACATTTCTGATGCTGTTTTGTAGATATCCAACCATTGTTTTTACCATGGTGGCCTACGAGATATTCCCGATTCTATGGCAGCTCTCAGCACATGTGGAGGAATAAGGTATTAAGAAAGCTTTTTGCAATAATTGATCTCAAAAATTGATTATTTTAAAGCACAATTGATAAAAAATGGTGGAAATGTTTGTTGTTAGTTCTGAAGAAGCTAGAACTACAAATTAAAAACAAATTACAAAAAAAAAAAAATAATAATAAGAACAAAGCAATTTATTAGTTTTCATTCTTTCATCAATGATGTATGAATTTTAATCTGTGTTTTTATATTAAACATTCTTTCCTTCATTGTGGTTAATTTTGGTTGAAAACACTATCACATTTTATTAAACAGTGAGCTATAATAACTATATGTTATATTGTATAAGATATAACTAGGAAATATAATTCATTTCAGTCAGCTTCAGAAAATTTGTGATATTGAAGAAAAATAATTTTATTATAACTTACATTAAAAACTTTTAAAGGTCATATGAAGATCGATCAAACTGTTTTTAATTGGCATCTGTCTTTGCAGTGGGTTTGTAACTGTAGGCCGTGAGACATACCACGTAGAACCTGAGGATAAGGCTGTACCAGGCTCCATCAGGGTCTACAAGGAGATCGTACAGGGCTCAGAACCGGGAGCCCACAGTCAATGTGGTAAGTCTAAAGTAGTAAAAAGTCATTATCAAACAGTTCATTAGTAATCGGAAGATTAGTTCAAAAGTATCTGGATGATTATCATTTTTATCCTGTTAAATGACCCAAGGAAGACTGAAAATATGTAAATGTTTACCGAAAATATGGGATAGGCTTGTTACTGGACAAAGAAATATAACAAACATGGAAGTCTAATGTAGAGCTCAAGTGTAACGCATATTCATATGTCATGTTTAGAATAGAAAGGTGAAGGTCATAATTTACTCATTACAAAGATGAAATAATATTTACCAGTATATCTGGAAACTGGAATCAGAAGTTACTTAGTCATATGTCAGGGTTATTTATACGACTTTGAGATTAATAATAATGTTTATATCTAATTTACGTTTATATCTGATTGATGTTTATATCTGATTCACGGTCTATTCTCAAGCTAGAGGTCTAGGTCATTTGTACAATTAAGTTTTGGATTGAAGACTTAAGGTGCCACATGTTAGTTTTTAAAGTTAGATTTATCACAAGGAGAACTGTTGTTGATACATGAGTTAATACCCTTCTAGTTTGCCATATCCAAGGTAATTAACCTCTCGTTATGTTGAACTTTTCTGTCACCAGAATCTGACGACAAACAGTCTGTGTTCTTTGTCAATGGCACTGTCAATAATCTGCATAGGAAGGAATTTTCCGAAAGGGTAAGATAATTTTTCTTCGGTTAAAGAGCATGTATTTGGAATTCCATTTACTGATAATAATGTTTAGTGCAATTTTCATGCAACACATTTAGATTCCAAAGTAAAATTTGTTTTCTGTGTTGTGCACATAATTAGTCGTTAACTCTTTGTGTAGGTGAGAAGGAGCATCAGGGGGCCCTACGACGGCAATGAGAACGCCAGATTTGTGGAACTCTTTATTGTGAATGACCATCGCACGGTAAGTAAAGCATAATCAGTAAGCTTCAAAGTTGATGATTTATTCATGATCATGAATCGGCTAACAACATTTCCATTTGCTCTGCATTGCCACTATAATCATTGCCATTATAATCATTGTCATTATAATCATTGCCACTATAATCATTGCCACTATAATCATGGCCACTATCATCATAGCCACTATAATCATTGCCACTATAATCATTGCCACTATGTAATCATTGCCACTATAATCATTGCCACTATGTAATCATTGCCACTATAATCATTGCCATTATAATCATTGCCACTATAATCATTGCCATTATAACCTACAATTTGTAGTCACAGTAATTTATTTAGTTTGATTGTTTAAAAGGTTAATATTGTCATGGTTGAATATTGATGAAAATATTGAAATAAAACTGATGATTTTGTGTTTATATCAATGAACTATATTTTTTTGCTGGGATAGATCGTCTGTTGTCGTGACGCCACAAGAATAGGTCCCATTGACTGAACAAAATTTGATTTTGGAATATGTTAACACTGTTACAGGATGAATATAAGGGAAACTAAAATTTAAAATGAAAATATCTGCAATCCTGTTAGAATTATAGGACAGTAATTTTCCTAAGAGGACAGTTTAATACTTTAATATGATAACTTTGACTGATGACGTTTGGTGCCTGTATTGATGTCAGTTGTACTGTATGTGGTTGACCAGTTATTTAGCATCCTGATACAGTTTTGTAACATGATAACAAGTATATATTGATGTCAGTATGTCTACCTGGGTCAGAGTTACTATCAGGACTGAATGCGAAACTACAAACAACCAGGATTGAAGTTTTAAGTGTGTCAAGTGTACAAATTGTTATTGAATCGGTAGATGTACATTGAGGTGTTAAACAGTGTGTAAGTTGATTTGACTACTCTATCAAGAAGTTAAACACTTAACAACTCCTCAGTGTACATACACTGTACTGGTCATTTATGTGATGAAGGTGAGAGAGTGTAGTCACAGAAACGTCACTCTTAATGCCAATACTGGTGGTGATATACCGAAGTCTACACTGTACGTATGGGTGAGAGAGTGTAGTCACAGAAACTCTTAATGCCAATACTGGTGGTGATATACCAAAGTCTACACTGTACGTATGGGTGAGAGAGTGTAGTCACAGAAACGTCACTCTTAATGCCAATACTGGTGGTGATATACCAAAGTCTACACTGTACGTATGGGTGAGAGAGTGTAGTCACAGAAACGTCACTCTTAATGCCAACACTGGTGGTGATATACCAAAGTCTACACTGTACGTATGGGTGAGAGAGTGTAGTCACAGAAACGTCACTCTTAATGCCAACACTGGTGGTGATATACCAAAGTCTACACTGTACGTATCAACCTGAAGAACATGTCTGACAATACTATAGGGACTGTTTTCATTGAATCTCTTAAGTGATCTCTATTAATTGGTTTGATGGTGCTTGACTTGAAAGGAATCTTCTCTGTTTTTATTGCAGTTTGAACGACAGGGACGTAATGAACAGACGCTGATCCGAAGGTCTCAGGACATCGCTAACATTGTTAGCCGGGTAGGTGTTTCATTTACAAATATAACGGGGAAAAAATCTTGGAGTGAAATGTAACGTGTCATTTATTCCATCTTTCCCTTTAATACATTTAAAGTAGATTGGTGATGTGACAGTTAATTCCTTAAAACAAAAACAAAAAGCAACTGCAATCATTCAAATGTTCTGAAATATCCCATTGCTCAAGTCTATGCTCTTTTTAGGGTGTAAATTTGATCAATAGCACTTATATTCTAATATCTTTGGGGTTATTTTTTTTTAGATTTCTTTGTTTTATACTGGATTGATGGGATTGTAGCTGGGGTCATTTGCCTCTAGTAGTTTTAGCTTCAAACATAATGGAGATGAAATTTTCATGTATACTCAAAGGAATTTTTCAAGAATATGCAAGGAAGAGATAGGATGCAATTTTCTTAAAGTTGCATGTTTTAAAGTTTAAAGGAGTAAGTAATGAATTTTACAATACATTTGAAATGATAGCATTTCTTGCTGAGATTGGAATGGAATGTCTGGCATGCAGGGTGGGGTGGGGGGGGGGGGGGGGGGGGGGGGGTCAATGACCTTAGCATTGGATTAAACTTGCATAGAGATATCAAGAACACTTTTTCAGGAGACAGTGTTGTGCTAGACACATACAAACCAGAAATAGTTGGATCAGACCTCTGTAAGGGGTCAGTGTCAATAGGGGAATAAATTGTCTGCACTCACTGACCTTCCTAACACTACACTTCATATGACAATCATCCTGCCACTCCCGAAGATCATAATGCAGGCTACCCGATCAAAGGTGATCAAGGATAGGCCGGCTATTGAGAGCGATAGCTAGCTATAGGGGGTTTGACACTTTTTACATAGTCGTTTACTTGTGTTACAATATATGAGAAACCTGAAATGGATCCTCAATGCATTAAAACAGATACTCATTTTACTGTATATGTTTATATGTTGTATGTATATATGCTGTGTAGTCTATCATATGTAGGTAAAGAGCATTTGGAAATTTGATTAGAGGATGTTGAATGTTTATATCCCCATACAAACCTAATGGATGGCTAATTCTCGCATCTCAGTCATCCAAGAGGTTGCTAAAATTGGCACTTGACATTTCAAATACTAGTTTCTTTATTGTGTATGGATAGAAATGGTTTTGGTAAATCAAAGGTATAATTCATTAAAGATGTCACTTTCCTGAAAGTGTGTACACTGCTTCTCAAAAAAATGCATAAAATGGCACCCACAACATGGAATTATGTATCAAACTAAAACCCAACAAATTTTTTAAAAATCAACAGTGTAACAAAAATAATTGTTTTTAAGACCGAAAGTTACGTACAAAATGTAGGGGGAGTATGATAGAATTTCCTCGGGATGTACATGTAATTAATTAATAAAAGATGAAATTAAAAGCTCAAACTTGTGGAGGGTGGAACGTAATAGTGTAAAGTATATATGTGACTTTTAGTATTCTATAAGAAAAATCATATTTACTCTTTGTCAGAAATGAAGCACCTATGAATTTTAAGTGTTGTGAAAAAGGCTTACATAAAGTGTTTTTATTAATAATAATTTTATTTCTTGAGTGAGGAAAGCTGTCAATTATTTTAATGGAGACTTTCCCAGGTTGCCTCTATGTCGTATTGTGATGTGTCATTTGTTTCCTATCCGATCGTAATTGTATACAGTGAAACCTGTCATATGTGACCTTCCAAGGGAAACCAATGAAAAAGGTCAGATATACAGGTGGTCTCTTAAGGAGGAAAAAATACGCCACATATTGAGGCCTGCTAAGCCTGTGAAAAGAATTGACCTTGACTAATATGCAAGGTCATAGGGGTCAAATTTGTTAAGACATTTAAACGACCCTTCTCACAACCCAAAAGGCTTAGAATCATATTTGACTAGTAGGTTCCTGGGATGGGCATTTAAGAGGGAGTCTCTAAATTCAGATGGTCACTAAGGCAGGTTTGGCTGTAGTTCAATAGCGTCTATTCCCACTGCCTGATCAGTGTGTTGGGTAGCAGTATGGAGACCTTCCTTGTTTCCACGATCGTAAAGTACACAGGACACAAACACTCACACACGACTTTGATATCAGATTCTGCACAGTAACAATAGATGCTCTTTAGAACTTCCGGTGTCTACTGTTAGATACTGGTTAGATACAATCACATCAGACAATCTGTTAAGTGTATTTGGCTGTACAGTCTGATTATCCTCCCACTTCTGGACTGTTTCTTGTTCAGTTATATAACACAAATTCGTAACTAAATGACATCCTCCATCTACTGACTTCATTAATTATCCAATTGTCCTGAAACTTAATTCACTCACTCACAACCATTATCTGTTATATGAGTTTGCATTTCTACCAAGGTCAAATTCAGGTCACAGTTACTATAAATAGATTTTTGACGTTCTTGCTCTTCCCACTTTATAACAGCAATTTTGAAATTGTCCTGAAACTTCTTACAAGTTTGTATTTCAACAATCTGGAGTCAAAATTTAGGTTGGTGTTACTATAAATAGATTTTACAAGTCTTCAGTCTACTTGACTACATATACATGACTACATTACAGGTAATGATATAATTTTCCTGAAACTAAATATACTTACAACCATTATCTTTTGAACAAGTTCATTTTAAAACATCTCAGCTGGGTCCAAACAGCTCACTGTAACTATAAATAGATTTACATTGGTGAATAGTTCTTGGTAGAAGGGAATTCATATTGTTGACAGTGCATTGTTTATTTTTGTTTTGTGGTGTACCATGGTATTATTGAGTTGATTGATTGGTGTTACAGCTTTACCGCCCACTCAACATCTATATCGCCCTGGTGGGGGTGGAAATATGGTCAGACTCCGACCAGGTTGAAATCTCTCCATATGCCAACTCTTCGCTTGAGAAATTCCTGTTGTATCGCAAACAGCGCATCAATCCCTACCACCAGAATGACAACGCCCAGCTTATCACGTGAGTCTACCTTGGGAGTCTTCTATATGTCAGGACTTGGTATAATCAGGATCACTAAAATACGTGGTGCCTCACTAGTCACTTTATCTTATTATCAAAAAGTCAATTAAACTTAGTATTTACATTAGCAAGAATAATATCACATATTATATGGCACAACTGTATTCATTGTCAATTAAAATATTATTTAAAAGACAATTAACTTAAAACAATAAAATCATGCATTAATTTTCCATCAAAATATGCAAGTTCATTGCAATGACTTTGCAATTAAAAAACAATCAAGGCGCTGCAATATTCATAGCAATTTAACATTCATATTCTATTTATTTAATGTCATTTTGCTAGAAAATTTATAATATATATATTAATGGACTCTGCATACAGTAGTGTGTGATAAGGATTAGAAAGCACAAATATATGAAGATACGTTTTGTACTTTAATCTTAAAAATATGTTCTTAAGTTTTTACATATTTTCTTTATACAACTTATTTGTTCCTGATACCAGTTTCATTCAATCAAACTACAGCTATTAAATGGGTTAAATGCTTATTTTGTTGTACTGTAATGATAATAAATATGTTTGCAGGGGTCAGACATTCAATGACGGTGTCGTGGGAAAGGCAATTAAATCATCCATATGTACCCACCAATACTCCGGGGGTGTAGACATGGTAAGTACATAATCCATATTTATCCACAAAAATGCCATTGCTCACAAAAAAAAAAAAAACAAAAAAAAAATTGCACAATCATCAATTTAAAGTGGTTCACATATAAGTCCTCCCCAAGCTTTAATACCAACACTTCACACTTAAAGAGGGGTTTGTTTGAGGATAAATATGGTACGTATATATATTTATACTTATTAAATTCAGCAGATAAGGAAGTACATTTTACACCAATCACAAATATTTAACTGTGTAAATAAGTGAGCATGTACTGTGATCAATACCAACACTTTAACACTAGCCCTCCACCTCTGGGTTGCGAGTTCAAAACCTACGTGGGCAGTTGCCAGGTACTGACCGTAGGCCGGTGGTTTTTCTCCGGGTACTCTGGCTTTCCTCAACCTCCAAAACCTGGCACGTCCTTAAATGACCCTGGCTGTTAATAGGACGTTAAACAAAAACAAACATTGATCAATACATGGTCTGTCTACCTGTGACATTTTCAGTATAATTGGATTTTATCTTACAGTCTGTTCCTGTATGGCTGGTTATTAATGTTATTTCGTTGCAGACATTAAGTTAGTTGTGGTGGGATGTGAAGGTTTAAGTTAATATTAGTGGGATGTATAGAAGTCTAATTTAATTTCTTGTATCATTTGAGATTCATATCCACTTTGACTTAAAGAAATTAAAACTTCAATTCTTCTCTTTAGTTATACAGATCTAATATCACACTCTTAGGTGACATATAATTTTCCTATTTAATTCACCTTTGATACCATAATGTTTTTTTTTAAATGCGTCTACTTTGTCAACACTAAATTTTCTCATATCTTTAGCTCGCCTCACCCAAAGGGCCAAATGAGTTTATGCCGTGGTGCAGCGTCCATCATCCATCTGTCGTCAGTCATCTATTATCTGTCTGTCACTCTGACATCAACTTTTCCATTTAAGAACTTAAGCTTCCCCTCATTAAACAAGAGTTCCAGAGTAATGATATTTGGCTGATCAGTTCCTGGGATGGAGCCCCTACAATGTTTGTAAAAAGAATTGATCGTGCCACATATGCAAGGTCGAAGGGGTCATATTTGTCAAAACATTCAAACGACTTGTTTTCACAAGCCAAAAATATTTCGCAAGTAGATTTCTGACATGGAGGCTTGTGAAAATATTTGACCTTGACTCATATTCAAGGTCATGGGGGTCAAATTTGTTAAAACATTTAAACAACTTCTCACAACCCAAAAGGCCTAGAATCATATTTGACTAGGCGGTTTCTTTGATGAGGCCCAACAAAGTTTGTGAAGAAAAATGACCCTGACTTATGTTTACGGTCAAAGGGGTCAAATTTGTTAAAAGGTTTAAACAACTTCTGGTTAATCAAAAGGCCTAGAATCATGATATTTGGATGGTAGGTTCCTGAGATTGGATCCACTAGTTTCCGAAAGGAAATGACCTTGACCAATATTCAAGGTCACATACACCAATTTGTTAAAACCAAAAGGCCTGGAATCATGATATTTGGCTGGTAGGTTCCTGGGATAGTTTCAAACGAAGTTTACATGAATAAATGACTTCAACCCTAATCAAGGTCACAGAGGTCAAATTTATAAAACAATATAAAAGTACTTCTCTGATTAATTGAAAGGCCTAGAATAAGTATTTTTGATAAAAATTAATACTAAGAGAGCGATGCAGGCCCATTCGACCTCTTATTAACTGAAGCAATGAAGTGTTATGCTAAACCTCTGTGGTATTTTTACCTGAAGATGATATCTGTCCAGGTATAGGTAGGCCAGTCTCAGATACAGAGTAATTGTATATATCTCAGCTGCACAGGATCATATTTTATATATGGCCTGTTGTCATGCAATGATGAAATGTGTGAGGATATCAAATGTTTAAGCTGTACACCTTATCCAGGTGATATTTAATAAACCAAAATGTTCTGGTATGATTTAAGTAGTGTATTATGCATCTATATATATTTTATTATATTGTAATTGTTATTATTTGCTAAAACTGTTCAAGTGTTGTTAATTAAGAAGTTCAATTTATGTTGAAACAGTATAAGAATGAATTTTGTGGTATATTTGATAAAAGTTAACAATACTATTTGACAGATTTCCAAAGGAATTAACTGTCAGTTTTGTTGACTCTGTTATTATAAATATGACCCACCAAACTTTCATTTTGTACCTGGATATCAATGACAAGGAACTGACAACAGATTATCTGTGTGGATCACTCTCATGGATACATAACACAGATTATCTGTGTGGATCACTCCCAGGGATACATAATACAGGTTATCTGTGTGGATCACTCCCAGGGTTTTATGTAACACAGATTATCTGTGTGGATCACTCCCAGGGATACGTATATAACACAGATTATCTGTGTGGATCACTCCCAGGGATACATAACACAGGTTATCTGTGTGGATCACTCCCAGGGTTTCATGTAACACAGATTATCTGTGTGGATCACTCCCAGGGATACGTATATAACACAGATTATCTGTGTGGATCACTCCTAGGGATACATAACTCAGATTATCTGTGTGGATCACCCCAAAGGATACATAACACAGATTATTTGGGTGGATCATCCCTAGGGTTATGTAACACAGATTATTTGGGTGGATCACTCCTAGGGATACATAACACAGATTATCTGTGTGGATCACTCCCAGGGAAACAACACAGATTATATGTGTGGATCATTCTCATGGATACATAACACAGATTATCTGTGTGGATCACTCCCAGGGATACATAACACAGACTATCTGTGTGGATCACTCCCAGGGATACATAACACAGACTATCTGTGTGGATCACTCCCAGGGATACATAACACAGATTATCTGTGTGGATCACTCCCAGGGATACATAAAACGGGTTATATGTGTGGATCATTCTCATGGATACATAACACAGATTATCTGTGTGGATCACTCCCAGGGATACATAACACAGACTATCTGTGTGGATCACTCCCAGGGATACATAACACAGATTATTTGTGTGGATCACTCCCAGGGCTCATAAAAATGATAACTTTCTGGAAATTATATCAAAATGAAAACATATAAATTTAAGATCCTCTGTTTATTACATAATACCTTTAGTTCATCAAGAGACAAAGTTAATACATGTTGATGACCCCAAGTAACCATGTAAACTTTCTTTATTTTGTTTTTTTTCTGGTGTGAAAATGCATATTACATATTCTTATGGGTTTTGAAATTCACTGGTCTTTCCTTTTCAGGACCGTACAAGGATAACACATGTAGCTACTACTGTTGCCCATGAACTCGGACACAACTTTGGGATGGATCACGACAACTACTCTGTTTGTCGCTGTAAACAGGAGAAGTGTATAATGGCACCCACTAGTGGAGGGTACAGTATTAATACTCTAGGTCCTTAGTATGTAGTTATACCTACCATCTTAGTAAAGGAGAGGGTGGTTATATATAGTAATCTCTAGTATGTAGTTATACCCACCAACTTAGTAAAGGGGAGGGTGGTTATATATAGTAATATCTAGTATGTAGTTATACCCACCAACTTAGTAAAGGAGGGGGAGGGGGTGGTTATATATAGTAATCTCTAGTATGTAGTTATACCTACCATCTTAGTAAAAGGGAGGTGGTTATATATAGTAATCTAGTATGTAGTTATACCCACCAACTTAGTAAAGGGGAGGGTGGTTATATATAGTAATATCTAGTATGTAGTTATACCCACCAACTTAGTAAAGGGGAGGGTGGTTATATATAGTAATATCTAGTATGTAGTTGTACCCACCAACTTAGTAAAGGAGAGGGTGGTTATATATAGTAATATCTAGTATGTAGTTATACCCACCAACTTAGTAAAGGGGAGGGTGGTTATATATAGTAATCTCTAGTATGTAGTTATACCCACCAACTTAGTAAAGGGGAGGGTGGTTATATATAGTAATCTCTAGTATGTAGTTATACCCACCAACTTAGTAAAGGGGAGGGTGGTTATATATAGTAATATCTAGTATGTAGTTATACCCACCAACTTAGTAAAGGGGAGGGTGGTTATATATAGTAATCTCTAGTATGTAGTTATACCCACCAACTTAGTAAAGGAGAGGGTGGTTATATATAGTAATATCTAGTATGTAGTTATACCCACCAACTTAGTAAAGGGGAGGGTGGTTATATATAGTAATCTAGTATTGTAGTTATACCCACCAACTTAGTAAAGGAGAGGGTGGTTATATATAGTAATCTCTAGTATGTAGTTATACCCACCAACTTAGTAAAGGGGAGGGTGGTTATATATAGTAATCTCTAGTATGTAGTTACACCGACCAACTTAGTAAAGGGGAGGGTGGTTATATATAGTAATCTAGTATGTAGTTATACCTACCAACTTAGTAAAGGGGAGGGTGGTTATATATAGTAATCTAGTATGTAGTTATACCCACCAACTTAGTAAAGGGGAGGGTGGTTATATATAGTAATCTAGTATGTAGTTATACCCACCAACTTAGTAAAGGGGAGGGTGGTTATATATAGTAATCTCTATTTTGTAGTTATACCCACCAACTTAGTAAAGGGGAGGGTGGTTATATATAGTAATCTAGTATGTAGTTATACCAACCAACTTAGTAAAGGGGAGGGTGGTCATATATAGTAATCTCTAGTATGTAGTTATACCCACCAACTTAGTAAAGGGGAGGGTGGTTATATATAGTAATCTAGTATGTAGTTATACCCACCAACTTAGTAAAGGGGAGGGTGGTTATATATAGTAATATCTAGTATGTAGTTATACCCACCAACTTAGTAAAGGGGAGGGTGGTTATATATAGTAATATCTAGTATGTAGTTATACCCACCAACTTAGTAAAGGGGAGGGTGGTTATATATAGTAATCTCTAGTATGTAGTTATATCCACCAACTTAGTAAAGGGGAGGGTGGTTATATATAGTAATCTCTAGTATGTAGTTATACCCACCAACTTAGTAAAGGGGAGGGTGGTTATATATAGTAATCTCTAGTATGTCGTTATACCCACCAACTTAGTAAAGGGGAGGGTGGTTATATATAGTAATCTCTAGTATGTCGTTATACCCACCAGTAAGGGGAGGGTGGTTATATATAGTAATATCTAGTATGTAGTTATACCCACCAACTTAGTAAAGGGGAGGGTGGTTATATATAGTAATCTCTAGTATGTAGTTATACCCACCAACTTAGTAAAGGGGAGGGTGGTTATATATAGTAATCTCTAGTATGTAGTTATACCAACCAACTTAGTAAAGGGGAGGGTGGTTATATATAGTAATATCTAGTATGTAGTTATACCCACCAACTTAGTAAAGGGGAGGGTGGTTATATATAGTAATCTCTAGTATGTAGTTATACCCACCAACTTAGTAAAGGAGAGGGTGGTTATATATAGTAATATCTAGTATGTAGTTATACCCACCAACTTAGTAAAGGGGAGGGTGGTTATATATAGTAATCTAGTATTGTAGTTATACCCACCAACTAAGTAAAGGGGAGGGTGGTTATATATAGTAATATCTAGTATGTAGTTATACCCACCAACTTAGTAAAGGGGAGGGTGGTTATATATAGTAATCTCTAGTTTGTAGTTATACCCACCAACTTAGTAAAGGGGAGGGTGGTTATATATAGTAATCTCTAGTTTGTAGTTATACCGACCATCTTAGTAAAGGGGAGGGTGGTTATATATAGTAATCACTTAGTATATGTAGTTATACCCACCAACTTAGTAAAGGGGAGGATGGTTATATATAGTAATCTCTAGTATGTAGCTATACCCACCAACTAAGTAAAGGGGAGGGTGGTTATATATAGTAATATCTAGTATGTAGTTATACCTACCATCTTAGTAAAGGGGAGGGTGGTTATATATAGTAATATCTAGTATGTAGTTATACCCACCAACTTAGTAAAGGGGAGGGTGGTTATATATAGTAATATCTAGTATGTAGTTATACCCACCAACTTAGTAAAGGGGAGGGTGGTTATATATAGTAATCTAGTATGTAGTTATACCCACCAACTTAGTAAAGGAGGGGGTGGTTATATATAGTAATATCTAGTATGTAGTTATACCCACCAACTTAGTAAAGGGGAGGGTGGTTATATATAGTAATCTAGTATGTAGTTATACACACCAACTTAGTAAAGGGGAGGGTGGTTATATATAGTAATATCTAGTATGTAGTTATACCCACCAACTTAGTAAAGGGGAGGGTGGTTATATATAGTAATCTAGTATGTAGTTATACCCACCAACTTAGTAAAGGAGGGGGTGGTTATATATAGTAATCTCTAGTATGTAGTTATACCCATATCTTCTGGTCACATGGAATTTGTAATATGTAGTATACTTTAACCTGCAGGATACCATCCCATTCCAAAGCTTTTCACATCCACTAATATTGAAATCTCTTATTCCTCACTGTGTAAGATTTTTTTCACTATAAATGCAAAAATTGATTCCTTTTTGTAACCTTATGCTCTGTAAACCATAATAGTCCAGCATTAGGATAAGTCATATCTTTGTTTTTGTAAGATATGGGTAGAAATATTCCACTTGATCTAGTAAAGTGACAATCTAAATTGTTAGTCAAATAGTGTACTTTTTTGGAAAACAAAGGATAATATCTATTGTTTTTCTTTCTCGTTTTGTTAAACTTTTTGAACTCTTAAAATTGTATTTAAGTATTACATTAATACTTAGGAAGGGTTTAAAATAAGAATACTTTAGACACTCTCTACCTGTGTAATCAGTACTCTTGACTAAGACTTGTCATCATTGCTAGGTCTCCGAGCCCATCCCAGTGGTCTACATGTTCTCGGGTGGCAGTTATTGAGGCCTTCGACCTTGGAATGGACTACTGTCTAAAGAACATGCCTGAAAATCTGTATGAGGGACCGGTGTGTGGGAACACATTTGTGGAGGAAGGGGAGGAATGTGACTGTGGTTTGACGGAGGTATGTTTTAGCACAGTTTTAGTGAGTCCCTGTATATTGTGGAACAGACAGCAAATGTACTGTGATATTATATAGCAGTCGTACTGTATGACATTGTGCACTATCATGGTACTGTTCCTTTACAATCAAATCATCAGATTAAATTTTGATGAATTTTGGGATACCATTACATGATTAATAAATTAAATCTAAATCATCAAATGATTATATTCAAATCAATTATGAGATATAATAATATCAAAATTGGTATCAATCTTAATAAGATTGAAATTAAATTAATTTTGAAATATGGTTCTGATTTCAGGACTGTACAAGTAAATGCTGTAATGCTACGACATGTCGACTGAAACCAGGGGCGGAGTGTGCCACAGGAAGCTGTTGTAACCAGGACACTTGCAAGGTATCATAATATAGTTGTACAGGACAGGTATACTGTGGAATCTATGCGAAGTCAGGCAACATACAAGGCTAAGCCTCTCTGCATTGTTGGCATCCACACTAATTATCTTTGCAATAACTTTCGCAGAAATGCTTTGATTTTCTTAAAACATCCTATATTTATAGTGTAAATTACCCACTTTAGTCGAGCCAAAAACTCATAATGTCACTAGTGCTGGCAAACTTGAATTTTGGTAGGTAAATGGGTGTTTTGGTTAAAACTTCAGACTGACTATTATCACAAATAAAAGCTAATAATTTCCACACACACGTAACCATCAACAAATCCTTTGAGATGATATCTTGATTATTACACATGAATGTATATCTGTTTTAGCCGAAACCCGCAGCCACGTTGTGTAGGGCCGCCATGGAGGAATGTGATCTCGCTGAATTCTGTAATGGTGAATCTGAGTACTGCCCTAGTGATGTCTATCTCCAAAATGGTCTCCCTTGTAAAGACAAACGAGTAAGTTGTTGGTCTCCTCTGTAAGAATAAATCCTAGCTTAGAGATCAATGTTTAGTTCCAGAATGGTCCCCCTTGTAAAGACAAACGAGTAAGTTTTTGGTCTCCTCTTTCCATGCGATTACTTGAAGTTACATGTAGTAAATAAACCACATGGTTTAGATAGCCTTACGCTGACCCATATCGGGGCTATAAAGTAAACTTTGTATCCTAGAAAAGTACTACAGATATAATAAATTCTATATATAGTGTGGATGCAAGAGCAAATGTGGCTTATTAAACATTTCTATTTGAATTAAGTCCTTTCTGTTAGTGGTTCCTGTTTCAAAAATCTGGAATTTTCCCATTCCGTAGATATTTTACTTGAATAGCCCATAAAAAGAGAAAATAAATTTTTGTTCAAAATCAAGATAAAATCACAGAGAAAATACAATGTAAGGTTTACTTTTAACAGTCATATTGCTACCAAGGCCACTGTAAGACTCATACGGACCAGTGCCGCATGTTGTGGGGGTCGACTGGCCGTGTGTCCGACCCCATCTGTTTCCAACATCTCAACACTAATGGCAGCAAACATGGAAACTGTGGCTACGATTGGAAGAGGGAGCAGTACATACGATGTGATAAGGAGTAAGTTTCCTACTGATATGTTTATTGTTACTTGTTGATATACCATTGTAAACAATTTTATTACACAGAAAAATCATGAGAAATTGACTGAAAAAGCACAATGTGAACTTTAACCATTATTTGTCGTAATTTTTCACATGTAGAATTATTATCTGAAATATGTATATTTAAGCATACTTAAACTTCAGTTATCATCAAGTTGTAATATATTGCTGCATTGATTTAAGATTTAAGCACCTATGCTACTTGAATTTACTGTATGTATTGGTGTTCAAAAACTCTATGAAAGAAATTTGATATTTGATTCTTACATTTGTGGTCACTTTATATATATAATATTGTGTAATGAAGAGAGTACTGCTACATTTTATCTATCTCAAAAAATACAGGTATAATTCTGCATAAATCTCTAAATCACTTGGAGCCCATGTAATTTGTTAACCTGAATGTTCAGATATTTTGTTTTGTGAAAAAAAAAAAACAACAAAAATCAGGCAAATTTAATTGTCACGTGGGGGATGTGGCAGGAGTTTGGCTAATTTAAAGTTTGGATATGCAACATTTGTATGTGTAGCATTGTCAACTGCATTTGACTTGCACCTAGACCCTGCATCCATAAATGATAATTTTTATAAAACAAATTTCCTAACTTTCAGTGATGTGATGTGTGGATTACTACACTGTGTCCATCTGAATGAAAAGCTAATGTTCTGGCGTGAGAGTTTGGCTAAGGCTACACCAGCTAACCTTCCTCACCAAGGGCAGAGAACGATATGTGTGCCGGTCAGTCATACTGGACGTCGGGCTGGACATGCCGGATCCTGGGATGGCACCAGATGGCGCCAAGTGTGGTGACAAAAAAGTAAATCAGATACTAAGGATAATTTATAATCATATGCTGATATTAGTGTTTTTTCACAAACATAAACTTAAACAAATCTAGGAACAAATGAAGTATATTTTTGAGACCCCATAATGCTTCACGATGTATTTGAACAATGAACTCTGGAAAAAATTGAATTTTTCTTTGCCTTAGAAATTTATTGTAACAAAATTAATTGTGTATTTGGGAACTGGATATATTTTAATAAAGATATTTATCTTTGTATCAGGAATTCTGTAACGTCTTTCAACTTTTGGAATCCAAATGTCTGTATTAACAATGTGAAAATGACAATTTTGAAAAAGCATCGGTTCTACAAGCAACAACATGGTGATACCCTAACACTACAATGAACTACATCCTCTATGAACAACACTACAATGAACTACATCATCTATGAACAACACGACAATGAACTACATCCTCTATGAACCTACCCCCAGAATTCTCAGGACATACCAAGGGTATGGGGCGTCCTTGGGCAAGATATTGTTGACACAGAACATTCATTCATTTGGTGAAAATTTTGCCCAAACATGAAGAACATCAACCCTAAACACTGTTCCCGTAACAAATTTCACACCACACATTTAGTGGGAGTAAGAACAAAGATGTCCACAAAGATGTCCACCCTTACATGGTGTGGTGAACTCCACCTTTATTCTTGTTGTGCTCTGAAGTGTTCTCTTCGTTTAGGTGAGATTTATCTGAACTGTGTCTTTGCACTACTCTAGAACCAACTTAACGATCCAGCCCAAGGATACACTGTCCTTACTTAATCCAGGGTACATGACCTTACAAAAGCATGGTCATATACTTCTTAACCCACAACACGATAAATTACGTCACTTTCACAAACAGCAATTTTTTTTCTTAAATTATATGATGAATATGAATCTAAATACCACCACTGTTGGCAACTTTACATATCTGCCATACTTAGAGCCTTGCTACTATAGATCATGCTCGTAGGATGCAAATGCTTGTGTCTACTTATACTATAACTTTTCTTGTAGATTTGTCTTTCTAACAAGTGTACTCCACTCAGCCGGCTAAGGATTTCACCGTGTCCAAACTGTCATGGCAATGGGGTATGTTAACTTTTTAATCACAAATATGATGAAATATGACAGCTCATTGTCAAAATAATCATTGACGTGGAAATTATGTTGCTGAAAATATGAGGAGGAACACAATATCTAAAATATGCAATATATAATATTTGCTTTTATAATATCTGCCAAGAGAGTATTGTGTTTGTTAATGTATATCCATAATGCAACAATTTTCTTGGAAATATTTTAAAACTAGTATACTATAAATTTTGTTTAAATTTATACTTAATTATCTTTATCCCCATTGGAAATTAAATTATGAGTAATGAAAATAAACCTTTTTTTCTAATGTTGTAAATTTATATACACTGTATACAAGTTTAAACATTAAAAAAGAAAATATCACAATCTCTGAAGAATTTTTATCACAACAATGCTAAATAATTAATTTTTCTTTGTTTTCATGGTAAATACTCAAATGTGATTGGTCGAAAAATTCTTTTCAATGTTCTATGAAAGAAATTCTGAGAATGGCGCGAAAAATATGACGTCACAATACGACAATTGACGTTGCGTATTGATTTGAGAAAAAGAATCCCATTTAAAACCAGTAAAATTGTACATAAAACATGTTTTAAATTAGAAAATCATTTTCAAAAATTAATTATAAGCGTTGATGTCAATTTTTTTAGTTTCATCGGGGTATGAAACAAATTTTGTTTGCAAACCTCTGTAAGAATCCGCTACGCAGATTCATACAGTTTGCAAACAAAATTTGTTTCATACCCCGATGAAACTATAAAAAAATGACATCAATGCTTAAATGAATGAATGTTGTTTTTGGTGTTGGAGGAAAACTCACACTTTTGACAACGACATGTGACACATAAATAAAAGATATTGTTTATATCATCTAGAGGTTGTTATAAAGTGATCTTATTGTGAACCGCTATGAAAATGAGACATCTTTCTGTATTGCAGGTATGTAACAGTATGGGGCAGTGTCATTGTAACGAGGGATTTGGACCGCCCTACTGTAACGGGCCAGGACATGGGGGCAGCACCCACAGTGGACCAATGAAAACCCTAGGTAAACTTAACCAACCAATCATTGTGTGTCTTTTTATAGATCCCAACCCTTCTCTGTAGTACATGTTTTGCATCTGTTGATTTTGTTTGATAATGTTAAATGTTAAAACTCTTTTAATATGATATCAAACCTTATGTTATAAGTGTGTGTTCTGGTAGTTGTGTAACTTGTAAAAGAAGCCATTTGGACTGATTTTGTGACTGGACAGTTTTGTCATATATCTCCAGCATAGTTATTTTGTTAAGGAACATGATGTATGGTATTACTTGTCTACAATGCATTCGAGAAGAAATATTCAAAAGATATTGAAATAAAAGAGTTTTATTTGCTGTATTTGTTTAGACTATAAAAGTTTGTTATAATTGCTAGCTATATATGGTAGTTGAGATTGATAATTAGGTTTCCTGTTCCTCTTTGTTTTGTTATACATTATCTGTGTTGTTACTGTCATAGTTATTGACCGGTTACTGTCATAGTTATTGACCGGTTACCGTCATAGTTATTAACCGGTTACCGTCATAGTTATTAACCGGTTACTGTCATAGTTATTAACCGGTTACCGTCATAGTTATTAACCGGTTACTGTCATAGTTATTAACCGGTTACTGTCATAGTTATTAACCGGTTACTGTCATAGTTATTAACCGGTTACAGTCATAGTTATTAACCGGTTACTGTCATAGTTATTAACCGGTTACTGTCATAGTTATTAACCGGTTACTGTCATAGTTATTAACCGGTTACTGTCATAGTTATTAACCGGTTACTGTCATAGCTATTAACCGGTTACCGTCATAGTTATTAACCGGTTACAGTTAGATTTTACTAACGATGTAGGATTTGGGTCGAATTTCCTTTATCTATGTTATAATTATCTATGTTAAACTTAACACACTTATTAAGGACTGTGATATCCTGCACATCAACACGTTTCAGGAATGTAAGGTCAAGGTCAAGGTCATTGTATCTATTTTTAGAAAATCCTTGCCATGCTCTAATGTCATTCCTGAAATAGGTATTGTTTGGTATGTAGATAGTTCATAAAAAAATATTGCAAATATCTTAAATAGCTGACGATGAATACTGATACATTTTGTACTAACTCATATTCAACATAGGTGCATATCAAATATGGACACAATTTTTGCAAAGTTTTAAATACCGGTTGGTCAGCAGTGAAATGGTTTGGTTTGGTTTGGTTTATTTAGTTTAACGTCCTATTAACAGCTAAGGTCAGCATGGTGTACATGCATTCTCAAGGTAAATGACACTATCGCTACCCTATGATTGTATAGGTTATACTGGCCAGTAGTGAAGGTGTATATCTGTTTACATACACATATGGAAATGTATTGGTAGTTCTGTGATGCAGTAAGCACTAAGTTTTCCACTTTCCCCATTCAACAAGATTGATGCTAGGAGGTGATTTCCTGTATCAGTATAAGAATGTATGAGTTATCTGCCCCTGATCAACGAGGTATTCTCAGAGTTTTCCCTCAGCATTAAGATCAACCCACCCCCACCCCCACTTCCACCCCCTTCCCCCCGTGTAAATTTAACCATTATAGTGTTGCCTACCGGAATAATAATACAAGTTGATTTAACTTGATTAGAAATAATCTTTGAATAAATAAAATTTGGTTTTATATATAAGATATATAAATTATTAATTATGAAAAATGACCATTTATCAGCTACAAGTATGAATTAGAATTTGATTGTAACTCAGGATGGACAAATTTTATATCATTGTGTTCACACATATATCTAATAGAGTAAATAATCTCTGATTCTTTTTTTTGATAGTGTTTCAGGTGAAGTAATTTGTTCAGGTGGAATTTTAGTAATTCAATGATACCAGTATACCATGATCTACAGTAGAAAAAATAGTTGTAGCAAAATTTTAACTTCAAATAAAAGTACTCATTAAGATATTCTCCATTTTCCATTGCTTTGCCTGACTATTTTACTATGTGGTTACAAACCGGTACTTTGTAGTAACACAAGAGAGCCAGAGCAAAGGTAGGTCAATATGTAAACGAGATATCCATTGTTTCTCCCATCAACTTGGGAAGCTAGCTTTTATTTTTGAACATTGATCAGCTAGCTTCAGTATCTATCAATAGAACGGCTAGTTTTCTCTTTTCCACAGCAAGCTTCTGGAAAATTTTACAGCTTTTTTAGCTCACCTGGACCGAAGGTCCGGTGAGCTTATGTCATGGCGCAGCGTCCGTCGTCCGTCGTCCGTCGTCCGTCCGTCCGTCCGTCAACATTTGCTTCAAATCGCTACTAGTCAAAAAGTTCATATTGGATTTTGACCAAATTTGGCCAGAAACATCCTTGGCAGAAGGGGAACAGATTTTGCATAAATGATGACTCTGACCCCCGAGGGGCCAAAGGGGCGGGGCCCAATAGGGGAAATAGGGGTAATTCCTGTAAATCGCTACTAGTCATAAAGTTATGAATGGATTTGAACCCAATTTGGTCAGAAACATCCTTGGGGGAAGGGGAACAGATTTTGCATAAATGGTGACTCTGACCCCCGAGGGGCCAAAAGGGCGGGGCCCAATAGGGGAAATAGTGGTAATTCCTTTAAATCGCTACTTGTCATAAAGTTATGAATGGATTTGAACCCAATTTGGTCAGAAACATCCTTGGGGGAAGGGGAACAGATTTTGCATGAATGGGGACTCTGACCCCCGAGGGGCCAAAGGGGCGGGGCCCAATAGGGGAAATAGTGGTAATTCTTTTAAATCGCTACTAGTCATAAAGTTATGAATGGATTTGAACCCAATTTGGTCAGAAACATCCTTGGGGGAAGAGGAACAGATTTTGCATAAATGGTGACTCTGACCCCAGAGGGGCCAAAGAGGCGGGGCCCAATAGGGGAAATAGTGGTAATTCTTTTAAATCGCTACTAGTCATAAAGTTATGAATGGATTTGAACCCAATTTGGTCAGAAATATCCTTGGGGGAAGAAGAACAGATTTTGAGTAAATGGTGACTCTGACCCCAAAGGGTCCAAAGGGGCGGGGCCCAAAAGGGGAAATAGGGGTAATTCCTTTAAATTACTACTAGTCATACAGATTTGAATGGATTTGAACCCAATTTGGTCAGAAACATCCTTGGGGGAAGGGGAACAGATTTTGCATAAATGGTGACTCTGACCCCCGAGGGGCCAAAAGGGCGGGGCCCAAAAGGGGAAATAGAGGTAATTCCTTTAAATCGCTACTAGTCATAAAGTTATGAATGGATTTGAACCCAATTTGGTCAGAAACATCCTTGGGGGAAGGGGAACAGATTTTGCATAAATGGTGACTCTGACCCCCGAGGACCCAATAGGTGAAATAGAGGTAATTCCTTTGAATCGCTACTTGTCATAAAGTGATGAATGCATGTTCTAAAAGCAATTCTTGAGGTCTTTCAGACCTTAGAGAGTCTGGACTTCATTAATCTGAAAGCAGTTTGAATTACCACACTATAACCATATATAGCATTAAATATTGTTAGAGATTAACAAATAAAACAAAGTGAATATGAACATTATTTTGACATTTGGCCTAATCCAACAGGTGAGCGATGCAGGCCCCATGGGCCTCTTGTTTATATTGAAAATTAGATAGCTAGCTTTTAATCGGAAATTAGATAGCTGGGTTTCTATATTGTAAGACATTATGTAACTATCGTATGTGTATCAGAGATAAGCTTGGTTTCTATATTGAAAGACGTTATGTAACTATCGTAATGTGTGTCAGAGATAAGCTTGGTTTCTATATTGAAAGACGTTACATAATTACTGTAATGTGTGTTAGATAAGACATCAATATACTTTGTATTCATATCCAAATTCGTCAATATATTCTTTAACATTTACAAACTATTATTTCATCAATACAAATTTTCTTAAGTCCTACATCAATACACAAATCAAGGAAAGAGATTTATCTCAGGTTAAATTTACTTCAGTGAGATTCTGTTTCATTTTCTAATTTTAAATATAACATATGTTTAAATGTTATTCTTTAGGTTGAAGAAATATCTCTAAAATTAATCAACATTTGAACTTTTAACTATAAATCCCTTTATGGTATTGACCCTGTTTTTCTCAAGTCATATTAGATTTCAATATTGTATTCCGTAAGGGGCTGCAATAGCTCAGTCAGTCAGAGCGCCAGCCATGAAACCTCAAGTGAAGATCTGAGGTGCATGGTTCAAACTCCATATCTGTGTCGGTTTGTGTTTCCCGGGAAGCTGAGAAACGGACCAGTCTGTGCTGCCGTGGTTTTGTCCTTGGGCAAGATAATTTACCGTAATTGCTGTGGATGGCATGCAACGGGCCTCCCATATATTGTTCAGTGAGGTAGTCACCAACTACTATAAGGACACCCTGCCTCAAAATGCCCCTGGCTGTTCACGGGGAGATAAACCTAACAAAAAAAACATGCTCGCCCTGTACTACATGATCAGAATTTAGATTAGTTGGTCACTCTCTGGTGACTGTTTACACTAGTTAAGCAGTGGAGAATTTAATAAAGACTATATACTGCCCAAAAAATTCCTATAGCTAATATGGACACGCAATCTTCTGTGCTATTTGATGATTTTAAGAAGCATGACATTTAATTTTTGATTGGAATTCCCCTTGTGTAACCATCGACCTCTGTTCAGAAGGCTATGTTTTGGTGTCAGGTTTTTTTATATCATTTATGTTTTGAATTTTCATATTTCTCTTTTGTCTTTGTTAACAGATTATGCAGATTTGTATCTGTTTGCAAATTTATTTTAGTTATTCATTTATTTTTTTCATTGTGATTTTGCATTTTATTTTAATTTGCTGTTTGTAAATGCCACAAAAACTTATTTCACAAAGTAAACATCATCAGTATATTATTTGTGGATGTGTTGACACAAGTCAAATATTACAACATTATAATGTTACAAAAGAGTTCTAATGCATTAATTTTCCTTATACTGCAATGATATTTCGGTCTATGCTGCATAACCTATCATGTTACAATTTCACATGAAATATTTTATTTAGTACGTCTGGAATGCTAGTTTTAACAAGAAGTCTATAAAGATTGTAACAAATGAATGTATATACATATTGTATAACTTTATATCATGATATTTTTTTCATCAGATATATTTGATATTGAAATGTTGTCTGATCAGTTGAAGAAAACTCATATTTACAGTCAATTTCAAATTCAATCAAGAACCATTCTGTTCAATATAGGATTGTGGAGATTTTGAAATATCTGCAAAAATGTTTAAATGATTTTTTTGTGTTCCCTGATAGAGGTGCTTATTATGAATTGGTTCTGTACGTCCGTCCAACAGTCTGTCCATCTGTTATCAATTCTTGTGACCTCAACTAGTTGTAATGGATGATCTTGTAAAGACAGAGTTTCAGACTGAGGCTGTAGTAGCTATAGGTGGTCCTGTTTAGACTAAGGTTGGAGTTTGTGAAGGATGACCAAATTTTAAGTGAAAGAGAACTTTTTAAAGACTCAACTTTTGAGTATACAGAGTGCATGACTTTGTATAGAATAAGTTTAACCTTGGTCTGTTGTGATGTTACAGAGGACAACAGTCTGTTGATCGGGATGTTGGTGTTCTTTGCTGTCTTTGTCATCCATTGTCTCCTCTGCCTGTTCGCCTACTACCACCGAGAGAAGCTGACAAAATGGTGGAATCAGCGAGCGTCTGCTCTCAAGTACAGGTATGTGTTCAAAGTTATGAGATACATACAACTGTATTAACAAACTTTATACAGCAAAGATATGGAAAACTGATATTTGCTAGTGCAAGTTCATTTAGAATAATACTCATGTTAAATAAGGGTTTTCTGTCCTGTCCCATGGAGAGTAATCATGTTAAATAAGAGGTTTTCTTTTCTGAAGTGATACCTTTTATCTGTGCACGTGTCTTTCTGCCCATCACAAATTTGATTAAAAGCTCTGTAAAGCATAATTTGACATGCACTCATTAATTATGATATGATTTGCTTGGAAGTTATTTACGGTTTAAGTATCAGTGCTGTGTTCAGTTGGAAAATTAATTTTCTGTTTCTTGAAAATTTGGCACATTTTGAACTTTTGAACATTTGGCTTTGTAATTACAGTGTACCATCATTGCCCACTATCAAACTGGCCTCTAGGAACAAAAGACAACCTCCCCCTCCGCCACGTCCTGGGACAGGAGGAGGAGGCGGGACAAGGGAGCCGAAACAGACAAGTGCCATGATGAGAAATGGAAATGTGTCTGTGGAGATTTCCTCGCCAGTGTTACAGGATAGCACACCAAACCAATCACAATCCTCTTCTCACACACTGAAAATTGGCAAAAAGCCTCAACCCCTTCCCACCAGACAAGTGCATGCTCCTAACACACAGGAGCCAACACAAAGTGATAAACCGAAGTCATCTTTTTCTAAAATGATTAACAGATCAGCTGACTCTTCATTCCAGTCATTTTCAAAGTTACTGAACCGTTCTAAAGATAAACCACCACCAGCAGAACCATCACCAAAACCACCACTGAAAAATGTCACATCCAATCCCATGTTCCAGCCAACAGACCCTATTGTGAAGAAGGATTCTTTTAATCGTGACCGTGAAATTTCAAAGCCTGTTTTGATAAGCACAACAGATAGAAGATCTAAAGCCTTTGTGATTGACCACGGTTCTGACAATTTGGAAGAAGATCATGGATTTTCATTTGCGGATTCATCAATTTCACCACCACCGCCACCTGCCCCCCGGCAGGCTGCCCCGCGTAGGAATAGAGCGGGACGTGCTCCACCTCGCCCCACCTCTCTCCCACCGCAACCACTCAAGGAGAAGCTTCGTAAAGAGGAAGAGAAACATCTTGCCAGAAAATCTGTAGTTGACCCAGGAGCGAAGTCACCTCCCCGACCGCCACCCCCTAATGTGACTAACCAATCACAGCCATTCTCACAACAACAGGAAATGCAAATTCAGCCAGTAAATTTTGGTAATCAAAGTCGTCGGTTGAATCTGAATCCGAACTTGCACAGCAGCAGAAATGCCAGTAGTTTTGATGAACCCAACCCAGCTCCAACACCGCGAGTTTTTACAGATAAAAGTCGGTTCAAGAATGACTCCAAGCCCAATGGACAATCATCATCCAGTAAAACAAATTCTGTGACAGTTAAAAAACCCGAAAAACATTCAGCTGCAGAAACAAAAGCCAATGGTAGAGTTCCTTTATCTACAAACGCTACAAAGACTTCGTTTGATCTTAAAGGCAAAAATGTATCGTCAAGTAACAACAATAACAATAACCTGTCAGCTGACACGAGGTCAAATTGGAGGTCAGACGTGACGTCACATAAAAACAATATACCAGAGCCTGCAACACGAGGCTCCCGTCATATACCTGATAATAGATCAGGTAAGAAGTCACATGACACCAAACCACGGCAAACAGGCGAGGTGTCCAAACCACGGCAAACAGGCGAGGTGTCAAAACAACGGCAGACAGGCGAGGTGTCAAAAGCAAGGAAGCCTTTGCCAAAAACACCTACACAATTTCAAAACCGTATACGCGAGACTGATATAATTGATGACAATGCCAATCCTGACGAGGGTTCAGGATGTGTGGCTGAAATTAAGGCGATGTTCGATGACATGGACATCGGGAGAAGTCTGTCTGATAGCCCAGAAAAGGAGTCGACGCCTTCTCCTCCAGTGTTATCTAAGGTGAACAGAAACAATTCTGGGTTAACAGACCGACCCAAACCGCCACCTAAACCAGGTCAAGGTTCAGCCAAGGTCAAACCAGGTCAAGGTTTGGCCAAGGTCAAACCAGGTTCAAAGGTCAGAAGTGTAAATGTTTAATATTTTGTGACAATTTGAAGGAAAACTGCTTTGAGTGATGGAAGATATCGCTTCTGTTTTTCAGTGATGATTAAATGTCCTTAACCTTTTTTTGTGCACTTGTTGCTGTTTCTCTTAAGTCACTATAAAATTGTCAGTTCTGACTGATTGAATTAGTTACTATATTAATTTGATTTGCTCTCATATTCATCCACTGTGTATCTGTATAGTATACTGAAGGAGATGTTTCTGGTGTTGACATTTGGTGTGAATGATATCATCGTACAGTAACATCTTTTTACTTTTAAAAATCTTATCACATAAAAACAATTCTTTAAAATGAAATATATATTTGTGATGATGAATGTATGGTAATTACCCAATATACTGCCATTTATGATAAGTCATTTAAAATTAAAAAATATTGTTTGCGATGATGAACACAAAATTTCAGACTTAGGAGCCATCATGTTCATACATTGTATTTGGTAATTACATCATACAATAGTAATTTGATTTAGAGTCAAGGAAAATCAGTTTTGAAATTATTTTGAAGCTTGAGATTATTTTTTTCTCCAATATCTGTTTTTCTTGTTATGTGAAAATAAATATCTGTTAGAAACAGAAATGTATGGGGGAATGAGAGTGTAAAACTGGTTTACAGAAAGGCTGCTTATTTTAATAGAAATGGTTTATATATGTCTTGTTTCATTACTGGTATACCATTGCATTTTTTCGTCTGACAAAGGTTGCCGAAAACCATATTAATTGGCGAGTGAATTGTACTTACAAAGCTGTAGAATTAGTGAAACATGTAAGGATAATTCAGGTTCATCGAATGTTAGTATTAAAGCTATATATTACCTGGTAAAACTTGATTGTAATATAAATACTGTTATAAACTACATGACTGTAAAACTTGATTGTAATATAAATACTGTTATAAACTACATGACTGTACGTTATGTTATAGATCATACTCAGAGATTCTTAAAATTATAGAAAATTTCATATAAACTTTAGATGATGGCCTGTAATTGAGGGAGGTTGTGTTACCATTATCGATAGCTAATATTCTAGTACATAACTCTTATCAAAGTATGCGCAAAGGTTGGGTTGTTAAAGAATCGTTGACTTGACTGAAATAACCTGAGGTCACTTAATTTCATGTAGGCAATTGATTATGTGCAGGCTTTTCTGTAAATTGATTTTCCTGAAATTTTACCTGCTTATGATAGTTTAATTATGATTTTTATGACATTTCAGTTCTTGAACTTTTTGGGGTGCTTTTGATAAATTAGAAAATGGCAAGTGTATAATTTCCGATACTCAAATAGAACTTGCTGCAATGGCAGCATGCAGAATTTTACTTCTGTTTTGTGCACATGGGTTTTCATACGTTAGATGCCATGGATTAAAACAATTTCCAACAAAAGTGCATTTTAGGGTTGTCCGACGTAGTTATTCATATGACAAACCCGATGTAGGTAAAACAACCACTTCCTGTCCAGAACTATTTACAAATTTACTGATGTTTACTAATAAAGCCTTGGTGACTTTTATCAATCGGCCAGTACGACTAATGAACATAATGTAAATATTACCTTAGGTATTAGAACATATATATATACACATTGTAGTTATAGATTTACTAACTAACATTCCCAGTGTCATTCAGCTTAAATCTTTATCTAGTCTACGTGTGATAACAAAATTAGAAGCTAGAATTAAAATGTCTAAATACATGAAACCAAATTAGGAAAAATTAGGACATATATGTATTGTAGGCTTTGGGTTTTTTGTACACTCTACTGAAATTGATAGGAATTGTTTGCAAACTTTGAATGTACCTCAATGCAAATAGTGGAGGTATAAGACTCTCACAAGCAAGAGAAAGGCATGATAATATAGGTAAAATTGTAATGTTTTACTTCTGTAGATTGAAAGACTCTTTCATTATTTTAGACATTTTCTTACAGTAAGAAGGATGTTCCCACTTTTTCAGCCCAAAATCTTGATATGTAACATCTTTCAAGTATCTATATTTTAAATACAGAAAGTAGATTTTATATCAGTATAAAAATGTATATGAGAACATCATAATAACATTTGACTTGTATACTAGATTATATTTAATAATATTATCATATAAAAAAATCATTACCCGTCAACTGTCACTTTTCTTGATTAACGATAATGAGTTGATTGAATGATATCATACACGAGATGTCCTTAAGAATATATTACATAGAAAACAAGTTATTCTAAACAAGGAAGTTGGCTAACAAAGTACATATCCTTGTATAATGCAGAAGGTAGCATATGTCCTTAAATTTGTTGACAACAATTTTTGTCTATTGTCAAATTTTCTTGATATGCCATGAATGAGCATTTGCATTCAACCATTGATTATAAATGTTGGCCTGTAGACCTCTCTACTTATGTACCTATTTAGTCATACATATATATTATTTTAATTCAGCTGGTACAAACTTAGATGTATTTTTAAAAATATTTTTGTTTTAATTTTAACTGCTGTACCAATGAAGTGTTCAGCATATTGCACAAATTTTCACCATATGAATGTGTTCTGGTAAAATAATCTATGGCCCCTAAGAAAGTGTCATTGAAGTGTTAGAATTTCAAATAGCAGCTCATCTGAGGGCATTTAAAAAAAAAATCTAGTCAGATTGTGAGCAAAAATAACACTTTGTCTTGTTTTGTAAGTTTGATTTAATTTCCCCTCAGAAATAAGTGATTTTAAATACACTTCAGTTCATTCATCTTGTTTCCTTCATACATGTCCATTTTGATTCAATACCATCACAAAGCATTATGCTCTTTATAGAATAACAAAGTGTCAGAAATACTTTCTGAAAACATGATGGGTAGTATATTTAATGTTAGTTACCTCATAATGATATACATGTATTAGGATATCTTTACACCTTTCTTATTGAACTGTGATTTTTAGAGATTTGAAAAATCTCTTTCTATTATTGATTTTTAATTTGTTTTTCTTTATTTTTTGAAAACTTTGAGGATTGGTGATCAAAAGAATTGTTTTCAAACTACATATTTTGTATTTTTACCCTGTCACAAAAAAAATTAAAGAATTTAATGTCTTTATTTATTTATTTTTTATTTCAGAATGGTTTTAAGCACAAACCTTGACTAAAATAAAGAATTTTAATTAATTTATTGATTTTTTAACAGCCTGTCGATAAGTATGGTCAATTTGGCCTGAACATAAAGAAAATCATTTGTGATTTGGTAAAAAAGATCATCCAACTAAATCTATGACATCTTAAATAACTGTCAGTATTATTTTATCTCTATGTGAGATTTTGCTTTAGTTTGAATTTAATTACTCAAGATTCAGAGAATTGGGACACAATATTTTAACTGAATGTAAGACATTTGTTTTTGTTTCAATTTTTAATTTGTTTATACAAAAATGTACTGTTGTTTATCAAAGTGTATCTTTCTTTTGTACTCCATGTTTTATTGTGTTATTTTAATATTCACTTTCAATTTATATATTTTCACTATTTTGATAGACATTTCCTTATTCTAAGGAAATTTCAGATTTTTTTCTGCAGTTTTGTCAAGACAACAGGTGCACAAGCAATCTTGCCCAGATTATCTCTCTTTGCAGATTAAAATAGAAATCAACACTTTCAAAACATCCAGTTCTACAATATTTTGATTACAGGATTTTACTCATCAGATTAATTGATTAAATTTGAAATATTTACAAGACTGTGTCACTGTTCTATTCCAACATGGTCTCTTAATTAGTTGATGAAGTGTGATGGAGGTTACTAATCTGAAACATACACGTCATGATACATGCTAGAAAATTAATTTCTCCAAAAGTTTTAATGAGAATTTTGCCAGCTATTATAATGTATTGATTATCTTCGATAAATTTGAAATTTTCGCATGTGGTATTAATTAATTAGTACATATAGATTATAAACAATTGTATACTACACAAAGTCAGTCAGAGTTAATCTGACAATTTCCCCTTTTAGGCTATCAATGAAGTTGTTTTTAACGGAGAGAAATATTATTATAATGCAGCTAATTAAAAATATGCCTTATCATTTACCAGTTTGAATGGAAAACACAGGCAAAAGTAACTTCCCTTTTCCTGTTTAGTTTAAACATTTTATTGTCAATAAAGAGACAATGGATCAGGCACAAATTATTAAAACATATGAAACGCCCTAACCCTGTTCCACTTGATTGATTCTAATTGACTGAAGCATGGCTTCGAAAAATTTGTTAGTAATTTAAATAATTTAAATAAACTTTTCTGGAAGACCGATCCTGATCCTGCGGAATATTTCCCTGTCATTTTTCTGTGTTGAGTCAGCTGGACTGCTCCATGAGAGAAACCTATATATACCCATATATAAATGTATGTTATCGTATTTGATCACGCTGTTTCCGTAATAAATGTATTTATGTATATGTATGGGAGAGTGCACTCTGTATCCGTAATAAATGTATTTATGTATATGTATGGGAGAGTGCACATCAGAACTGTAACTCATCATGTGTAATTGTTATTTGTTTATGGAGGATACATTTGTATATATGTGTAATGTATGCACCTAAAAGTCATGTGATAATGTAAAGGTCAAAGGTCAATTTTCCATTGCAATAAAACAGGGTTCTCTCCCTTGTGAAAACATAGTTTGTTACACATGAAAATCTGTAGAGTTTGAAATTTGATAATATATAGTTCTGAAACAAATCTATTTGTATTCTGCACAAGTTCAGATTTCATATATATAAAAAAAAAAAATTCAATTCACAAAATTATCTTGTTCTTATGGAATTTTACACCTGAAATTACCATATAAAAAACCTACTTTTTTCAATTTGTAGAAATTTAGCTAGATTGATTTCCAAAGATTTATGGGCCCTGATTCATTTCGCTTGTCCATACTGACCACAAGAAAGATATTTTAATGCTGACAATAGTTTAAGGAAAAGTGATTAGAAACAGTTCTTCAAATGAGAGTTTTCTAAATTGTAAGGAATATCACTTTAAATGATATAGCTGTGTGCTTCGGATTGTAACAATGAAAAATTTGTAAGATTTGAACTTGTTTTGATGCATGGATTAGCTGACCTTCGGCGAGTGTGTGAAATCATAATCACAACACTATGCTACTGGTGATGTACAGAATCATTTTATCATAATTATCTTTGCTAGAATTATTTTGTTGAGATTTTTTTAACTTATTCATTTCAAATATGATGGCACTTTAACTTTAGAGCAGGTTTTTAATTTTCCTGGAAGATACCCTGTCTTCATTTATTCATTTTAGCAAACAGTATCTCAACTTCAATGCTGATAAAAACTTGTGAGTGACATTGTTAATCTGACAATTTAATACTATTAGGGTTAAGTTTAGGAAAATTTGTTTGAATGTGATCATTATTGTCAATTTTCTTTAAAAATAAACAATAATTCTTAACATCTCGGGATAGCAGTCCCAGTAAATTAATTCTTCTGGGAGAAGGAATGTGGATAAAAGATACGAAAAGCGTCCAATGAAAATATTAAGTCAGCTACCAGATAACTTGTAAATTATGGTAAATTTTACCACAAGGCCGATTAAATCTACTCTTATGTTGAAAGTGATAAGACCCATTTACTCCATTGGTTTGTCATCATGTCTGATTGCCTCTTTGAATTTTATTCAACCACTACTTTTCTTGAGTTGAAATAAAAATATACTATTATAACACATGCTGTGTTTGTAGTATTTTATACTGGTGTTAAGAAAAATATTGTAGCTTGTTACATATCCTGTGAATCAAACGGGTGTCTATAGAAACTTCATCTATTCAATGTCTCCCTTTTAATGTTTAAAGGTATTCATTTATTTACGAAAGTCTTACAGAAAAAAATAGATCTAGTTCTGAATTTTAACAACACTTGTTGACCAGGTTTGATAGGAATATGTTTTGATTAATCCAATGATGGGATCCATGTCATCAGCAAAGCAAATAATTGTTTAAACCTATGTCAACAAATCATCAGTGATATGCCACTCTGGTAAGACACTAGTCGCTTCCTACCATGATAGCTCAGTCGGTAAGACTAACCTTGCTCCCTACCCATGTCAGTTTGTTTCTTGGTAAGCTGTGAAACATGCAGTCTGCTGTTGTGGTTGTGTCCATGAACAAGTCAAATCCAATCAACAAAATCCTACCAATTCAGAAAAAAAAATTCTCTTTAGTTCATTTAATATTGATCTAGTACACAAAGTTCAATCCACAATGCATCTTCCCTTATCAAGGATTATGATCCAGAACTGTCCTCGATTTGTATTGAACACCCTTAGCTAGCATAGATATCCCAAGTGGAACAACACTTTGTTGGGTGTATCACCCCATGAACAGCCAGGGTTATTTTGAGGCAGGGTTTCCTCAAAGTAGCTTGTGGTTACCTCCCTGAACAACAGGACATGATACAACAGCACAGACCGATCCGTTCCTCAGTTTCCCCAGATACACAAACCGATACGGGTAGGGAGCAACCACACATCTCGGATCCTCCCCTAAGGTTGTGTAGGCAAATACTCCAACCAAATAAACAATTGCAGTCCCCAACTGGAGCAGTTTAGAACTATAACTACTGTTGCACCGCTTGCTCTAGTACCATCTATTCCCCATCACCAGGGGTACACATAAATGACCCACTGTGACAGATAGAACAGGCCCATTACATGTATCTACATTGACATTATCTTCCAACCAATAGAAACAAACTAGAGAAAGAATTAAAGATAAAACAATTTTAATATTGCAAAATTAGGTTGAAGCCAGTTCAGCCTTTATTCTGGTCAATGCCACACTCAGCTGGTCAGCAGGGATGACCATTACTGTCCGCAAGGCCTCCATAGGATTGTCAGAGTCCCACTGACCACCCACGACTGTGTCCCGATCATCCTCCACAGAGTAAGTAAAGCTCAGCTCACTCACCTGTAACCAGAGGTAACTACATATGTATATCAAACTTTGATCTCCCTAACAAGAAACCAATGACAGCTGCGAAGGTTTCAGAAAAACCAATCATAGTAAAAAATGAATGAAGCAGTTGAAAACAAATGTTCTCCAAGTATAATTAAAAAAAAAAACAGTATTTAACAAGGTCATTCATTTTAACAAACTTGATAGCCCTTCACCCTAGCATACTACAAACCTAATATCAAGTCTCTTGGTTATTGAAAAGAAGTCATTTGAGGATTTTTGCATATTTGAACCCTGTTACCTTGGATGTAGGTCGAGGTCATTCATTTCAACAATCAGTAAACTTGATAGTCCATTACCCTAGCACATCAGGTCTCTTGACCTCTTATTATTGAGAAGAAGTAATTTGAAGAATTTAGCATATTTGACCCGTGACCTTGAATGTATGTGACCTTGATGCTGCACTACAGCATTCTAAATGAAATTAATATGAGGAAAAGGATTTATTTTTACTTTTTAAAGGGATCAAAGAAAAATTAAATGTTTCAATGCCATGGTGAACATGAAAGATATTTCACCTCATGCAGCAGTTCCTCCTCTGAATTGGAAAAGTTGATTGGCTCTTCCTTCTGTTTACTGGCACTCTTCATACGAAACGTCTTGCTGATCATCACATATCTAGCAAAGGAGTACTTCATTTGTTTTCTCTGGCATTTCTCCATATCCTTTCTGGAAAGATCATTTATTCAAGAATTTAGCTATTGGTCATAATAACGAATTTCTTTGATGATTCATGTACAGGCGAACATATGAATATGTAAATTGCACAAAATACAAACATAATGATAAACTAGAATTATGCAATCAATCATAGAGACATAATCACATTCCTTAATACTGGTTCAACTTCAAATGCTATACTGTCATTTATTAACATATGTCAAATTAAAGAAAATCCATCAACTTAATTAGGGAGAAACAGTTTTTCCCTTGATTTGACTTACATCAAGGAGTCGTACATAGGAACCGAGATATGTGGAGGGATGTTGAGATACCGCTCGCTGAGCAGGAGGCCCATGTGTTTATCAGAATCATGTATCATATCAGAGAAACGAGACATTTTCTCTTTGGCGCAGGCTTTACAATGGTCCAGCAGAAGGGAGCGTACCTGTTGTACACACTCCAGGTCCTACAACCAAAAGTACAGACTAATATACAGCTATACCACAGCAGCAGAAGTGGTAATACAAAGATTTCTGATGTTTTATTTGTCTTTTAAATCTCTAATATGGTTTGTCAGCCATATCAGATTTTTATAAGGCTGCTAAAACATCAAAAATCTTCGGATTACAGAAAGTGTTTTTCTTATTTTCTTTTTAAATCTCTTTTGGTGTGAAATTTGTAAGGTCACACATCTGAGCTATTTTGAGGGACAATCCAGGTCCTACATCCAAAGAATAATAGTCATGTACACAACTGCAACATGGTACGAGTAATGAATCATTTATTATTGTAAATATTTATCTTTTTCTTCATTATCCAAACTTTGACTTACCAGTTAACTATTACATCCAAAGTTAATACACAAATGTTGTCTGCTGAAGTTGATGCAGACACACTGACAATACTGCATCAAACTAAAGGGCAATAACTCTGTTTGACGATGTGACCCTATTTCAGTACACAATCTGCTATCCCTACATGGCAAAATCTGGCAACTATAGGTGACCAGAAAATTTTTTTACAGACATAGAAACATATTTTTGGAACAAAGGGCCATAACTCTGTATTAGACTTATGACACTAACAATATTTCAAACAACTGACCTTCTTTTCTGTAATATTTACAACTGACATTACTCCAAACACTGCATCACTGTCATCATCCTCCATTCCATCATCATCATCATCATCAGGAATATCCATTTGCTAAAAGAAAGACAACAGCTATTAAAATTAATCTGTGGGGCAATTGTTAATTGGTTGTAAACTCTGAAATACTTCAGAAGGTTGATACTTCAAAAGAAATATTTTATAGGTCCTCTGAAAAATTTAGAGGAATGATACCTACAAAAACTTATCATTGGGGCGTTGTAACATCAACTGGCATCAAAACAAATCATGATCAATCACATAACACCATTTGTTGTTAAGCGGCCTCGTAATAAAAGCTCTACAGAGCTTATGTTAATTGTTGACCATATAAAACAACATTACATTTTCTTTAGCTAGCGTAAGTATTTCTACAGCTTGCAGTCACAAGACACATAAAATACCTCACAATAAGAACTGACCTTGATAACACATCCAACAAAGTTCTGGGATATAAGAGTGTTGGTGAGCTCAGAGAGATTGATGTTCGCTTTCAGGAACACCTGTAAAATAAACATCCATAATTCAGTTTCTCCAAATTTTATTACAAATCTAACCAACAGTCAAAGTCAGCAACTTAGTATCTGTTAGACAAGACAACTAAAAATATGTTTTTTTGAGCTTTTTATTTGAAGTTATCCGACTCTTGACCTTGAGGTTAATGTGACAGTTACCTAGTTACAGTTCACAATGCACCTTCTGTGGATAAAACAGGTATACAGACTCAATGATTTCTCAATGATTGTCTTAAATTGAAGGTATCTTCAACAGCTATTAAAGGGTTTTGGACACATAGGGTATTTTTCCATTTTCTGTTAGCCCGACCCCATAAATGTTGGCTGACACAGGTTTCACCTCGCCTTACAAAGCTGTTTATCTATTTTAGGCCAGTAGGGGGATATTGCTGCTGGCTGAAAAATTTTAATGAGCTAGGTGGTCACGTGGTCCGACGCGTCATCTGGTTCACCTCACCAGTATCACTAGGCTAGAATCTGCCTTGTTATATGCATTTATAGAGGGAAACTTCAAAGAGCCCCATATTATTTTGTAAACATTGAAAGCAATGACAGTGAATGTCCTGATTTTATCATCTTGCATGTTTAGATTTTCTTTCCACACCTCATGTCTGTAATTGTATAATCAAAATAGTAGACCAGCGGACAATATCATAACCTTGGTAATTTACTAATATCACGTCATCTTTTTATTTATTTTTTTTATTTTAAAAACTCAAACAATGGCATATACACTATAGGTCTACTCAGAGATGTAAATATCACATATGTGATATATACATCTCTGGTCTACTATACAGTGAGGTGACAAAATGATCTCACTTGTGCAGTCTTTTTACGGTGATTAATTTTCCTAGCCTTGTTAACCATTTTATTTTTGGCATAATTTGATAAGATTTTGTACACTTTTAAGAACATGTTTTACCCTTTCCTGACATAATATTAACATAAAAATATCCATTTCTTAATTTTGCAAGATAAAGATTTGATAACAATGCAGTAGTTTGAAATACAGTTGTCTCATCCTGATGTAATTTAATTAGATAGTACGTAATCACAGAACAGATTTTTTTTTATCCAAGACGATACACAGGTTTTTTGTACATTGAACTTTAAGGATTTCCTTTGTACATATTAAATCAAGAATTTTTAAATATTGGTTGAAATTAAAGCGTCCAGATAATTTTTTACTCAAAGCATGTTATGATGACATGTTGGAAACTAAAGATCCTTGGATTCTTTATTTAAATCAGGAACTTTGAACTGTCAGTCTTGGGTAAATGTTTGAAGAAATCAGTTACTGTCCTGATCAATTTTACAGTAATGTATTCAAATAACGTCCTTTTTTGACAATTTCCTTAAAGAATTTTTTATGAAGGTTATGAAGGAAATGTATTTGATGTGGTGAAAATGTTACGCAGACATTCGTATTGATTTGATTAAAAGATATCATTTTAAATACTCTAGTATGTTTAAACGTATTCAGTTACTCAAAGTAGAAAATATAAAAGAACTGAACAATTTAGGAAAATATTTATCACTAGCAAATAAACTAAAGGAAAGATTTTTTATAAGATTTTAATTAGAATATATTCATTTTTAATGATTATTTCTCTGTTTCCCTGTAACAAATCTGACAAATTAGCTTATTGAATTATAAATCATGTAAGAGTGGATGCCTTTGTCCATTAATGTTATATACTATTTTATCCAATAAGTTGTAAAACTTATGGAATAAAGTTGAATTGAATACAGTTGTTTAATGAATAACGGGATCATCACTGGAGTACATGTAACCAATTCACTGTTGTAACCCAATATATTAATGTAAAGTATTCCCACATCACAAAACCTTTGGTAGATAGTGTGTAAATAGTGATTTAATGCGACACACATTTGGGTGTTTGTAACGTTAGTTATACTATCATCTCGGCAGCAGTGAACCTGTGACGTAGGAGGCTGACCGACCTCGTTATCAGAATGAAATTTTGCATATAAGTCAGTTGTCCAGATGGACCCATACCATGACTGTATCTCAGCGTGTATATACACAACCCCAGGAGTTTGAGGGTTATTTGACTGGCTTTTCAGAAAACCAACCTATAGACAACTTTAACCTTTTTGTGTCTAAAACCCTTTAAGTAACAAATTAGACAAGGGGGCATGAAATGAATCATTCACAATCCTATTAATTTTCCTTAAACTAGCCATTATTGCTATAGGCATTTTTTACTGTCTTGTGTAACTACACTACAACTACTCCAACAATGTTAGAGGTTTTACACAACGAGATACTTTTGACAGGCGCCGTGTCGCAGTCGGCAAAATAATATCCGATAGAAAAAGAGCCGACCAGCGGTCTCTTATGTTATAGGAGTACACTACAACATGAATATTATAACATGTAGTATCAGCTGACAGCCTATAAATGGTTTACCTGTTGCAGAAGAGTTTTAACACCATGGAAGTCACTGTCATCCAGCATACGAGCTTCAAATTCCACTTGTACTTCCTTTAAAGAAATAAATATAACTATCACAGTTTTCAGGTTTCTTAGAAAAACCTTTTGTGTGCTTTGTTCACTTCTGTACACTTCTTCATAAAATAAAGAAAAAATCTTAATAACATGATAAATGAGTTTAAATTTGATCTTTTGTTCACTTTGTCTACTGCATATGGCAAGCTGTTTGGGGTTTTACCTTTTGAAGTTAGATATCTGTATTTACAAATAGAGATACCTCTATTTTTAATTAACATGTCATTTATTTTAGTAAAAATGTAGCGACCAGACCGGGGTTCGAACCCGGGACCTCTGAACACCAGCCAGATGCTCTACCAATTGTGCTACCTGGTCACCGTTGATTGACCCAGTCCAGTCCCGCCATAATTTAATGATTAGAGATATCTCTATTTTAAATAAAGATATATATCCAATTCAAACATAAATACAGATATATATATTTAAAAGAAAATAAAGGGATCTCTATTTAAAATACCCATATCTCTATTTTATACATAAATACAATATCTCTAATTTAAATACAGATATGCATGTAGCTGTATTTTGTCAATAGATAGCTATAGAATATTAAAAATAAAGACACACAAACGGCTTGCAACATCAGTAGAAAAAATGTTTAATGATATTTTTTGCATAATAATACAGAAACAAACTGGTACCAAGTCTTTAATTGCTATTGTTTTAAGCTGTGAAGTCTGATTCCGCGCGCTGAGCTGCAAACTGAATGCAACTATATTGGCTTCAGAATAAACACAAGAGACATTTCGAATTCGGTACCACGATGTTTCCTCCAAGACATTTCGTCACAAAGTTTTGACAAATATAATTTTTATTTCTTTGTTTAAATAAAAAAAAAATCTGTAAAACAATATCTACACAGATATAACGATTAATCGAATACATATAAAGCATCTGTTTGCAATCTTTATTAAACGATCGTATCAATTTACAGGGTATCGTTTTCAGGTGCCGAATACGAAACGCTCTTCTCCATTCGTGCCGAAACGATCGACGTAAGTGACGAAAATCCTGATACACTTGCTAACGAATGAAAAAATTGACTAAGATCGCAAAACCTGATTTATCGGAGTACTGTTTTCATTGTCCATTTCGTTGTCATCAAAACCATCGTCACTGCTTTCATCGGAATCGCTCTCCACTGTTTCAGTCACCATCGGCTCCGCCACACGTTTCTTCTTCGACGCCATCTTTTATTGGTATTGAGATCTTTAGAAATCAGAAACAAATTAACGAAATTTATCAAATAAAAAATGTTTGAAAAATAGACAACAACACAAATTAAATACACCACATGAAATTAATTCTGAAAAATATTGGTTTGTGGAATATCTTATCAATTAATAATGCACTGAGCAAAAGATAATATATGCGTTTCGCTTTTCGGTGTAGCACCGTTAATTTTGTAAAACATTATACCAGCGGGAACTCAGAAAATCACGAAGGATGGTTTTTAGCCAGCCCCAAAGGAACATAAAAGGTGTCTTTAGTGGTCGAGAATAACTATGAATTTATTGCACGTATGCTTAAATGTTGTACGCGTATGAAACATGACTTTTATCAGATATAAGAAAATTGTACCGCAAGTGCATAGAATGATCGAGAGCCGGTTACTGTGAGTGTGTTACGATGAACGTAAATTGAAAGTGCATTATGTATAGGCTATTAGGGCTAATATCGTCCGATTTATGTTAAAATAACACTTTAGATGTTGTATCCATAATTGGACGAAGTCGATCTTCTGTTTAGGTCATGACAAAAAACAGATTAAGGTGGATCATGACACTTGTACTTCTCATATTACGAAAGTATAAAAACTCAATATCGTCAAATATATAGAGAATACATGGTTAGTGTCTTAAAATATAAGCTGTATTTTGGCGAGGGTAAAGAAAGACAAAAGTGGCGAGCCACATTTGTCTTTCTGTCCCGAGCCAAAAATACAGCTTATATTTTAAGACACTGACCATGTATTCTATTTATCCTGCAACAGTCATAAAAATAATCATCAAAAATAATCATTTTGAAGTGAAACGGTGTCAAAAATGACAAAAATATGTTCGCCTTTCAAACGTAGTTTCACTTTGAAGTAGGTCAGTCAAACTGACGCATGTGCTAAGATTCCAAAATACAGCTGTTTTCCGTCACTGCCGTATACAGCAAAAATATATACGGTGGGTGTATTCCGACAATGCGGTGGCAGTTGCAGGATAAACATGTATAGGTGCTTAACGCTAGCACGCTTATAAGTTAAAGACCGATTGTAGACTAATATATATAGAGATATATATTATTTAATAATCAGTATTTGACTTATAAGCGTGCTAAGTACGTATGGTCAAATGTAATAACAGAATCCTAAAAGAGTAGACATGTATATAATAATTATATATTATTTTATATTTATGCCAACTAGTTGATATCGATAAATGACAGGTGTTGATCAGTAATTGGCAAAAACCTTTTGTATGAAAATTTGAGAAAAAGTTAAGTAGTTGACAAACGTTTGGACTGAATGGCAATGCATGTATATAGGTAACCAGATCGTCTGTGTCAAGACACACCTGGAATAAGTATACACGTGTTAGCCGCACGCTTACCTATGTCTTATGTGTTAACTTACACGCTTTTTTTGTGTGTAATGTAAAATAAAAGAATTCAGAGAGCTTATCTGAAATGTATTTTGTGAAACAGTGACAATAATATTGTATTAGTGTTCATCTATGTTGTGCCAGGCTTTTTTTTTGTAAAAAAAAAATCTGGAAAAGCTAAAATTAGACAGTTTATATGGATTTGCATGAATATAAATAGCCGTTTTTTATCATGAAAATTATCAATACAACACTATTTAGATAATTTGAACAAAAACATGTCTGACACATTATAGATAAAAACTAATACAATGATAATGATAGTGTGAAACCATTATTAAAAAAATCAGTATTGTGAGTATGATTTATCTACTCTCTTAAACACTAGCATTATGCACATGACTGCTCTTATACAATAGTGTTTAGCTATGAATAGTAACAGGTAGGTAAGGGTTTGAATCAGATCATTATGTTTCACCACATTATTTTAAGCAAGCTGGGTGGTTATCTACATATATGACCCCTCGTTATTCATATGTAAATTTAAAGTTGACTGGGTTATATGCCCAGGGACTTGAACAGGGATTGGTCTCATAATATATATACAATGTCTCTTTGACTTAATAGGCCATGTCGTTGCTTCAGGGGATAAAATACAAATAAAATACAATGGGTTTTTGCGGTGGATTTATTTTCATCTCGCTACAGCAGATGTCTCGTATTAAACAATCTCATTATATGTGGAGTTTACTGTATTTACTAAACTATATACAACATTAGGCAATACAAATGTGTCATTACAAAAAACAGGAGTGAATTCGAGGTTGTTGGCTGTGCTCATGACATATATATACCCTGATAATGATAATTACACTGCTTGTCATAATATCACTAACAAATGAAAAAAGGAAATAATGACACTGTCCTAAAAATGTAAGCTGTATGTATACCATCCTATAATGGAATAAATAAAATTGACTGATGAGGAGATTTTAATTAGTGTTAAATTTTAGTAATTTTTAACAAATGTTTAAATTTATATTTTACAGTTGAAAACCAATACTGAGATTTTAAAGAACCTGCTGATGACATTATGAGTTGAAAGCTGGTGATTGACGTCACTATAAGTAAAATAAACGAGACATCTCTTAAGATTGTGGCCATGGACACCTCAGATTTCTCCATTACTCTGGACCAGCGGTTTGTATTAAATGATTTCTTGATTTATAGTTTAAAATTGTCTGTTATCAATATCTGCATATATATTTATGAATTCACAAAAATAAGATGTGCTTTGTTAATTTTAAGCAAATTGTAGTAACTATGGGTATGGTCCAGTGTCATTTGCAATCTTGTGTAATGTACACATACCTCTATACTGTAACTTTAAATCAGAAATATAATCTTTTTAGAAAAAAGTGTATGATTTTGCAGGTGGTTTGGACTTTTGACTGTTTAAAATTACAAAAAAAACTTTAAATTACAAAAAAAGTCAAATAGAATGCAATTTCGGTGAAACTTGTATCATTGTAGACACTTAAATCTGAGTAACTGTACAGGGTTAAGGTGTAAATATGTGATCTTAGCTGATTTATATTCTCACAGTGTGTGTATTTCATTGAGTGGCTGAAGACAAGTGTCTTTCCATTAAATGCATTTTAGTTGACTTACTAAATGATGATTCATGTATTAAGAATCCAAGCTAATTTATTTTGCAGTCCAAGGATGATGAAGTTGGAGGCGGAATTAGAAGGCGATTCTCCAATGGTACGAGGCCAGGAACAAAGTAAAACGTTTCGTAACAGATCGGCCAACATAAACATCCGACGATGTATCCTTAACAGAAACACTTTCCCAATAGGATATTACTAGAACAGATATTACTGTATTCCGGGAAACTTTTGTCGCTGTTTAAATTTCACTAGGTTTGCCAATAAGAAGAGGGAGAGTTAAACAATGAAGGAAAAGTTTCACCCTTTTAAGGGACAATTATATAGTCTTAGGGGGCAAAAGTTAGGAAAATTTAAATGCAGTGCAACTTCCCAATACTTGTCCTTCTGAATTCAGAATACTGAACTAATTTTGAGTCCAGAATTGTTAAAATATACCAAAAATTACTTCTGTAAAATGGCCTTACCTAAGTGGAAAGGACAGGCGTCCAGCCAACTGACAGTAAAATCAACATTGTTAGATCCTGATCGGTCAAAATGGATCACTTCCCCAAACAGAACCCTCTCTTAACCAGCCAGATATGTATGAACCATGCATGGTTTAGAGAAGTTCCACTATATTTTTAGCTCACCTGGTCCGAAGGACCAAGGTGAGCTTATGCCATACCGTGGCGTCCGTCGTCCGTCCGTCCGTCAACAATTGACTTCTTCTTCATAACCACTGATCAGAATTTGACCAAATTTGGTCAGAAGCATCCCTATGGGTAGGGGACTCAAAATTGTACAAATGATGGGGCTGACCCCCCAGGGGCCTGAGGGGCGGGGCCAAAAGGGGTCAATTTGGCTATATTGATATAAACAACTTCTTCTCTAAAAACCGAGCAAAGGATATTGCTCCTATTTGTCTGGAAGCATCACTATGGAGTGGGGACTCAAAATTGTACAAATGGTGGTGCTGACCCCCTAGGGGCCTGAGGGGCGAGGAAAAAATGGGTCAATATAGCTATATTGATATTAACGACTTCTTCTCTGGAACCGAGCAATGGATATCACTCATATTTGCCTGGTAGCATCACTTTGGGGTGGGGATTCAAAATTGTACAAATGATGGGGCTGACCCCCAGGGGCCGGAAGGGCGGGGCCAAATATGGTCATTTGGGCTATATTTATAAAAACAACTTCTTCTCTGAAACCGAACAAACGATATTGCTCATATTTGCCTGGTAGCAACACTATGAGGTGGGGATTCAAAATTGTACAAATGATGGGGCTGACCCCCAGGGGCCAGAAGGGCGGGGCCAAATGTGGTCATTTGGGCTATATTTATAAAAACAACTTCTTCTCTGAAACCGAACAAACGATATTGCTCATATTTGCCTGGTAGCAACACTATGGGGTGGGGATTCAAAATTGTACAAATGGTGTGGTTGACCCCCGGGGGGCCTTAGGGGCGGGGCCAAGAGGGGTCAATTTGGCTAAATTGATATGAACAACTTCTCATCTGAAACTAAGCAATATATATTGCTCAATTTTGACTGTGAGAATCCCTTTGGGGTAGGGTTTCAAAATTGTACAAATGGTTGGGTCTACCTCCCTGGGGGCTGTGGGGCGGGACCAAAAGGGGTCAATTCGGCTAAATTGATATAAACAACTTCTTCTCTGAAACTAAGCAATGGATATCACTCATATTTGCCTGGTAGCAACCCCCTAGAGTAGGGATTCAAAATTTTACAAATGATAGGACTGACCCCCAAGGGGCCTGAGGGGCAGCGTCAAAAGGGGTCAATTTGGCTGTATTGATATAAGCGACTTCTTCTCTGAAACTAAGCAAAGGATATTGCTCCTATTTGCCTGGAAGCAATCACTATTGGGTGGGGATTCAAAGTTGTACAAATGGTGGTTCTGACCCCCTAGGGGCCTGAGAGGCGAGGCAAAAATGGGTCAATATAGCTATATTGATATTAACGACTTCTCTGAAACTAAGCAATGGATATCACTCATATTTGCCTGGTAGCAACCCCCTAGGGTAGGGATTCAAAATTGTACAAATGACAGGGCTGACCCCAGGGGACCTAAGAGGCGGGGCCAAAAGGGGTTATTTTGGCAAAATTGATATAAACAACTTTTTCTCTGAAAATAACCAATGGATATCTTTAATATGTGACTGGTAGCATTCACTTTGGTTAAGGATTCAAAATTGTACAAATGATGGGGCCGACCCCCTGGAGGCTGAGGGGCTGGGTCAAAAGGGGTCAATTTGGCTAAATTGATATGAACAACTTCTCTGAAACAGCTCATATTTGACTATTAGCATCCTATTGGGGTAGGGATTCAAAATTGTATAAAGGAAGGAGCTGACCCCCAGGGGGCAGAGGGCAGGGTCAAAAGGGGCCAATTGGTCTAAACAAGATCTTCTCTGAAACTAAGCAATGTATATCACTTGTGTGGTAGCATCCCTATGGGGTCGCGCCAAAAGTCAATTTCATTTCATGGATTAATGTACCTTTTGGCATTTTTAGTATTAAAATAAAACCAATGTACATGTACCCATATAAAATGCTTATGATATATATTGACATAGCAATACCAGCGACAAATATGCTTAAGCATCATTCTTGTTTCATATCTCATGAAACCAGGTGAGCGATACAGGCCCTCTGGGCCTCTTGTTTTTTTAGGTTTAACCTTTCAATTAAATCCTCCAATTTTATTTATGTGAATTTTCTTTATGTAACTTATAACTACCAAGATTTAAAGATATGTCAAATATGTATCACCATGTATGATTGACCTTTGACCTTGACTCCTAGTTAGCACTTCAGTTATTGGATGAGAGTGTTGCCTCTCCTGCCGCTCTGAACAGAAGAACGCCACGTAGGGCTGGATCATTGCAGCATAGCACATGTAGGTACCATTGTCATCCACATGTTGATAGGAGTTACATTGATGCATAAGAAATTAACCAGAGCTTCTTATTTATTTCAGTGAGTTTGGCAATCTACAGTGTACAATTTTGTTTAATTCCAAACTGTTGAAACTGGAAGTACAGAACATGTTTCAGTAGTTAAAGAAATGAAATAAAGGAATTTAGGTAAAGAAAAAAAGAAAAAAATCCCAGTTTATAAACGCTTTCCAAACAGGAGATTCCAGTTTTGACTCCTTGACAGGTATATAGACTTTTAGAAATATATCTTCAATAAAATACCTTACTAAGTATTCAGCATATACCATTATAATCTAAAAGTAAATATATTCACTGTAAATTGATAGCACTGTAAATATCAATAGCACTGTAAATTTTGTACATGTAGCAAAACATAAGAGAAAAAAGTTATGTTAAATGATTATATTGGAATGAAATGTTAAATGAAAACTCTGAAAATCCGATGAATTCAGCGTGAATTTCCACTTTCTAAGAAATCTGTTAGTAGATTCACAGTATATATGATTAAAGGATTATATTTCATTATTTCAGACACACCAATATCTTCTGGGTCAAAGTATGATGTATCAGGATTATTGGGTCCTACACCAAGAAAAACACCATCAAAAGATCAAAGTTATAACCAGGTATGAAATAACAGTATAACTATTGAATTCAAATACTTTATCACGATGTTGTTGAATGAAGAATCAATTACCGTACTGAAATTACAAACTTTTGTATTCAATATTACAGTATTTCATCCTCAAATAAGCCCCCTCCGATAATGTTAAATGTCTAGTACCATATTTATCCTCAAATAAGCCCCCTCCCCTAGTATGCAAGTTTTGTACAATATTTATCCTCAAATAAGCCCCCTAAATGTGTAAAAACTAGTTCATTTTCCCTCAAGTTTAGTATTTAAGTTGGGGAAGTATGATAATGTTTTCCCATGTGTTTTGTAGATGGATTCCACAATGTTTACTGGCAAGACCTACCTTGTAAGTATTAATGCCTTGTTCCAGTATTTGTAGCTTTTCTCCATAAATAAGTTGGATTGTTTGTTGGATGACGGCTACGTATACCCTATAGCCGAAACATGTCAACAATGTACTCTAATAAATCGGACCATTGAATGAATCTCCATGTTGGGCTCACCGTTTTTACACATTCATTACCTTGATTTTTGGTGAGACCTCGCATATTCATAGGTATCAATGACAGATTCGTCTGGATTGCTACAATTCTCTACCTTCTGGGACGTTGTACATGTGTCTCCATCGTATTAAAGTTTTGGAACAGTTTTGTTATCTATTGTTCGACTGATTTTCAGTAATCAGTCAGTTGGTAACTAGCATTTAGTAAATCGGATGTAAAAATCTGTAATTGATTACTGCAAATATCTTTCTATTGTATCGAAAAAAACACTGATTTGTATAAATTTAGGGCTACAGGTGAGTTTATTTACAATGTAATGAAATATCTGATAAAAGTGCACGAAAGCCGGTAGAAATAAGAATGGAAACTGTACAACAAACATGCCATTCAGATGTTATGTGAAAATTGATATACAGTCAAACTTCGATGTTTCGAAGTTCAAGGGACTAACAGAAAAACTTCGAAACAGCGGGACTTCAAATTATTCATGGTTGACAATAGATCAATGTTTTCTTGATAATGACCATATATGTTAACGTTACATGTCCTTGGCGTCTTCGTGATGATCGTCGCCTGTCAGACTCACATCGAGAAATTCAAATCATCAAAGTTGGAATCATCGAGATTTGACTTATTTACAAGATAATTAACTATATGAAAGCCAGTAGGCGTCTTTCATATAAAAATAAAATAAACTTGATATACTTCATCATCTTAGGAAGATGTGACGGAGGAAGTAACGACCACCAATGTTGGTCTATTGTTGGAGGAAGATCCCGGTATCTCTGGTAAGGAGCTATATATATATTGTCATGTCTGTCCATTTATTGCTTCTGATTATATATATCTCTTTGATACTTGATATCGGCCTTTAATTAATGAGTTCTGTGTGATTATTAACAGAAAGCTACAATAATGAAAACACATTTTTGTATTTCATACTTTAATATTAAATACTTAAGGAATTTAATTATTCTTAAAAACAGATTCTAAAATATTTCAGATAAAACTTATGAGGCTGAACACTACTATAAAGAAATTTGTTTGTATTGTATTGAACAGCTTGTAAGGGCCTCTTTGAGGATTTCCAAAAATGTATGAAGTCAAATGCATCAGAGAGTCAGTCCTTTGACCTGATCAAGGAGTATGAAAGTGCATGTCGGGAACACGTAATAATTTTACGGAAGTTGATGAAGAGGGCTACAAGGAATGAACCAAGGTTTGTAATCAGCAACAGCATATCCATAAGTTTTGTAAAAATTATCAGTTATTTAAATATTAAAGATGTTCAGGTTAAATTCAAACAACATCTTGAAAGCTGAAGAGATAAGCTGTTACTTGTCCAAGGTTTCAAAGGTATGAGACATATGTTGGGAACAAGTTAGTTTCTTTGCTGGGTTTATCACCCCATGAACAGCCAGGGTCATTTTGAGGCAGGGGTCTCCTTGTAGTAGTTGGTGACTACCTCACTGAACAAATAAAATGGGAGGCCTGTTGCATGCCACCCAGAGCAATTAGGCTAGTGTCTTGCCCAAGGACACAACCATGACAGCACAGACGGGAGCATTCCCATCTTCCCGCGAAATGCAAACCAACACAGGTAGCAATCTAAAGAAAATTAGACTTGTAATTTCTGCTCCTCTACAATACACTGCAATACAAGATCTAACAATACCCAGTAGAAGGTGACCTCAGCATGACCTTTAAGCTCCGCCAACCAGAACGTCGCCTATCAAATTTTCGTTGTGATTTCATTCTTCTGAAGTATGACTACTTATGTAACATTTCCGAGGTAATCGGATGGTCGGAAGCAACAGTAAACAATATGGCTTCACGCACTTCGGCTCACCGAGAACACCTCAACGAATTCATATGCTGCCTATGTGTTTTTTCCTTAATCGTAATTGTGAGAGATAGACAGCGTCGTGAAAAAAATAGCTTGAAAGGAAATAACATGGTAACGATTTTTGAAATCCAGTTGGCAACACAATCTGTCCTGTCGACAAGACAATTGTATAATCGTTTCTGTTCTTCTTTCAATTTAATGTCCAGAAGGATTAGCAACTTTTTTCTTTATTATCGTGGCCATTAAGATAATCTACTAATAATGTTTGTGAAATTTTGCATATTTCAAGTCAAGTGCTAAATTGAGTCGTAAATGCTAAGGAAACGCAACTGATTGAGGCTCGTCCTATAAGACTCTTTGTCATTGGTTGACTAATGACGTCATTGACCAGTTTTCATTTGCCTATATTTGAAGCTCAAAGGTCGTGCTAAGATGACCTCCCATGGGGTATTGTCAGAGTATTGCAGTGTATTGTAGAGTATCGTAGAGGAATGGAAACTACAAGTCTGATTTTAATAAGATTGACACGGGTAGGGAATGCAAACCACGCACCTCAGATTTTCACCTGAAGCTTCATGGCCGCCAATCTACATGATTGAGCTATCGCAGCCGTAGGAAACAATAGAAAATAAATTGCCTTAATGGTATATAATGTTGCGTTCACTTCTTTCTTGATTCCAGCAGATCTTAATGCTTCAAACCTCTATTATTGATAAATAGTAGTGATAATGTTGACAGAATAAAATAAGATCATTTTGTAAGGTACTCTTAGCATTATATCTTTATTCAATCAATGTGTTGCTTGTTGAAGGTTCCAGAAAACATTTGATATGTTGGACCTGATAGAACATGAACAGAACACATGGCAGCTTGTACACTCCCTGTTGAAGGACCAGCTAGAGGTGGAGCTCAGGATGGACCTACCACAGGAAGACATGGAAGTCAATGAAAATGGCCGGGTATGTCATAACAACCAACATATTGTGTATGAACATTGTCATTGACTATGAATGTTGTTCAAGAGAGTCGTGTATAGGCCATATTATAACAAAAATCAAGTTTCTACAACCTATTAAAGCAGGGCCACATAACATATTTAGTACAGAGATGTAACATAGTTTGGAAAGCTGATAAATCATACATGGAAGGTCTACATATAAAGAACGGTAATTTTCTGACCTCTTGACTTTATGTCTTTAGATTCAGATCTTACAGAAAACAAAATGCAGTCCTTTAGATCACGGAGCTTTGATCTTATTTCTGAGCTCCCCTTGTCTTGAGGTTAGTGTATGATATGGTCTGTGGTCTGGGTTGGATTGTACAGTGTCATTGTTGTAGTATTCATGCATTATTAACTCAACTTGTCTGAAGGACCAATGTGAGCTTATGCCATACCCTGGCATGTTATCTGTACATCAGCAATTTCTTCATACATCTTTTTTACCACTGATAGGAATTTGACAAGAGGAATTTGACAAGAAGCATCACTTGTGGTCATGGTGATTCCGAATCCCCCCTAACCCCGGGGGCTGAGGGGCAAGGCCCAAAGGGAACAATTTGGCTATACACCATATTGTTAAAAACAACTTATTCTCTATAACTATGTACTGGATACCAATCATATTTCACTGAAGGCATTCCTAGGTGGTGGGGATTCATAATAGTAGTCATACTGTTATTGTATTGGTTGAATTGTATAAAACAAAGGTATTTCCCTCTGTTTCAGTCTTTATCCAGAAAAAGTGACAGGAAAATTGTCAGCGACTTTTTCGAAAACAATTCAGAAATCAGACAAAGTCAGGTAAGCAAAATTTAATCACTGTGTTTAACTTGAAACTTGCCTTATAGACCAGTGCAAATTGATATATTGCTTCGTTCACAACTTACCGTTTCATTTTATAAAAAAAAATTCCCTACCTTTTGATCTGAATTCACAATTACAGCTTTATGTGTTTGGATATTGTCCTTTCTAGAAAAGCATGATCATCCTAAATATACCTTGTGTTTCCTTTGTTGTCAGCTGATTGTTGACTGGTTGGAGAGCTGTGCATTAGAGAAGGTACAGAGAATCCGAGATAACATCAAATTTTTCTCAGATCGAGCTGTAGGATGGTGAGTATTTTACAAGAATTTAAAAAGGTCAAACAAAAAAACTAAATTTGTTCATTTGCGAAATCTTTGACTACCAGGATTTGTTCAACATAATTATGTAATGGTGTTATGGATAATTGTGGACCATCTGATCTTGTTCAAATAGCAAATTTATTGTAATACATTTGAATTTCTGTTTAACCCGCTGAAACTACCCATTTTAAATGTCTCTTTTCATTTACCCATAAAATCGACCAGTTTGATATTGCCTGTGTGTATTGGTGGGTCAAGCTATTCATTTACCCATAAAATCGACCAGTTTAATATTGCCTGTGTGTATTGGTGGGTCAAGATACGCATCATCAAATCAATAGTTTTCTGTGGGAGTGTATACAATTCAGTCCGTCTTGTATGTATGTACGTAACACCAAAGTTTGTCGGCATTCTAGCTGTTTCATTCCGTGAGGGATTTTGATCAATCCACACAATGATAAAGGACATTAATATCTCGAACGAATTTAAGTTTCAGGGTTTTTGGGTCAAGGTCACTGTTACTATTTTTAGCGAGGACCAGTAGGGGACATGTACTGCTTTAGCAATACCCACTGTGCTTGGTTATGTCAGTAATCAGAAACTTTGGTCAGTCAGTCTGTCCTGAAGCAAGTTGTTTATGAGTTCAATATCAATTGCTTTGTCATCCAGTGTTAAAACCAACTTTAATTATCACCATATGAATTTACTAGTAACAAAAGCAAAATATGATTTATCCTGGATTTGTCTATGGTAACAAGTACTATTCAATTCAACGAGCAAATCAGAAATTGGACCCTAACACTGTAAGATTAGACTTAACCTGGGTAATATCTGTTGAGTACATGGTCTTTATTAGTAACAATATATATTATCCGGAGCTAGCCTGATGTAAATAATTAACAGAATTATTATGCGTAAGTTTGATTATGGAACTGAGAGGAGTGATGATAAAGTACCATGGATGACACCTTTCTCTGATATCAATTTGACTACAGGGAAAATACTCTACATAAACTGCAAACAAGAGAGTCGGGAACCATGTTTGGAGGAACAGATCGTCCTTTGGTTGATGAAATCGTAAGTTGTAACTGGTGTTGGCTCTCAACATGCACAGTCATAACAGATTCCCAAGTCTTACCAGACTGAAGCAGAAAATGATAGAATTTTATTCAGTCACCATTCAAACCATTCAAAAGAGCGCACATCTTACTGTGATCTTTTTATTGACAACATATGATTATTCAGTCACCATTCAAACCATTCAAAAGAGAGCACATCTTACTGTGATCTTTTTATTGACAACATATGATATATAAGATGTAATGATTTCCTTTTTGTTTTGAGATTTGATGGCAGGAAATACATTTTTGTTTTAATTTGAATCATTATAGCTAACTTGTTGATATTTCATAAAATGTGTGGGTATTTATGCGTTATCATATGACAAGGCACATGAATGCTATGTACACTTGATTTAGGATCCGGATGCTGCTGTAAGACAGAAAAAGATGGTGGATGATTTGGACAAGGAAGACGAATCCCGCCTCCTACAGACACTGTTTGTTTACATACGGGCAGGTCAGCTACAGCAGGTAATTTTGTTAACTTCATATTTAATCCCCTGCCATTAATACTGGAGGGAGGGGACCGGACCAAGGATTTACTCTCGATCAGTCTTTACATCACAATATCTTTGCATATCTCATGTACTCATTGACATATAAATGTCAAATTTTGCATGTGACTTCACTACGCTTGAGATGGGAGTGTCATGCAGTGGAATTTGATTGTGTACCCCTAAATAAACAAGTTATGGTTATTTTTTTTATACTGTTCATGATTTTATTGTGTTGGACTGCAAAAAGCTGGAGATATATATAGGTATTACTATGTCGGTGGCGGCGTCTATAGAGGTTTCCGTGAGATAACTCAAATTGTCTTGTGCTGATCAAACTCAAAATTCATGCAGATTTTTCTTATCACAAGTACTTGTTTAGGATTGATTTTCAGGTCCAAATGTCAAAGGTCAAGGTCACTGTTACTAAAAATAGAAAGTTTGTTTCTGTGTGATAATTTAAGTCCCCTTGGGCCGATTAAACTCAAACTTCATGCAGATCTTCCTTACCACAAATGCTTGCTTGGGTTTGCTTTTTAGGTCCAGAAGTCAAAAGTTAAGGTCATTGTTACTAAAAATAGAAAATTTGTGTTACCATAGGTGACACATCCACTTTCTTGATATTCTTGTCTGGAGTATGTGTTATACTTTTATGCTGTAAGCATCCTGTAAAATATGTCCCGTGATATTTACACATTGTTAAAATCCTTAATGGAGTATATGTCCCATTCGCAAACTTAAAAATCAACCCTAATGATAGTCTACCTTGTATCAAATGAAGAAGAAATACTGATTTATACATTTTATGATAAGATTAATCTTTATGTTTTTTTTAATGTCACTGTTAGCTGTTACAGTTTTTAACCTATATAAGTTTTTATCAATTTTTAATTCCTTGTTTAGATTATGACCTCTTAGCAATAAGTTTCTAATCTATGAAGAATAGGAAGAACAAACTCCACAGTACACAGGATACATTGATTACACTATTTCCTCCAGGCCCAAGATATTTGTCGTGAACACGGTCAGGCATGGAGGGCAGCCACACTAGAGGGATGGAAGCTTTATCATGATCCTAATTTTGAGTCTTTGGAGGATGGCCAGACGAGCTCTGTAGAGGGAAACCCAAACCGAGACATCTGGAGAAATGTCTGCTGGAACATGGCAAAAGAGGTACACAAAATAAAAACATTCATCCACTTCTGTGAATTGAAACGTTTTCATTCTTGTCCATTTATGTTCACGAGGCGATGTTGATGTATTAAAGCAATTATTACACTGATGATTTTACTTTTATACTTAACAACCTGTAAGAATGTTTCATAATATCTTTAAAAAATTATTTTTGCCTTGACAGCCAAGTTATGACCAATTTGAGAAGGCTATCTATGGTATTCTAAGTGGTAACCTGCAGGCTGTACTGCCTGTATGTAAGGACTGGCTAGACTATCTGTGGGCACACTACAAGGTACTCGTGGACGTGCGAGTGGAACAGGAACTACGCACACAGAAGCTGTCCGGACGACAGCTTGTCAGCATGCCGTCGGAATTCTGGGATCAATCGTAAGTTGGTAAACCATATTAAAATCTGCTTTGGCAGGTGGCTTTCATATGTCGGTGGCAAAAAAATCCTATTTGGGCCCATCATTATTGTATGATGCAGGTTGTTAAAGATTTGGCATTTCTTTGAGAGTTGAATACAAGACAATATTGATTTAATAATTAACATAAACTTCATAAAGGTGATACAGTTACATACTAGAAACATTCATTATCTCCATAAACATAATTTAATGCAGATTCAAAAACCTGTTACACAACAGGCCTAGAAGCTTATGCTTGGACCAAATTTCATATACTGTATTACATGAAATATTTGTGTGTATTTGCTTTCGTGGTTTGGAGCTGTAAAAAAATTTTGTGGTGGGCCCATGCAGCAATAATACAATAATAATACATACAGCAAGATTTGTTGTATTTATTGTCATGGTTTCATAGCAACCACAAAAAGCAACAAAAAGTTTGTACACAATAAATGTCCATTGCTATGCAGACTAGTATAGATAGAAGATTAAGTAATATATAGATTTATCTTTGTAGATCTGATCCTGAATCTGTGTTCAGAAGACTGGAAGCTTATGAAGTATGTACAAATTTTGTTGCAAATTTATTGAAATTTATTCTGTTATTTTGTTCCAAAAATACTAGTGTCACTCAACAAAAGCTTCATTGATACTTAATCTCATACATATTATATAAAATAACGGGAACTATTTTCTGGTGAATAATTTACTGGGTAATACCCGTTTGTATGTATAATTACAAGTATGGGACTTTTAAATAATAATCATTTCAAATAGATATATGTAAAAATATTAAGAATTAAATATTAAATATAAGTATGCTTTGAATTATTAAATCACAAATCTGATGTGTGTATGGAGATACCATAATGTTTAAAAATATTCAGTGACTTGTCTTAATCCTTACAGACCATTAGTAAAGAGGGCTTACGCTGGTACCATGTCTTACAGAAGTGGATCATCCTTGGAGACACTGATAGTAAGTCCATCAAATCACATGATGTGATTTTAAAGTTTATACTTTTATGTTAAGGCTCAACATAAACATCCTGATACACTAGTTGTATGATCAGATCCTCAGTAGTTTACAAATGAATAGATTATTGTGCTGTTGCAACCAGGCTTACAAGGACAAACCAAAATTTTGTATCTTTATTGTGTTATGAAGGCTAGACCAACATATTCGTTTATTGTGTCGCCAAGGCCAGACCAACATGTTTGTTTATTGTGTCGCTGAGGCTGGACCAACATGTTAGTTTATTGTGTCATGGCTGGACCAACGTATTAGTTTATTGTGTCACTAAGGCCGGACCATCATGTTAGTTTATTGTGTCACTAAGGCCGGACCAACATGTTAGTTTATTGTGTCACTAAGGCCATACCAACATGTTTGTTTATTGTGTCGCTGAGGCTGGACCAACGTGTTAGTTTATTGTGTCATGGCTGGACCAACGTATTAGTTTATTGTGTCACTAAGGCCGGACCATCATGTTAGTTTATTGTGTCACTAAGGCCAGACCAACATGTTAGTTTATTGTGTCACTAAGGCCGGACCAACGTATTAGTTTATTGTGTCACTAAGGCCAGACCAACATGTTAGTTTATTATGTTACTAAGGCCAGACCAACATGTTTTGTAGAGCTGATTGAAGTAATGGCAGGCTGGGTGAGAGATGACCACCTCAAGGTACCTCAACATCTGTTACGGTTCATGGCACATTTGGTCCTCTTCCTACGATCAACACAGCGCCATGTCAGAGTAAGTCTTTGTCACAGATGGTACGGTGGTAACGATATAATCACCTAGGTAACCTGGGTTCAATTCTACTGAACATAAGAAGGGTACAGAGTTAACCTGCCAAACCAAATGTCATTCAGTTTTTCGCCGGGGACTCCAGTTTCCCCCACACAGAGAAACCCTCACAACCTTCTGGTTAAAGTTGATATAATTTGTTTCGTAAACTGATGTCTAACAATGAATCTTTATTCAAAATTTAGCCTGCTTTCTTCTGTATTAAGAATTCTATTGCTATTTAAAGACAGGACATTTGACATAGCTGATAATATATTAAAGTAACTTCTTCAATTTCAAACTTTATAAAGGAATTTTTTAATCTATATCAATATCTGTATTTTAGAGTGACCTATGTTCGCTGATACTGGAGGCGTATGTCCAGGACTTGATTCAAGGAAATCACAAAGACTTAGTAGCACATTATGTCGCAACACTACCGAGCGAAGCACAAGTTGTGTGGTATGCTCGCTTCTTGGAAGGTTAGTAGTGTAATTTTCATAGTTATGAATTTTAGATCACCTGAGTAATATTATCACGATGACTTATTGTGATCATGCTTTGTCTGTTATGTTGCACCGACTTGGCTGGAATTATACTCCGAGGGCTTGTTCACCCCCACCCCAACGGCTAGAGGCCAGAGCTCAAAGCAGTGAAAGAATGCTAAAGCTTAAATCAACTTTTAAGTATAGATTATATTATCCTCACATTAAATGATTTATGAACATCAGACCTGTCAATCTATCATTTTCATTATACGGGTAAATCCCAACACTTTACAGAAAACTGAGATAACTGTGGATTTGTGGTGTTTTAGGTGTTGAGGAGAAGGGAGAGAGACAAGCCTGTTTAGGTTTGGCTGCTGACGCTGAACTAGACATCCCTCTTATCACCAAACTTGTTGTGGAGAACATTCGCAGTCACTCTACTGTCGACTTCAACAGAAACATGGACCAGGAGGTTGACACTACCATCACACCGGTAAGATCAAGTATAGGGTTCTGTGTCCAGGTCATAGTCAAATCGGGGAATTAGATTTTCAGGCAATATTTCCCTAAACCATATTAAATCATTGTTGTAGTGGCCGGGCAATCATATATTTGTATAATTATAAATTAATAATTGTTATAGTTAAAAATCATATCTGTACAAATAAGAAATCATATCTTTATAGACTATAGTTATCAATATCTCTGTAGTTTTAAAATCATCTCTGTACATTTGATACAGAATCATATATACATAGTTAAAATATTTATAGATCTGTATAGTTCAAAAATCATCTGTATATTAAGATCATTGCACTATAAGAAATCTGTATGATTATACAATATTATTTGATTCCTTTAAAGGAGGATAAGAAGAAAATCGATGCCATTGATTGGTTAGTGTTTGACCAGTCACAGCGATCTGAAGCCATGAGACAAGCCAATGCGGTGATGCGTTCATTTGTTGGTAAGCTAAAAGATTGATGTCTTTTACTTGTTGTCTTAATCTGTAAAAGAATCTCTGATTCCTTATGCAGATGAGCTACTTATTATCATGCAGCTAAATTGATGAAGGTAAGAAGTCTGTAATAAACTATCGTTAAAAAATTGAAATGTAGGTTTTTAATTTTCATTGATTTCATGGTTATTCAACCTTGTATATCCACATACTTTTAATCAGTGGAAATTACTCTAGATCAATTTTTTTTTTTTCAAAAGCTCTGAAATTTTATCCCACCAAAAATATGTAAATTTTAAAAGATATAAAAATTTACATTTTATGTGAAGAATTTTAACTTTAATGTTCAGTAAGCTTTATTTTTGTATTAATAGCTATTTGCTGCATTATTTATGATGGTTTCTTGTTTTTTCAAGAGGACAAACTTTTGTATCGGTTTTTTACAGCCATCAAAAAGCTGCATGCGGCTAAGGAAGTGTTCAGCAAGCTTCCAGCGGACTCCATAGATGTGATAGTGAAGACTTGGCAGTACCAGGTATGCTATCATCATTTTATTCAAGCCATATTTGCTAATGGCATTTATATATTTATGGCTGCCACTTTTGACACTTTTTTCCATAGGATGGGGAAAATTTCAGAACTAGTTCTCCAACAAATAAAATAATACTGTTTTATATTTGTACCTTTTTGGTATCATTTATAAATGACTATGTTAGAAGTCTGATAAATCACTATAAGTCAATATTCCACGTTCCCGCCAATTTATGAAAGTACTATAAAAATCTTTAACTATCCTGAATGTTTTGTTGAAATTACAGGTACTCTTTATCACCATACTCATATGTCCATGAATTTATAAAGAAGTCGAGATTTAACATGAACTTGACTTTTTTTTTATTGCAGCAATATTATTAATCCACAGTCTAATGCTATGAAATCAACTTTATTACAAACAAAATTATGTAATTTTACAGTATTTTTGAGATTCTAACTAAAAAGTGATATTAAATATATATCGTATGCAATAATTTACTGGCAAACTGATGGGGAACATTTTTATCATCTCGAAAGAGGGGTCTCTATATATGTACATAACCTATTTACTTCTTTGCTCTTCGAACTTCATTTTTAATCTGATTGCCATGTAAATTAAGCACTTGCTCACATCCATCACTTCTACGAATTTGCCACAATGAGGTCATCATTACAATGTCGCCACTTTACCGGCTTCTTTTGTATCTGATTTTCATGAAACATTCAACACTTGATAATGCTGTTTACAGACAGGATCAGCTGACCTGCCCCCTGAGGAGGCCAACAGCGTGAGGGAATACCTGTGTCATAGGGCCTATCTGGTAAGTCATCATTTTATAGTCTGCATAAAAATGTACATATTTTATTTAATGTATTGGTTGACATATTCTCTATTATTTTGCTGTCAGTCACAAATCTGACATAGTGTTATTGTTAATTTTTGTTTTGCTTTTTCCCCATCAAAATTTGATTGTAGAATTATAGTATAGTATTATAGTCTTGTCTGTAGATTTTTTTTTTTTTTTACCTGTGTATGTTTTTATGCCCCACCATGAAATGCGGGGGAGGGACATAAATTGTTATCCATGTCCGTCCCATTCCGTTTTGTCCTATTCCATCCCACCCAACTGCAATGTAACTTGCTAAATTCAGGAACTGCTGATGCGATCCTCACCAAACTGTGTTTCAGGGTGTCAAATGGCAGCTTTTGGGCATTTATGTCTTGCAGACATTTTCTAGTTATCTGTAGACTTTTTTGTCTGTTTTGAACCAATATCCATCCAATTAATACTTAATGCTATTTGCTACCATAAAATATATAGGTATGGTGTGTTTTGTCTACTTTGTCTGAACATTCTTGTTATTCTTCCATATTACATATTTTGATACAAGAATCCAATGTCACTATGGCATCCAACATGTGTATGTTGTTCCAGTCCAAGGTACCCTTGTTGAAAACTTTGAAAATTAACACACAACAATAGTGCCCTGGTATATATGGGTCATAACAAAGTGTTTCTTTGTAGACTGCTATGGACAGTTTCAATGATTTGTTCAACCAATACCACCATACCAAGCCTACCAAACCTACACTGGCCGAGGGGGCTTCCTTCACAGAGAAAGTGGCTCATGAACAACATATGAAACGCTTTCAGCAAGAATTGGAAAGATGGCGGCATCACCTCAACATCCAAACAAAGGTATTCTTGTACTGAAAATTATTCAAAATTTTAAGATTTACAGTAATTTTTTCGATTTTGCTCATTTTTACATGAACTTGTGAAAGCTGTGAGTGAAACAGGTAATGTTTTATTAATTGGCTGTTTATGTTCACATTTATTTTGAACTGTTGGTCATTTGAAATTTACTATTTGGAGAAGTTTTTACTGAACACGCATGTAAGTTAAAATGATCTTTATCTTGATCTAATGTTGATGCTGTGGAGAGAGCTGTAGTTATTGTAGACAAGATATTTACAAAACAATATGGAACAATTTATAAGATTCACAGAATTATATTTTAACAGTCCTGATATCACATAAACATCTGCTTTTAAAATGAATTTGATCTGATGTTGATACTGTGAGAGAGATCTGTAGTTATTATAGATATTTACAAAACAATAATAATTACAAAAAAAACAAATATAAGAAAAGATTCACAAAATAATATTTAAACAGATATCTCATAAACAACCGCTTTTAGCCTTTTGACTTGTTTATCTATGAGAACATAAATAAACATTTACTTACTTTTATTTCAGACGACCAAGGGTATGCTATACAATGTGTTACTCTTTGCGGATGGAGGCTGGATGGTTGACCAGAAACAGGTACATGATGAATCCAGATGGCCACTCAAATTTTACATATTGATAAACTTTGATGTGCTGATGTACAGCAGGGGTTTGAAATGTTCCCAAGATCAAGGTTGTTGTTACTTATGTAACAGAACACAGAATTGATTTAATTTAAATCACTTTCTCCACTAATGATTGAACATGGGACCTCTAATTTACTAGTGTTGTGCTCAACTGATCGAGCTAAAGAGAATTTCTCTCAAGCAGAGAGGTATACTGCAGCTAGTATTTACTAGGGTTACATACTCGCCGTCCAGGGAAGAACTCATCCTTGAGTTCCAGGGGTTATGTAACAGAGCACATGATTAAGTCTTATCCTCAACCAATCGAGCTAAAGAGACGGTCTGTCTAGCCGTGTGGTAGACTAGTATTTTATCAGGGATACACTGGGCATATAGTGTCAAAAATACATTGTATAAGGCCGTCACAGAAGAAATTTCACATGATGGTCCTGATGAGGGCCGCCTAGCGGTCAAAACATGTAGACAATTCCTGAACCATAATAAAAGAACACAACTGCTATGAATGTTGAGGATCCTTTATTTCTACGTATGATGGTATACAGTAAAGAAGTTCCTATTAAAATAGAAAAGGATGGTTTTGTAGAGGAAAGGAAGGTTCTTACCTAAATTTTAATGGTCTTAATACTCAGATATGGGTGAATCTTGATGTAAAGAATTATTTGACTAAATTTTCATAACTTAGAAATATTCTACGGTGAAGTTAAAAAATGCTTGATTTTCAAATCTTTATCTGTATGAGATGTTTTCCCATTGCTGACAGGTTGTGGCCCCTGATACCAATCGCGAACACCAGATGGGGCTGCTGAGACAGTTGGTGTTGCCTGGACTCTGTTTTCTTCTCCATAAGATCCTGCATACAAGTGGCCACTATGACGAGTGCCTTAAAATTGCTGATCTTGTAGCCTCGGAGCAACATGGTCTTTATAAGGTACACTCCGGTTTTATTTGACAAACTTATAATTACCTGTCCAGATGCAAGATCAATTTAGATATGCAAGTGTTAAAAAATAAATGTACAAAGTATCACTCAAAACAATTGCCCCTGCCTTATGCTTGAAAACCATATCTTTATACTGAATCTGTTTATAAAGACAACCCCATTTGGCTCCCAATGTAACTATTCATTATGTATGAACCTCTCAATAAAGGCCACCCATATATGATATAAAACTCTCTATAAAGGCCACATCTATATAACAAAATCCTGTTTGTAAAGGGCACCTGTTTTGGTTCCCAATGTAACAATTCATTATATATGAACCTCTGTATAAAGGTCAGCTGCTTATAACAAAAACCTGTGTATAAAGTCCACCTTGTATGGTTTCCAAATATAATATTCGTTGTACTCAAACCTTTATGTAATAATTGTCTGTCTATAAAGGCCATTTTTGTCTGTTCCCATGAATGGCCCTAATAGACAGATTTATCTATATTTGAGAAATAGGTTTGGTGTGTATAGAAAAAATTAATACATTGTTGATGTTAAAATGAATTGACTAAAAAAAGTTGTGTTATTGATAGGTATTCCGGAAAGATGAACTTCAACAGTTACTTCGGCTTTTGAGGGATTCTTCTCTGTCTAATTTGAATAAGAATTTGGATCCCCTCGGATACGAGTCAACATTGGACCAACAGCCAGTCAACATGTGAATATGGACATCTTCATTAAAAACTGGACATAACACACAAACTGAATAGGTGATTTTGCATTTTGGAGCAATACCTGTAAAATACGAACTGAACACCATAAGAGTCCAGGGTCGTTGTTGTTAATCATGGTGCAAGCGGTTTGAATGACTGGAGTTGTTTGTTTATGAAACAAGGACAGACCTATTGATCTTATTTTACATTCTTGTGAGTCTAAAGACTTTTAAGGTCTGCATTAGTGCCTGCATGTCCGTTACGATGCCAGAAATCCTACATTTCAAAACTGACAAACTTTTGATTGCATATACTAAAAGGCTCCTTAAAGTTGACTTTAAGTTATAAACGAGATGATTGAAGTGAATAAGACTTGATTGCTGACTTACACACAACAGACACTCCGAAGCGGATTTGTAGATTATCATTGGTGCTACAATAGTTCTTACTATGGAATGCTACAATATTACTTTCTATTGAAGTTGGAATACAAGACATAACACTTTTGTGGGGAAAGCTTTGCTTCCCTCATACAATTTGTATTACACATTTTCTTAAAATCTTGTGAAAAATAAATTTGAATAATAAAGAAATGAATAATTGATGAGAAAAATTGGTTTGTGTTTTCTGTGTGCAATTTTCAGGGGGTACTGAAGTTAGGCGAGTTGTCCATGGTAACAAATATAAAATTAGTATACATCACTCGCCTGTCAAGATTATATATTTCCAACATTATTGGACTTCCAAAGACGACATACATCATACTGTCAAACCTGCCTTAGTGACCACCCTAATTAAGAGACTCTGTATCGCATATGTGACCATATTTTCCCCTTCTAATGTTATTAACTATATAATACTAGTTACCTGGATTAAGAGGGCACCTGTCATATGTGGCCTTTTTATTGCCTTCTTTGGTATTTAGAAGATGTTTACGCTTTTGTTCTATGTGACAATAAATATAGGTTTAAAGGCATTGCTTCGTTCCGACATCAGAAACTTGCAAAATTTCTATTGATAAAATCTGTGTTCAAATGAGGATTATATGAGTTTTGTGTCCACCAGTAATGAAAGTAATGCCAAAATGTACAGAAAAATGACATTGAACACAAATACCATCAGCCTTTGCGGTAATTAATGATACTTCGGGTCGAATTGAGAATTTTTATGATTTGATACTTGAATCACTTTGATTTCCCTTGAGCGTAAAAGTGCTGTATTAATTTTAAGATTAGAACTTTGACTACTTGGGGGGGGGGGGGGGGGGGGGAATATATATTTCCCATTAAGTTTCATTTTGGCAACATATGCTTTATTCAAAGGAATGTCCCTTTAAGGTTATTCAAGGTCATTGGAATGCCTTCATACAAGCACGCTACAGGCCAAATATCACTTCCATGGACCTATGCGTTATTGAAAAGATATGTTAAGATTTTAACTAATTTGACCTTTAAAGTAGGTCAAGGTTAAGATTGAACATAATTGGCCTTCATCCCAGTATGCTGCATAATATCAGTACCCTGGTTCTCCTGGTTATTAAGAAGAAGCTGTTAAAAGGAAAAGATGAAACTGTTACTTTATTCTCTAATGCTACTGATAATGAAAATTAAAACTTGATGATTTTTAAACCTTGAAATATGTACTTTTGTGGCATTACAAAATGTACTACATGTATATTTTGGTAAGCTCAGCTGTTGTCGAGAAAAAATGAGATCTCAGAGGAATCATGGCACCCTTTATTAATCCTATGAAAGACTAACTTTTCTCTTACTTTCCCTCCTCCTCTTAATTATTTAATAACATGGCCATGGGGAACCTATATATGAAGTCGTAAGAAAGATCTAAGAAGAACTTTCTAAAATATATCAATAACAAATTTCAACAGTCAAAATCTCTTTCTTTTTTCTTTTCTTTTCCTGATAAGACCTAAAACTTAATGGACACAAGTAAGGGTTAAGTTTAAGAATATCGTTACAGCATTCTCAAGAAATAGCAATATCAAGGATTGTTTATGGACGTGGACAGACCACGAGATGGCGGGCTAAAAATATTCGTTGATATCTAAAGTTTTTTCAGCATTTTTAAAGCCACCCATCTTAAATATTAAATTTTTTAAAGGCTAATAAAACATTTATTTTAAGATAAAAACAAAAACATGTTCATGTATCCTTTTGAAATAATTTACAATGTGTTGTGAAATCAATGAGAATATTGTAATTTTATCACATATTTTTTTATAAACAATTATATTTTAATAAGACCAATTTTTAGAATTGTAAAAGAAAAGAGCATTTACATATGTTCTGTTATGTAGTTACCAAAATGACAATGTTAGTATACTTCTCATTCATGTTAACAAAATAAACCACACATGAACAGCATCTTTGTTTTTTAGTTTTATTTTAAAGAGTGTGACAAATCTACAGCAGATATATTGGCTCATTTTTCATTTGAGGGAGATAACTCTTACAACCTGCTGTTTTGTAAGAGTTTCAAAACTTTTCTTAAAAGTAGACTTACATTAGACATAAAATGGCTTCCATTTGGCAAATGTAACCAATTTCAGTATATATATATTTCCTCGTTCAGTGATACATTTTTCAGCAAACGTGAGTGACACCAAAACCTTTCATTGTCAATATATTTTGTCTCCATTGAATTCAAGACTAATTCTGAACACGAAGTCAGACTACTTATTTTGAACAGTTCCTGCTATATTTAAAAATTTAATCTGGAAAATATGTTGAATAGAAAGATATTTTCATGCTAGTCAATTTGGTATATAACAGTTCTATATTTTCCTATTTTTTTAACATTTACATTTGCACATGTATTTTGTGGAAACAAATGATAGGCTAATCAGATGGGGTCTTAATTCTAAAATACAGCAATATGCACTTTTTTTTTAAATGCAGTTGTTTTCTCAATATTGTATTGATATAGTAAAACAAAATTAATTTCAATGTTTATGCCGTAACATTTTCTGGCACAAATAGAATTTTGTCACATTTCCAGAATAAGTGCATTGTATATATATTTCTACTTCTAAATTAAACTTTTTACAATTTCTTACTCCAGTGATATTTAAATGTGTTAAAAGGCAAAAATCTATGTTGTCTAGTGAAATTAAACTTTGTACTCTTGACAAATTTTGAAGAAATTTTTGTAAATAGGTTTCCATTTTTCAAAATCTTCTTCAGACAACTTCTTTACCAATAATTGGAATTAAACTTACTTCGACTTGAAGCATTCCTAGGTGATGATTTCAAATGGCGGGGCTGAGGGGCGGGGCCAAAAGGGAGCAAGTTGGCTTCTATTGCAATTAACGACCTCACTAGATATCATGGATATCATTCATATTTGACTGGAATCAGACCAAGGTGGCAATTTAAAATTGTAAGATGGTGGGGCCGATCCCCCAGGGAACTGAAGGGTAGGACCAAAAGGGAGAAATTTGGATATATTGCTCTAAATGACTTCTTTTCTTGAACTGTGCACTGGATATTACTCATAATTTACCGAAAGCATCCCTAGGTGGTAGGGATTTAAAATTGTACATTTGGTTGGGCCGACCCTCCAGGGGTCCAAGGGGTAGGGCCCAGTAAGGAAAATATAGCAAATTCTTTAAAATCCTTCTGAAAAATGATTATTTTAAAGTGGTCTGTCAAAATCGTGAATCCTTCAGTTTAGAAGTATTAAGTTTCTCTACATTTATAGGGGAAACATGAATGAGGATGTTAGCCAGCCCACATAAACATACATTTATACATTTATGTGCACCATATTTATCCGTAAATAACCGAAAAAAGTTTTGTGAGTTTGGAGGAGAGGGTTTATTTGGAAATGAATAATAATTCTGAAGAAGAAAAAAAAGGAAAGAAAAGGGGATGAGGGGCTTATTTGCGGATAACTACGGCAAGCTGTTACCAGTCCTGCCACGTGGAAGCCTCCTCAATAGGACCACCTGAAACAGAAAAAGAAAAAGAAAAGTCCCGTCAGATCCCGCCAGGTCCCGTCGGATCCTGTCGACTGGTCATGGAATAGATAACATTTTCACCACAATAAATATTACAGTATAATAAAAGTGATATAATCGGAACCACTGTTAATGTAAGTGCTAAATAAAAGATGTTAGCATTTGGATTTGGAGAAACTAGTGATGATGCTAGCTTTACCAAATGTAAATTTGTACACATGTTCAGCATTATACATGTATATACTTCTAGCAAATTTCAAAATGCTGAGCAACACTGACAGTTTAACTCATTTTGTACCAAAGACCAGACATCAAAATTGTTTTTAGAAAAATAACCAGTTTCAAAAATTCTCGCTTTTTTTTTATTGCAAACTGCAATCGACTGCTTATTTGATAATTGATTGACTTTTAGCTTTTTTAAACGTGCAAAACACCACTATAGATACATCCATTTACAGGTTTACACTCCATTGCTTTAAACAATACACATATTTCTTCTATCCATTTTGATTTAAAATTATTTTATGATGGTTGTGTTGATCGATGATTAATATTAATTTGTGATACACACCATGGGTTTGGTGGGGCCTGACAGTCCTGTCCTATAGCCGGGATTCTTCAAGCTTACGCAACCTTGACTCCAAATAGACTTCCCAGCAATGGAGATACATGAAATCTCAAGGTGGCTCATTCAAGTCTCAACTAGATCTGTCCATTCCTTCACAAGTGTTTAACCCAAGACACAAACAATCACCCAATACAAGATTTACAAGCAATTATAGTCTGACACATGGTGGTCCATTGGTTTACCAGGCCCGGACCACACAGACCTGGGACCCCAATCATGACGCTGAATTGCTTAACTTGTGCCAGATTCATGTCTGTACCAAGAATTTAACATGTCAAGGAAGGGACAGAACAGATTGAAAAATGAGTGAACCATCTGTGATTCCACATATGTCATCTATCTAGAGCTAGATCACGCTCACTTTAAAACACCGACCCGGTGAATGTCCTGACGTTTGACAACCCCTGCAAATAACGTTTTTTATATTAGCACCAAATATTGAACAACAAGACCCATGTGCCTAACAGTCACCTGATTGTTCTGATGTATTTCAGTCAATTTGACCAATTTTGACCCCCGTCCATCAGTTTATGGGGGGGAGGGGGGGGGGGGTCAATTAGGGCAAATATGTGCATACCGATATGCGCTGCCTTCTTAGGATGATATTTCTAACCAAGTCTGTGTTATTGCCAATGGAACTCCCAACAAATGGTGCTCAGAAATGTGATGTACCTACATAATATATAAGTTACACATAGTGAAGTTTACCCTTTTCTCAGGGGGAAACTCCCAGGGTCACAATTTTGGTAAAGCACCAAAGAGCATTCAAGCTATGAAGAGTTTTTGATTCTACCTTATTTAAGCATTGGATGATTTTTGAAATGTTCAGTCAATTTGACTCTGTTCCTCAGCCCCTGGAGATCAACTAGGGCCAATATGTGCATACCATCAAACAACCATCCCATACTGATAATTCTAGCCAAACTTGAATTATTTCCAATGGCGAATCAACAAATGATAAAAAATGTGATTTCCCTACATTAACTGTAATATGACGATGGACAAAAGGCAATTAGAATAGGTCACGTGAAATTTGTCTCAGGTGACCTAACTAAAGTATTCTAGCTGTTATTTACATGCAAGTCCTGATTTTTGTATTGTTGTGAACTTCATATTTGATACTTTATCTAAATCCTGAATATCCATATTCATTGAATATTACAAAAGATTAAAATATTTACTATCCATAATTAGGAGTCCGGACATTTCCATTCAATTTGATTTAGTAAAAATCTGTTTTCTGAAAACAGCGATTTCCTCACGCTCTTCATAAATAAATTTGTCTAAAACATGTCCACTCCAATCCTAAATTTCTCTTTGCAAACAAAAATTTAGTAGCATTATTATTTTAACACTGTCCAGCTCTTTTCCTGCCCAGCAGACTAATTGTAAATAACCTTTCCTGGAATCAAACACGATGTATCCATAGTTTCCCCAGCATAGGGACAGTTGAACATTTGGGGACCTTTCATTCAAGCCCAAGTGGTGAATTAATTTTGTCATTTCCATTCATCTTTTCTCTTAAGCATCTGAAAGCAAGTGGAACCTACATAATAATTTATGTAGTCTAAAAAAAAACATTTTCAAGAATTTTCCAAGATTTAATTGCTTACATCAACAAGTTCCAATAGGCTGCATGTCAGGAAGCTGAGAAACTGGCCACTCTGGTTTCTCGTGGTTGTGTCCTTGGGCAAGACACTTTACCATAATTTCACTGGATGGCATGCGAAGGGCCTCCCATATGTTGTTTTTGTGAGGTAGTCACCAACTACTACAAAATGACCCTGGCTGTTCACGGTTCTCGATTAAATGCAAAATTAAGTGGGCAAAACAAGGGACAAAGGGGATCCTACATATCATAATCCCTAGATAGCTACCCATTAGTCATTCAATTTTCTCGATGAGTCTCAAAATTGAACAATTTTGAATTTGTTCGAGAAAACAAAATGGCCAACAGGTAGCCGTTTTGGATTTACAGTTGAAGTTGTTATCGTTGTTATCGAAGTTGTTGGCGCCCACCATTGAAATCTTTATTGGTTTTATGAAAGATAGATTTTTACTCCTCTAAATCACTCGAAAACAAATGTTGTTTTCTGGATCAGACTCAAAATTAAATGCAACATGTTGTTTTCTGGATCAGACTCAAAATTAAATGCAATCCGCAAATCCAAGGACCGAGATGGACAGTGACACATTGGATAAAAAACAAAAACAAAAACAAAACTTGTGATTGAGAATGCCATGCAGATAAACTAAGAAATAATAGTTATTTTATTTTCAAAAGTGTTTAGTTGCGTACTCATTAATTTTGTAATGGACTTAGATAATCCTGTACGTATATATGCCAGTCTGTGATTTTGTTATTGGATTTGCGGATTGCATTTAATTTTGAGTCTGATCAAGAAAACAACATTTGTTTTCGAGTGATTTAGAGAAGGAGTAAAAATCTATCTTTCATAAAACCAATAAAGGTCTCTGGGATCTCTTTTTTTGTGGTCAGTTCCTAACATTTCCGTTTTCCTTAATAGTACCGAAATCGTTTTAGTTCATAAGGCTATACATAAATCTAAAAACAGTCATAACATCACTGTCACTGGCGTGACGTCTTCTACTAGTAGTTGGTGACTACCTCACTGAATAACAAACATGAAGTCCATCGATATATATATATATATATATGATAGTCATTCCTCGTTAGAGGAAATTAATGGAACGTGACTATCAGTGATGAATTGAGACTACAAATCGGACACAATGATATCTCAAAGTATGATGCCACTTAATCTTAATGGATGGTAAGGAAATGTCTGTCATCTAATTAGTGTGTTTGAAATGAACGACTACGTCCGTCTATAAATACCACTGTCATTGATGTAGCCAATGTTATAGAACAAACAGACCACACCATCCCTAGCCAAAAAGATCGACAAATAAATAAATGTCCTGTTTTAGCCTTGACACTGGAATTGATTTACCCTTTAATGCGTTTCACGTAGGGAACCAATTCACTGTTTTTGTTTTTTGTTTTGTTTTTGTTTTTCACTTTGCGCAATCGCATCGACTATCTATGCACACACATACATGACGAACGTGTATTTACGAGAATTGTGTTTATTTGTTTACTGGAATGTTCGCTCCGTGTCATTTTGAGGCAGGGTATCCTTGTAGTAGTTGGTGACCACCTCACTGAGCAACATACGGCATTTCAGTTGTATGCCATCCGGAGCTATAAGGGTAAAGTGTCTTGCCCAAGGACACAACCATGACAGCACAAACCGGTTCGTTTCTCAGTTACCAGAGAAACACAAACCGACGCGGGTGGGGAGTGTCCAACCATGTACCTCGGGTTTTACGGGGATAAGTATAACTATTAAAATATTATCAATGGGTTCCGGTTTTCGCTGTTTTAACCCCTGACCGTATCATGTTTTCCCTATACCCCTGACTGTACCATGTGTTCCCTATACTCCTGACCGTACCATGTGGTCCCTATACCCCTGACCGTACCATGTGTTCCCTTTACTCCTGACCGTACCATGTGTTCCCTATACTCCTGACCGTACCATGTGTTCCCTATACCCCTGACCGTACCATGTGTTCCCTATACCCCTGACCGTACCATGTGTTCCCTTTACTCCTGACCGTACCATGTGTTCCCTATACCCCTGACCGTACCATGTGTTCCCTATACCCCTGACCGTACCATGTGGTCCCTATACCCCTGACCGTACCATGTGTTCCCTATACCCCTGACCGTACCATGTGTTCCCTTTACTCCTGACCGTACCATGTGTTCTCTATACTCCTGACCGAACTATGTGTTCCCCTATACCACTGACCGTACCATGTGTTCCCCTGTTCCCTTTACTCCTGACCGTTCCATGTGTTCCCTATACGCATGTCTGTACTATGTGTTCCCTATACCCCTGACCGTACCATGTGTTCCCTATACTCCTGACCGTACCATGTGTTCCCTATACCCCCGACCGTACCATGTGTTCCCTTTACTCCTGACCACACCATGTGTTCCCTATACTCCTGACCGTACCATGTGTTCCCTATACCCCTGACCGTACCATGTGTTCCCCTGTTCCCTTTACTCCTGACCGTACCATGTGTTCCCTATACTCCTGACCGTACCATGTGTTCCCTATACCCCTGACCCTACCATTTGTTCCCTATACTCCTGACCGTACCATGTGTTCCCTTTACTCCTGACCTTAACATGCGTTCCCTTTACTCCTGACCGTACCATGCGTTCCCTATACCCCTGACCGTACCATGTGTTCCCTTTACTCCTGACCGTACCATGCGTTCCCTATACTCCTGACCGTACCATGGGTTTCCTATACTCCTGACCGTACCATGTGTTCCCTATACTCCTGACCGTACCATGTGTTCCCTATACCCCTGACCGTACCATGTGTTCCCTATACTCCTGACCGTACCATGTGTTCCCTATACTCCTGACCGTACCATGTGTTCCCTATATCTCTGACCGTACCATGTGTTCCCTATACTCCTGACCGTACCATGTGTTCCCTATACTCCTGACCGTTCCATGTGTTCCCTATTCTCCCGGACATTGAGTGATGCTATTGTTCCAGTGATCTCCGGAAAATAATTCTGCAAGAAGTTCTGTCTGATTAACCTCAGTCCTGAGTATGTTCAACTCGATTGTAGAAGAGTTTTCAGACCTTACATTATAGTAGGAGCGACCATATGTCTCCATTCCTCGATGACATTGACAAAACCAGTTTCTGGCAGTCTGGTTCTTTGTAAACGTTACGTGCTTTAAATGAATGAATGAAGTCCCATCGCAATATTAAATAAATTACTTTTGTAATTCCTCTGAATTCGCGCCATTTGAACTATCATATCTCCTCGCAGGCAAAATGATGAGTTATAACAGAAAATCATGTTTGTTTTGGTAACTGTCTTTTCAAATTGAACAGATTTGTGTTTCTCAAATAACGCTCCTCTATAGTTTAGATGCACGTGCAGATAATGTATACGAAGTATGATTAACTTTAAACATTGTTTGCACTATTTTTTGAGATATTCCTTGTGTATCGAAACAAACACAAAACATCAAAACACTAAACAGGACTTTGAATTTTATTTAACAGAAAACCCTGTACTTAATTTTTAGTTTTTCCTTAACAGGTTAATGAAATATACTACATGGAATACATGAATATATTGTAGTACCCATAGCAACCACACCAACATTCTCATAAACAAGAAAAAATAACTTTTGCTTTAATAAGGACAGCTATCTATTTTCAGGTATATGAATATCTAAATTACAATATATATTTTTAACAAGAAATGGCGTTTGATCAGACATCAGAAACAAAGACTCACAGAAATGCTCAACAAAATACCACATCTTTAACACTATCTACAAAGATAAAGCTAAAACGTTTGTTTCTGATGACTATTGCCTGAATTGTTACTGACATTGGATTTCAATCGTAACATCCCGGCAAATTCCGTCAATGCCCGGAATCAAGGATTTGACGGAAATTGCCGAAATGTAGCAGTTACATTGTAATAACTGCAAAATATTCGGTTTGACTTTAAAGAATCTGATCTGAATACATTTTTTTTTTTTTTTTTTTTTGTAAAGTTCTGTCATTACTCTATTCTGAAATATTTACGGATTGCATATATTTCGAATAAAAATGAAATATCTATAATGGATAAGTACATGTGCTAATGTAACTTATTAAAGATACATTTTATTTATCATCAGTATTTCATTGTCGAATTTTACCGCTATGGATACTATTCTGAAACCACACTAACATCATGAAACGTATGACAATGTTAATTTTAACATATATTAGAGCTGTTTTATGCATAACATTATAGCTGTTTTATGCATAACATTACATATTCAAAACCTCTACATAAATATAGGACAATAGTACTCCAGGTACAATTGTCTATTGTCAAAAGTGATACCATTTATTTCGTATACCATCTGACTTAAGTAAATAATTCACATCTTATTTCATGTAAACATATATCTATATCATATTTTATCTAAAATAGGTGTAATTGTATTATAATTTTGTATAGATATGATCATTTTTGATTGTTTGGTGTACAAATACACTTCGTTATATCGAGGTCAGTGACGTAATGAAATAACTTCGAGATAAATACAAGTGTTCGAAGAAACCGAGTATATAATATATGAAATATTTACCGTTTTAACTAAATTTTTACTTCGAGTTAAGCAGGATCGTATCGAGTTATCAGAATTCCAGAAAACGACGTTTGACTATTTTTTTTTGCGAGATGTGAAAAAAATCTTATATATCAAAAACTATCGCTAATTTCATATGCCTCTGAAAACATTCAGCACATTAAGTAACTGGATCTAAAAGATAAATCTTAACGAAAAGATCAAATATCTTGAACAAACATGAACACAAACATATTCCTAGCATAAAAGCATGAAATGCTTATCAAGCTAACAATGCTGCTACCAATTGGACTAAAATTATGGGATGGATATTATACATATATTATGAAACTGTGAACGTTAACACGTGCATTTCACGACAGAATACACATTCAGTAAAATATATATATCGCTATTCTATACAAGAGATCCCAGAGGGATCTTGGCGCCCACCATTGAATGTTCTTCATAGGTTCCATGTCAGATTGATCTTTTCTCTACTTTTCTCTTCTTCTAAGTCTTACTAGTCTGTGTAAATTCAGAAGAAACCTCTAGTACTTTTCAAACAAGGGAAACCTATATATGAAATCTAAGATTTAGGCACCAAGGGGAACCTATATATGGAATTTGAGAAAGATTCCTTCAGTACTTTCTGAGAAATAGCGATAACAAACTTCAATTGTCAAAATCCAAGATGGCTGCCTGTCGGCCATGTTGTTTTCTGATTGGTCTCAAAATGCAATATGCATAACTAGGCACCAAGGGGAACCTACATATGAAATTTGAGAATGATCCCTTCAGTACTTCCTCAGAAATAGTGATAACAAACTTCATTTGTCAAAATCAAAGATGGCTGCCTGTCGGCCATCTTGTTTTCTGATTGGTCTCAAAATGCAATATGCATAACTAGGCACTAAGGGGAACCTACATATGAAATTTGAGGAAGATCCCTTCTGTACTTTCTCAGAAATAGCGATAACAAACTTCAATGGTCAAAATCCAAGATGGCTGCCTGTCGGCCATCTTGTTTTCCGATTGGTCCCAAAATGCAATATGCATAATTAGGCACCAAGGGGAACCTACATATGAAATTTGAGAAAGATCCCTTCTGTACTTTCTCAGAAATAGCGATAACAAACTTCAATGGTCAAAATCAAAGATGGCTGCCTGTCGGCCATCTTGTTTTCTGATTGGTCCCAAAATGCAATATGCATAATAAGACACCAAGGGGAACCTACATATGAAATTTGAGAAAGATCCCTTCTGTACTTTCTCAGAAATAGCGATAACAAACTTCAATGGTCAAAATCAAAGATGGCTGCCTGTCGGCCATCTTGTTTTCTGATTTGTCTCAAAATGCAATATGCATAACTAGGCACCAAGGGGAACCTACATATGAAATTTGAGAAGCTCCCTTCTGTACTTTTTCAGAAATAGCGATAACAAACTTCAATGGTCAAAATCAAAGATGGCTGCCTGTCGGCCATCTTGTTTTTCGATCGGTCCCAACATGCAATATGCATAACTAGGCACCAAGGGGAACCTACATATGAAATTTGAGAAAGATCCCTTCAGTACTTTCTCAGAAATAGCGATAACAAACTTCAATGGTCAAAATCCAAGATGGCTGCCTGTCGGCCATCTTGTTTTCCGATCGGTCCCAAAATGCAATATGCATAACTAGGCACCAAGAGGAACCTACATATGAAATTTGAGAAAGATCCCTTCAGTACTTTCTCAGAAATAGCGATAACAAACTTCAATGGTCAAAATCCAAGATGGCTGCCTGTCGGCCATCTTGTTTTTCGATCGGTCCCAACATGCAATATGCATAACTAGGCACCAAGGGGAACCTACATATGAAATTTGAGAAAGATCCCTTCAGTACTTTCTCAGAAATAGCGATAACAAACTTCAATGGTCAAAATCCAAGATGGCTGCCTGTCGGCCATCTTGTTTTCCGATCGGTCCCAAAATGCAATATGCATAACTAGGCACCAAGGGGAACCTACATATGAAATTTGAGAAAGATCCCTTCAGTACTTTCTCAGAAATAGCGATAACAAACTTCAATGGTCAAAATCCAAGATGGCTGCCTGTCGGCCATGTTGTTTTTCGATCGGTCCCAAAATGCAATATGCATAACTAGGCACCAAGAGGAACCTACATATGAAATTTGAGAAAGATCCCTTCAGTACTTTCTCAGAAATAGCGATAACAAACTTCAATGGTCAAAATCCAAGATGGCTGCCTGTCGGCCATCTTGTTTTCCGATCGGTCCCAAAATGCAATATGCATAACTAGGCACCAAGGGGAACCTACATATGAAATTTGAGAAAGATCCCTTCAGTACTTTCTCAGAAATAGTGATAACAAACTTCAATTGTCAAAATCCAAGATGGCTGCCTGTCGGCCATGTTGTTTTCTGATCGGTCCCAAAATGCAATATGCATAACTAGGCACCAAGGGGAACCTACATATGAAGTTTGAGAAAGATCTCTTCAGTACTTTCTGAGGATTAGCGATAACAAGAATTGTTTACGGACGGACGGACGGACGGACGGAGGGACGGACGGACGGAGGGACGGACGGACGGACGGACGGACGGACGACGGACCACGGACGCAGGGCGATTTGAATAGCCCACCATCTGATGATGGTGGGCTAAAAATCTAGCAGATAGTTGAAACACGATCGGCAGACTGTTTCAACAAGAACTATTTACAAAACGGGCACTATAAAGCCAATGTGATCACTGTTTTGTCTATTTCATGAAAAACAATGCAGCATTGTTTCTATATATCTAGAAAATAGGAGTTACCTGCAACACCTGCTAATGATATCGCAATGGCTGAATGACTGATAATGTATCAATGCAAGTGACATACGACGGACTATATTGATCAATGCTAACGTAAGTCAAACATCTGCTGTACTGAATTACGAGATTGGATGTCTCTTACTGTAAATACATCTGTATGTTTGTTTGTTTGTTTGTTTGTTTGTTTGTTGTTTTTTTTTGCGGTCTCAAAATTTAGCGCAAAGCCGAATCTAAACAGATCAGCGAAGTACTGAATTACCGCATCCAAATTACTTGCCTTCAGAAACAAGAAACGTACACAATTGCAACTGACACAGTGACAATTTAGCAGAATGCGTTCAGTGCTAAAATAATATCACCGCAAAAATATATACTTTTACAGTATTCTGGCTAATAGCTTATAGATTGAATATATCTTTGCTGCATAATATCATGCATAACATGTTTGTCCTGTAGTATAATGTATCAGACAAATCTACATTTTATGGTGGAGTGACTCCATTGTAACCATTGTTATACACAGGTTTTTTTGTGGTACGTCACGAGTACTGAAGGTATTGCAAGTTTATGGTGTGTCCTTGGTTGCCTTGGTCAATATATACTGAAACAAGTGTCTATAACACAGCCATTCGTCCGTAATAGGACACTGCACAACATAGGCAAGAATTACACGTGATTTGTCAAAGCTTATACGTCGCATACGTTTTCCTTCTGACAAAGTTTATCACGATGAGATAATTTGTTTTAATTATCTTATATGAAAACCCAAATCAACTACACATTTTGAAAACAAAACGTTTGATTTTTAAATTCCAATTCTTCACCAGAATGTCTCGAAAATCACCACAGAACATTTGTGTTTCCGTTGCCATGCCTCCATCAGCTGACGCCGGATAATTTCCGTCTCGCCAATATAGTTACAAGCACCAATGAGACAAGCGTTTGCACGTGCAGTGTGCTTAGTCCGGACGCTCCATTACATCCGTCAGAGTTGCAGCTGAGGATACATCCCTTCATCCTCTTGTCATCGTATTGAATCTCCCGCATCCACCCACAGTGGCTCTGTCGTCCGATCTCTGTCTCCGAATTAGTGCCGCCATTATCTACTACACAGTCCCGTACCACTAGCGAGAATCCCGTAGAATCTGAAGATGACAAAGTGTTCAATAAAAATCACATGATTGGGAATCTTCACTTGCAACATGTTTATGGAGATACACGGACAACCAGTAGTGTAAAGAGAAATAATGCAATATAGAAATACAGAGAGAAAAAATGCTTCTTGCAAAAATGGTTATAAATAATGATAATGGGTTGTCCATTTCGGACACGAAGGTGAATGTAGTTTGACGAGAAACCCGGTAAAGATTAGAGCACAAAGACGCAAATTAGTGGATAAGAAAAGAATTCCATGTGATATGTTCTCCATATGTTTTAATGAGAGCATCAGATTAATATTCTTCCCTTCGGACAGGCAAACATGCTCTCAACATTACAGCTCCTTTGATCAGGGTTTGGACGAAATCTTTGGCTAGTGGTTGTTCTTCGAGAATGGGAAATGTTACTATGGAGTTGTTTAGTGATGTGTATCATTGCAGCTTCAGAGTTCATAAAGAACATGGCAACCTGGGGTTCATTTGTAGCTTCAGAGTTCATAACGAACATGAAAACCAATGATCCATTTGTAGTTTTAAAGTTGATAAAGAACATGACAACCCAGCATTCATTTGTTGTTTCAGAGTTCATAAAGAACATGGCAGACAGGATTCATAAATACTTTTAGAATTTTTTTTTCAGTTGGAGATCTTGCTAAAATAGACCAAATATTTTAAGTAGGAAACTTTAAAAGGCTACTGATACTTAAAATATCATCATACCAAATAACTCTTTAGTCTCTGTCAACTATGGGCTTGTATGGATACGTAGAAAAGCTTACGACTGGTATCATATTTTCATGTTCAATCGTTCGATTTGCTAAAGTTTAAAGTGTTGAAACTGTTGTCTTACCGTCATTAGCGATCATTTTGATACACTCGGTGGCGGGAAAGAGACCGTGGCGCCCACTACGACTAGCCCAACAGTCGGAGATATAGTATTTATCATCTGTGTTGTTAAAGGAATCCTCGCACGCGGAGTTTCCCTTGTTGACGGAAGTGCACTGAAAGCATCCAATGGCATCAGCTGTAACAAAAGCAAACAACCAATCAATGAAAAATGTATTCAGAAACATGTCGAGGACGACTTCATTAAATTATTCATAAATCTTTCGGTACAGACAACTCCAGTCGGGAAGAATATTTGCAATATGTAGGAGCTTAGTTGAGGACATTGACCGCATTGCTATATGTGATTTGTCTTCGATGATGTTTGCCAGTTTGCAGCAATAATACCTTAAATAGACTAGAATCTTTAGCTTAGAACAAAGAGATGTCTATATGAAAAAGTACGTGTCAATGGAAATTGTGATATTATTATCACAATTTCCATTGACACGTACTGTTGGTAAGCTGGAAAGAAATATAAAATATAGAAAGGAATCGGTGGAATCAAAATGAGGCTCAACGCAAGAACCTTTTGATTCAAATAATGGGGTAAGTTTTGGATTCTGTAAACGTACATTCTTATTTTAGCACTTTGCGCGCTAAAAGTATTCCACTAGATTAGGATTGCACTTTCTATACACTGGTTCTATGTAAACCTAGTTTTTGCACGTGAATTAATTAATGCACTAATCTGTTAAAATTCGGAAATACGCTAAAATTTGAGTGTGCCAAATAAAGTACGTTTGCAGTATAATGTTTCTAAACCGGCGCCACCATCACGATGACAATACAATGTCAGTATATATTATGTATCCTGTAGCAGACAGATGCTGTTGAGAAATATCCAAAATAATATACAAATTACTACCTATAGAGGACTACTAATAAACCGTTTGGAGTCTGCTATACATACCTTCTTTAGCCAAACACAGCAGGATATAGATGACCAGGCCGACCATGGTGTGAACTTCCGCCTTAGGCCACATGTTGATCACGTGGTCAGGATAGGGAGGTCAGGGGTCAGCGCGACATCGAGGCATCATATGTTAAAATTTCAACATTGATTGATCAACTAAATCACGTGTCTTTGGTCATCTTAAATATTTTCACCTGAAACGAAACGAAAATGAACATTTAATTGGGATAAGCAATTAAAAAGATGTTTTGAAAGGAAATTGATATTGCAGTCTAAATGATAAGAGAACCTACAAACTATGCAAAGCAGTATCAATCATTAAATGTCTCGAACAACAGGGGGTTATTGTGCTATACATCCCTCAACATGTGACTGTTAAACCTCTGGAACGTCTTCTAAAGAGCCGACTTTTTACTAGATCTAGTGGATATATGTAAGGGAAACAAGCATGCTGGGTATTGCTAAAGCAATACATGCCCCCTTCCGGCCCCCGCTAGAAATACTAACAGTGACCTTGACCTTGAACCAAAAACCCTGAAACTCCAACTTGATCTGTAGCTACTCATACTGAAGTTACATACCAACTTTTACGAACACACCTAGGTTGAAGCATGGCTGAGAAATGTGCGGAAAACAGAGTGGACGGACAGGGAGGAATACTATTGGACCATACTTATGGTCACGCCAAGAAGCTTTTTAAACTACATTTTGTACTAAAACGAGAGCTTTTGAAGAACTGGACCCGGTTTCGTCAACGTTCCAAAACTTAAACTTTCCATAGGAAAAACATTATTGGATTTCAGATAGATATTAGTAATTTTACAAAATTTATTAAAAACTCTGTTATGCTTCCCTGTGGGAAATTTTACGTGAAGGAATATTGATGAAAGTTGGTGCTTTAAAAGCCTAGTGTATATTACAGTTGTGTCAGTACGTAGAATCAGGTGAGCAGCTTCACGCTGTTGGTTACCGACTTATTGATTCTCTTCCTTCCCCGGAGGGTATCCGTACCGTGCCGATGTAACTCGTTGGAATGTAACATATTCATGAATGTTTCACAAACTCTACTTACAGAACATGTATGAATTATGTATGGGCTCCTTGTTTTTAGATGAAATAGTTTGATAGTAGTATAAATACAGCGGTTTCCATCGAGATCCATCACAATATGGCGCTTATTACGGGTAATACTGAATGACATGACATATTGTACGCAAATAAAGGGGAGACAAAAATGAATTGTTGTCCCAACTGTTGTGGTTAAAATCTACGAAAAACAAAAGCGAAAGCAAAAACAAACAGCGCCATTCTATGAACTGTCACTTGGTATACGCTTACTTAGACTTAGCAGTATTCAATTTCAATTTGTTTATTAACCTTGAGCTTCACGGCTCATCAGGCATGATGTCATATGATGTCATATCAACGTACAGCTATCACCATAGTGATGAAGACGAATGGTTCCTAGATAGTGAAAAAAAAACCCAATAGCACTTCGACGATAATATAAAACATGTATACCGCCTATATGGGAAAAAATCAAAGGGGAGTATGGCTTTTTTGGTTTGGACAGGTTGTTATATTACTTTTGAGATGCATATATCTAGGAGTGAAAGTTATGTTGCTTCTTTTTTGTAATTACGTAAAGCACCAAGGACAGACATAGGTTAAAACAATATCATGCTTCTAACAAAAAAACGCATAACCTATATAAACAAAGATATAGATTTGCAAGGAGACTCATGAAATTGTACAAGGAGAATAAGACCAAGAACTCAGGAAGAGTGAACGTCTTCTGATTCATCACCGACACCTGTCATACAAAATCTAGGTTTAATCCGGGTAAAGGCACATCTCAAATGAGAGTTAGGGTGGTGCCAACAGAACCACTGGGCATATCGATAAGCAAATGAATAACGTCTGATTTCAGATCGCATAACGAAATAGAACATTTCCAAATGTGATCATGACGTCGACAACAATATTTCCCATTTGTCTTCGTAAACCATAGAAAGCAAAGAAAGTACATGGAGAATGGACCAAGTGTTCTGAAAGTGTCTTCGTCTTTATCGACGACCACCGCGGAGGTGTTTTACAGTCCACGTCTTCAATGTAGAGGGTTAACTTATGACAGAATGGCTTCGCATAAGGAAATGAAATAGTTTCTTGTGAAATTTGGCGTTAATAACTGCTGCTGTTTGATATTGACTCACTGGCAACATGTAAACTCCGTTGATAGGGAAACTATCATACACAAGGAAGAAACACAAAATCAGAGTTTGAAAATGAAAATCGTCATGATAACGGTGACCTGGAGGTAAGGTGTTCGTTCTACAAGTTAAAGCAAGCGACTGATTAGAAATGTGTCCGTCTAGTGTCCTGGGGGTCAAGTACAAATAACACTAAAAACATGGGCGTTATATTCGGAAATATGGTCTCTGTTACTTAGGTAAGAGTATAAGGTCACCTTAATATCCCAGGCGGGTGTAGATTTCCGTCAAGCAATGTGGTAGGTCGTCCGCTTAGAAAACGAGAGGTTGCTAGTTCGAGTTCCGTCTGCTTAGGAATCCTCTCAGTTATAGAGATTAGGACTCTCCCATTTAGAAATTAGGACTCCTCTCCCAATCAGATATTAGGAGTCCTCCACCAATAAGATATTAGGATTCCTCCCCCAATCAGATATTAGGATTACTCCCCCAATCAGATATTAGGATTGCTCCCCCAATCAGATATTAGGAGTCCTCCACCAATTAGATATTAGGATTCCTCCCCAATCAGATATTAGGATTCCTCCTCCAATCAGATATTAGGACTCCTCCTCAATCAGATATTAGGATTCCTCCACCAATTAGATATTAGGATTCCTCCCCAATCAGATATTAGGATTGCTCCCCCAATCAGATATTAGGACTCCTACCCCAATCAGATATTAGGACTCCTCCCCAATCAGATATTAGGATTCCTCCCCCAATCAGATATTAGGACTCCTCCTCCAATCAGATATTACGATTCCTCCCCCAATCAGATATTAGGACTCCTGTCCCAATTAGATATAATGACTCCTCCCCAAATTAGATATTTTGATTCCTTCCCCAATCAGATATTATGACTACTCCCCGATTACAGGTAAGGACTCCTCTCAGGTAGAGATTATGACTTCTTCCCCAATTAGATATGAGGACTCCTTTTAGAGATTTGGATCATTGCAAGCTCTGGAAGGACCTGGACATGGATTGTCATTCCCTTTCACCATGCTGGAAGGGCTTCTGTTCAGAGTGTAAGACTGTTGTTATTCCCATCCCTAAGTTATATAAAATCATGTTTCATATGTAAATATTGAATTGTATCAATTGTAAACGCCCCTCGGGAGAAATAATTCTACACTCTATTAAAACTGAATGCACCAGGTCAGTTTTGACGTTTCAGACATTTATTTATAAACGCTGTTTTTGGGTGTTTTTTTTACATCAGTTTATTGAGCGGAGACGATAACCAGATGTTTGTATCTTCTCTCCATCAGAGTGTTACTGGGGATTTCCGATAAGGATTAATTGCTATATCTGACAGTATAAACACGTGACGTCTGGACATCGGATTCTTTCGCCGTTTGATGTTTCATTTCTAACTTTCACATCATGATATTTCTGCCAAATACAGAATATGAAGGATTTCATATAAAGGCCTATGAACGCTCAGACAGTGTAAACAGCCATAACATGCCAGTAATGCAGCGTGGTCACCATACGATTGTTACAATTATCCTTAATGGAAGCAACGTCATCGTTAGAATTGAACGATTATACCCATATCTAAATTGAAAACCTGCCAAAACTCAACTTATAATGTTTATATCAATTCAAAAATTATCTATACAGCTCTAGCTATCTCTAGTTTGTTATCCGCTGATATTTGATATTCCTGGAACAGCTTTACGTCATCTAAATGCTTGCTTCTTAAGGATGATCTCGCCTAATACGAGACGGAAAAAGAAGAGTCAAAATGACGCCGATCTGTTGGCGTCAATAACCTTTGCTTTGAATACAATTTGAAATGAAAACATCAGATAAAAATCTCTTACGCTTACGTGTACCAGGACATGATCGCACGGTTCGAGACTCAGCTATCCGACTGTCACCAAGGCTTCTGTTTAATTTGGTGTCGCTGCTGTCGTTGCAATCTATTGATTAATTGCTCATCAATAATTAACGTGGAAGCTAACAAGGCTGCCTAGTAATAGGACATGGTTTACGATGCGTAGTTAATGCAGAATTTGTTCTGATAGGCATATACCGAGGTAATGTCGTACTGTTTCGTAGTAAGTGCAATAACTGGTATTTAAACTAGGAGGAAGGGCGCCTCCCCGTCTGATGTTCATACGGAGGAACTCTTCTTAAAAATATACCGATCATACATGTACAATGCAGCATAAAATTCCCTTTCTCCTTTGACGAACCGCAAAGTGCCGTTTAGCTTAACTACGCTTTAGAATGAAATACAAATAGATTAATTTTATGAAAAAATCGATTGATACACTTTCATTGTCAATTTGAAAAATCAAAATCACCTCACATAATCGAGGAGTATTGAAATTGAATTCAATTGCTTCAGAAATAATACATATTTCCAAATTATACGAGATTAAGCTGACACTACACTGGACCCATTGGCTGCTGTTGCCCATAGGGATTCTACAGACTTTTATAACTCAACCACCCTCAAACTGTTGCCACTAATTTTATACATTTTTTCTGACAAGGCGATTCACTTGGCGTGGTTTTATCGATCAGAATGTCCGCCAGGATCTTTATGTATCGCCAGTTTTACTTTTATAGCTCAAGACAGTTATCAAACTACTGACAAAATGGCAGGATAGTTAAAACAACAAGACAAGGTCATATATCATCCACCAAGGTCATACTTTTAGTTCAATGTTTTGTTTTAAACACAGATCAAACATTGAAGACAACGAAACACAGACGCAGTATCCGCCATAGATATTTCCATACATGTACGCTGGTAATTATTGCCCGTGTTCTCATTATGGAAAGGTCCCGCTCCGTATTACAATCAATAAAACGAGATAGATATTCTCCGAGTTTAGAGTGCCCTAACTATAGCATATTTGACACTGCTGACAACAGAGCAAACATTTTCGAATATTGCTACAGGACTCTTATAGACAGGCATATGGAATATGTGATGGTATACTTCAGTAGTGTAAGTTGATATTACGTGGAAATCGATTTGAACAAATATAATAAGTACGTCTGAATGACTGGGCTCATGGACATAGCCATACTTCCAATTCTGCCATTAATAGCTACATTTAGTATTTCTGTGATTTGTATTCGACAAGTTTATAGGTGCTTCGGTATCAATATTGTTTGCATCATTTATTTACACTTCGATAAAATGCAATTTTGTATTTAATGGGTTTTCAGAAATCGAAACGTTTTGAATATCAATACCATGGTCATAATTTATTGACTGATACAGTTGTTTTACACCGACTGTTTGTTCACATCTAAGTACGTATACTAAACAACAATGGAACGTTTAGAACGACTGGCCAAGAACAATGAGTCATGAACTTGGTAAAGGTGCAATCGTTTATTCGAGCTCTAATTTACCGTCTATTTTGGGGAGCACCTTTGACAGCTACACGGAAGGAAGCAACATTCGTGTATTTGGAATACATGCTAGCAGATAACATCCTGTCGTTATTAACGATCTGGCTGACCACCGGAGAGCAAAGGGTCATCTGTGATCGTCCGACAAAGGTGGCGGGAATATTGGAAGATGTGCGGACAAATTGATGTATGCTGATTAGAGGACGGTTCTTGTTAGTCAGGCGATAGTCTGGCCAGCTAAGACACGCCATTTTGATATTTACTCGGGAAACGCATAATCAAGTCGACAAATACATGATTAAGATTATGTATAATACTGCCGAGAAATCCAGTAAGCCGGATATTTTTCTATGAATTATACATAAATTGTGGGAAATGCGAGAAGACAATTATGATATTGAAATATTCAATTTAAGCTTATCCAGTGTAGCCATGAGGAAATTGTCTCTGTCAATCAATATTCAGTGGTATGTATATGGTCCGGACACCGCTGTCCAAACTACTGACCATCACAATAACAACTCCTACTGACCGGAGGACATCGTCATCAATCATCTCATCTAGTCAATCCAACCAACCCAAAAGTCACACCGAGGCTTGAACGAGGCTGTTTGCAAACACTTTTCTCAGTGTCAGAAATCAGCCACTCCTTCAAACCACATCGTATAGAGAACAGAAAGTTCGCCAAGGTCATGTTTTGCACTACCGCCATCATCATCACCACCACCACCACCATCACCACCAACAGAATTCTACAGAGCACGTAAAAACGTACATGCACGTGTCTATTTCATAGGTCTGTTATTTCTGATGGAGTGAAAGACTTATCTGTTCACTCCAATTACTCAAAACGCCTAAATACCTCACTCCAGACTCTGTATGCACGACTACTATAAAACAAAGAGTCCCCGTGGGCCTGTATCGTCCATTAAATGGCACATACTATTTAACCCTTAATAAAGGACCATGGTTGTTTTTATAAAGTATAACGTATTGCTCTTTCAATGTCGACACTCATCCGCGATAATATCATCTTTCCTAACATTAGAATTTGGTTTAAATCCTATTATAACAATGAATTCAATGATTTAACCAAATCAGGATATGGACATTTGAGCTGTAACATATCGTTATCGTGATCTATAGATTAGTAAACATGTTAAATAAATTCTACGCAGTATGACTCAGCATCTGTACCACAACTATACTCATATCATAACATATCTAAATCGTTTGAAAAACAAAACTTAGTAGAATAACCTGTGATCATTTTAAAACATACTGTGAAAAAGAGAATAGCAAAGAATGAATTTAATTTATATTGAAACAATTAGAAAACATTTATAGAGACGTATTTTTATCAAATTGTTGTCTTGGATGAAAGCGTAGCCAGAGCCATTTTACCAGTTACCAGGAGGAAATCAATATAGTCGGCCAGGTGATCCCGTGAAACCCCGCAGTCTTGACGCGACCCACTGCGCCAACAGAATTCCAAAACAGAAAATCCCGTATAGGAGCATTCAGAATAGGATACTATACTAGTATATTATTCAGAATAGGCCACTTTAAGAATATAGGGTTGTAGCTATTGCTGATAGGAACCCAATACGTCAGCGAAGGTGTACCATGTCAACTTTGATATTAGGAAAACAATCATAGTCCATTTTATATTGGTCGGAGTTCAGTAATTTCTCACTAAGATTGACATGTAAGGGGTAAATAATATCAACATGTACATATTCAAAGTGACAACTAAGATTGACATGTACATGTTCAAAGTGGCAACTATGATATGTACATAATCAAAGAGCAACTAAGATTGCCATGTACATGTTCAAAGTGACAAATAAGATTAACATGTACATATTCTAAGTGGCAACTAATATTGACAATCACATATTCAAAGTGGCAACTAATATTGACAATCACATATTCAAAATGGCAACTAAGATTGACAATCACATATTCAAAGTGGAAACAGTTACACATATAGGAAACAGAAAAGTAGTATGTATATGGTATCAGTAGACATTGCTCCCAATAAAAAAAACAAGCATGTTTACCATGCTGATATATAATAATAGTACTGTTATAAACATGTGAATAAAATGATACACATGGACGTAGTATCATTCATTAGAGAGATATAAAGGTACATGTCTGTGAAGAAAGATAAAAGATTAACATTTTACACACGGTGAAAAGAAGAAAACATTTTAACATACTATAAAATGAAAGACAAGCATTCGTATGATTTGTAAGAGAAATATTTATATGATTTGAAAGATAGACTTCTGTGTTAAATGAAGGAAAACATTTACGTGGAATGAAAGAAAAAAATTGTATTTGTATGAAATGAAAGAAGCATTTGTATGAAATGAAAGCATTTATATGATTTGAAAGATAAATATTTGTATGCATTAAGAAAAATACAGTTACATAAACACAATTACATGAATTCAAAGATAAATATTTGTATGATTTTGAAGATAGAAATAAAATATACATATACATGTTTATGAATAGAATAGATAGCATTCTAGAAGATAGATTGACTTCTACATACACATTTGGACCAAAACGTCATGAGCATGTCTTCATTGCGAGATATCACTAACTCATCAGTCAAAGTCTAGTCCAAGTGTCCTTAACTACACAAAGAAATCCTTGATGATAGTACAATATGGTTAATTAAAACCTTTCTTCCTGTTTCCCCTAGTGTAGCATACTCACAGAACATGGCAATGACATTACTACTTCCGGTTGGCACCAAATGAGCGATCCCACTCCTGCATGGTATGATAACGCATTAATCCCTAAGCAATGACAATCTTTACAGGTATAAATGTAGCTGTATGATGCTTCTGTGGCAAGAGATCAGAATCACTTGTCATTGGCCAAAGTCAATATTCACACACAAATTCTGTCGTAGAAGGCCATATTTATGTAGTACGTATCCGTACCTGGTGATCCGATATTAATCTAGTCTAACGATTTAAATAATTTACACGTGCTGTTGTGGATAATGTCGGGTTGATACGGATGGTAGATTTATCACCGAACAGTGTGTGTCTCACAACTACCATTCTCATCATGACACCAACATACCAGCTATACTTACACATAAATATGCAGTTCCCTCATTGATATGCCGCAGCCCGGTGTCGCCCTGCTGTCAGCCTATCGATCCACGCAACACTATAAACAGCTACACGGAAGTCCCCAAGTCCTACAAAATATTCCACTGGAACATCAAAATAACGAACCTCCAATCTCCCCGACTAGGTGTAATCAGGAGCAGCCATTTTGTCTAGAGCGTATCTTTGTGATGAATTGTTTACGGTAGCATGCTTGGGTCGGATATTTTCATCGTACACGCTTGCGCGAACTTTGTTTCCATGGTAACACTATGAAATAATTTAGTTCAGCATCTGTACCTAAGCTGGCGTGCAAGTGTGTACGCGTAGTGGATGTTGTTGCTGTGAATTCAAACCTTGGTTATACTCTTCAACTTCTCTGCGAGTTGTACATTATATAACTATCATTTCAGGACTTGGTACAAACGTTTGCCATAATATCCTTGTGTTTTGCAGAAATCTATATTGTGGTTATATGTGTCATCTCGTCACTGATTAAGTATTTGTTCTCACGTCACTTATGTACTGTATATATCTACATTGTTCGTTACCAGCAAAAGCTACAAGATATGTAGCATTTACAACTTTTACATGTATTTACAAATATTATGCTTATAACATTGTAGTATTGATTTTTTGTTGCCAGCTCGTTCTCGTGTAAGCATGATATACACTCAAACTCCGATGTTTCGAAGTTCAAGGGACTAACAGAAAAACTTCGAAACAGCGGGATTTCGAATTATTCATGGTTGACAATAGATCGATGTTTTCTTGATATATGTATATATATGATTTGAATGTATATTTGTTGTTATATGTTTTGTTTTGCTGTTTGTATCTTGGTGAAGGGGCCCAAGAATCTTCATTCGCCGTCGTATATATGCGGAGTTCATTACAACATTTATACTGTGGGGCTATAGCTGCGGCAAACATAAGTATAAAATCAGAGTTATAAGCAAAAGCGCTAAAGCAGAAGGAATAATCAGACAAAAACCTGGATTATGTATATAAATCCGGAGAATCTGTACAAATTTACACAAATACAATCATGTCAATACCACTATATATGTGTGTGAAAGCGCCAGAAACTTTTCAATTTAAACACACAAATTAGATATTAAGCATAAAACATAATTCAGCTGTCACATGTTCATAGTACAAAGGATTATAAATCATATCACAGTAATTTGCAGACTATTAGGCAATCTTTATAATGATAATTGATATTAACGTATGTTCAGCATACTCAATGATGTAGAAGCGACAATGCCATGTACATGTATAAAGAGTGGATATTGACATTGCATTTTTAATTGTTACCTTTTCACCTGTCTGTATCAACACCTTTTCCGTTGAGAGATTGGTCAGATTGAGGAGTTTATCCTATAACTGTAGGCCTGGGGAAACTATGTGCTTTGGTACTGGAACACATGTTATGGTTTATAGCCATTATACTAATAGGTCATCAAATAGGACTCGTTAGTATAATTGTGAGCTATAAAGTATTGTCTATTGGTATAGGGAGGTGTTATACCCAAATTAATGACATATGTTTCAGAACCCAAACACTAAAGCTATGACATATAATCTCTGTAATCAGAGGGGCTATCCTGGCACAATGTATTGCATCCATAGGGTAGAGTAGGGCCAAAGACCTTTAGCGTACTGTCGAGTTAATTTACTGGGAAATTTGAATTCGAACAATGTGTGTGCCATAGAAGATTGTACTGAAATTATTAACACCTTTTAATACAAACTGAGAGTAAGATACAGCAGAGCCATGCATAGCAAGGCTGAATCGTCTAGAACAAGTCAGTAATGCTTACAGCATAAAGTGTTGATATATAGAAGATGACGAAGGTACAAATCAGACAAATCTGAGGGAGGGGGTGTGCAATGGCCCCATAACTCAATGAATTCCATAATTTTCAATACTGAATTTTATAACAAGGACGAGCACTGTCTGTATAGTCCGAAACGCGTCTTTATTTAAAATTATTAAAACATGACCTGCTGGTTACAGCAAACCTCGGGAATTAAAGTCCACATTTAAAGCAATGTTTGCCACATGCAATCTCAAAGGATTGTACACCTTTCAATACAAATCGGGATCAAAAACAGAACAAATATAATTTCAACTGTACCATATATATCGGTAGAATCTAGTAATATTGTATCTATTAGTAAAACAGCGCCATGGTGTATAAGTATGCGGAATAGAGACATATGAAATGGTCCGATATTCAATAAACATATAAATTATAAATACCAATCAGTCAATATTACCAATACCATTCTGTAGATAAATATTATGATAGTGAAGGTCAAACGCGGGGCTTGCGTCTGGACTGTCTTTTTCTAACTGCAGAAAATAAAAGGTTGAAATGCGTTCAAGAAAATAATTGAGGAAAATATTAGTTGTAAGTTACGCAAAGAAAACGTGAACTAGCAGAACATGAAAACATGATATCTTCAAAGCAAAATGAAATAATCAGTGTGACAATCGTAGAACGACATATTCAGAAATAAAATATAAATTGAACTTTGTATGAGGTCAAACGTGTGTTGTGAACCCCGATTGATATTAACCGACGTAAAAGTTCGAAGTCGATACTATTCTATCAGTTTTATAAAACAAATCATTTTCCGGATATAGCATCATCATCACTTTTTAAGTAGCTATTGTATCCAACGATATGTGAAAATGATACCTCACTCAGCACCAGACACCATTGGCACTCTTTCTATGATTATTTTAAAACAACTAAATGGCGTCATGTGATATCTAAAATTAAAATCGCGAATCAATATTTCTTTCGGATAAGAATGATTGACATTATTTTATATCTGAGTAAGAAAAGCTCTTGAAACTAACTGACAAATAATAAAATATTTACAGTGTACTTATATATATAATGTCATTTCATCTTTTTTTACGACAATGAAGTTGACACAATGTCGATAATTAGCCACAAGGAAAAAGAACTTTAATAACCAGTTCGATAATCCAACAAAATTTCATATCGAAAACATGAAACAATAATTAGTGTTATATATTTCTGATTACATAACAACAGCCTTCATCCTTTTCTTCATAATTTTTAACAGATCAATAGATAGATGCTTGCGGCAAGAAATTGTCAACACTAAATTATCAGATTTGTCAATTCGTATAGTGGTTAACCAGTTGAGTATATGTCAATTAAGTGTGGATTTAGATTTTTGTGGACGAATGATTTTGTAACGCATAATAAATTATGAGATATTCAATATATGTACACCGGTTATTTTGGAAGATGGTCGCTGAAATATTATGGACTTGTATCTGTATGGGCGTTTATCTATTTATATTTGATAAAAGTTTTAAATAACGCATAAGATACTTAGTTGCCATTACCCTGGTTCACGCTTTGAGAACATTGCAAGGTCTGGATTTGACCTAGATTAACATCGCGTACGCCGTCGATGAAGCAGGGGACGCTCACTCTCCCGGAACATAATAATTTTTATGCGTTTTTCGTAATACTTTTTCAATGGTTTCAGAAGAGTTTAGAAATAATTCTGAACCAAATCGATAAAATAAGGGTACGCTGTAAACAACACTAATCAGACAGGTTCTCAGCACGGTAAGCGTTAGAAGTACAGCATGTTGAATCGAAGTTCTTATTGAGGGCGATTTCGTGTCCACATCCCATGCCCGATTCGTTTTCTCATATCATCTCTGCAATACCTGTCCCCTACCGGCTCCGGCTAAATATAGTAACAGTAACCTTGACCTTAAACCCCTGAAACTCGCATTTGTCCTTATTATAGTCCTTTATAATTGCGTACTTAGACTGTAGTATTCATTATGCAGGCGCGGATCCAGGAATTTGAAAAGGGGGGGGGGGGTCCAGTAATTAAGTGGTAATGCGAGCGCCGTAGGCGCGAGCCGAATTATTTTTGGCGAGAGGTCTGGGGGCCAAAATTTCGGAAAATGCAATGATTACAGCAAATTTTTCAATCTTTCGGGGATAAGATTAAGGGATTCCCCCCCCCCCCCCCCCCATCCGCTAGTGTCATTATATACACTATCGAATAATTAATGCATTAGTTCTATTTGCACTAGGCATGCAATTTTTAGTAGCAAGCATTGTGACTTGTTAAGAAATCATAACCAACCCCCATACGCATAATATATATAGACCGTTGGTCTCTGTAATACCAAGTATCGATATTCAAATAGCTGCTGATATTATAGAGAGAAACGTGGTTGTAAAGTAAGCAATTAACGAAAAAGGGGGTTTAAAGCGCCAACAGCATTCATAAGGTGTTCATAACTGATAAGCTTAGCTTGGCTTTTATAACGGATATTTTAGAAGGTGGTATGCGTCATAACTTTTATCAAGAAAAGAAAAGAAAATCAAATATGCTCCTCCTCCTCCTCCTCCTCCTCCTCCCCCTCCTCCTCCTCCTATTTTTTGTTGTAAAAGCAATACTTGAATTCAATAATAGATAAGGTAGGTATTTAATACGTAACAAAACTTCACCATTCAAGTCTTTCACCCTCCGTGGCATTTAAAGATAAGGACGAAAAATTCAGGAGTAAATTAAATGAAATATGTAATGTTACTTTATGGAAGAGGAAGTGCAATACCACGTGACGTAATTCATTAGTAATGATATTAGAGTCACAAAATAAAACACGAAAAATAAGACAATCGAAACATCTTATTCCGTAATTCATTGACGAAATTGACCGAAGACTACGATTGTCTATTGTGTTAATTATAGTTAAGATTGCTACAAGTGATAATGAAGCATTGTCTTTACCTTGAAGAACGGGATTCATCCGACTTAGTTCAGTTCTAAGAAAGAAAGACAATCCCATTCGTCTGTCTGTAACATAAAGACATTCTAGAAAAGAAAAGAAAAACATCCATGAAACATCCCTTCATCGCTTATCCGAGACATATCGGAAATGTTATAGGATAAATTGTTTCTGTTTTCTCTACCTTGGATATGTTTGTTTGATTCAAACAAGACACAATAAATTAGAAGTAGAAGAAAAAAATCCATTACACATGCCTCAAATGGCTCGTTGTCCAGAATAGCCCATGGCGGTTGAGAATACATTCGGTTTTTTTTTGTGTTATAACTCCATAACTTAACAAATATTTTCAAGTTAATCCTTATAATTTAATCCCTGCAAAAATTCACTTTATTGATTGACTCGTGTCTTTTAAAAATCATTACGCCAATCAAAAGCGACGTTACAGACTGATAACATAAATTTCTAAGCCAATGAAAATGCGTGTTACTAACAAGATCAAATTATTATGTATGACATGTTGTTATTATCATAGTGTTCATTATGAAAACAAGGCCCGCATTATCCATGTACATGTTGATCGTAGAAGGCGAATAAGCTAAAAGTGCCCCCCCCCCCCCCCCCCCCCCCCCCCATGAAGACTCTGTGTCTTCTATTCAGACGTATCTCCTTGCAAACCGCCCCAGGTTTTTGCGAGGACGTTAAACCCCTATAAACAGAAACAAAAACTCGTAATATATGAATTTGCTACGTGCTACATGTACAGAAGCAGTAAACAAACAGAAGATAAAAAATAAAAGTTATAACTGTCTAAGTGTTTTAACTTCTTCCCAGCTATATCATTTTAAGGTTGGGTACAGAATTATTTTTTCCAACAAGATCAAGGCATCGAATTTCTCGATTTCAATTGTGCTTTGCAGGGCAGTGACAATGTCTACTCCAACAATGTTAGAGGATAACACGGCGAGAAACTTATAACGGGTGACGTCGGTTGGCGTCAGAACCAAAAAATAGCCAGAGATCTTTAGCTAGCTGAAGTATGACAATGTCATGCCTTTAATGAGTACAAAAAGATAACGCCAGGCCAACATACATTTTTTGTAGGAAGCAAATGTCTTTTCATCACCACAATGGATTTTGCTTCTTAAAGAGGGTGTCAAATCTTTGGTACTTTACAACCTCATCAGTTGTCATTTAAATATTTGATTTTGAGGCTCAACTTCTCCTTCACTAAACATCCCCTAAAAAGTCACTGAATGTACAACTAATCTGCATCTGATTAATTAAGTTTAAGTAAATATTCTCCACAACGTCATCAATACAGCATCTTTGATAAAACATCGTATTTCACTCTCGTGCAACTTGACGGAATTTCCAGTGTGTCTGACAAATCTGATTGGCTGAAATTACGCGAGCTCACAGAACACTCGCACGAGCGTTCAATGCGATGTTTTACCACTGTTTTAGCAATGTAAATTGATTGTACGTGCAATGCAACTGCCGCTTTTACATAATGTAGGTAGTCAGAACATTCGGACTACATCAAGGTAAATATTTTATCACTGAGTAATCACTGAGTATGCAAATGGCATCCGTCACAAAATTATACATTCCTGTCATATCTTTAACATAACTAATGAGATTTTTTTTAAATACTAAAAGCTAAAAGATTCTACCTTTCTGCATGCGTATCTACTGTACAAAGTATATACTCACATATGAAAAGGAACATAAGTCGGTGGTATTTTCTTTTTCTAAAATAGTGAGATAATCCCAAAATCAGATTAAATTTCCTACGAATGTTTTATTTATTTAGTTGTTCAGTAGATATGCATTTACTTATTCATTTATTTATTTTCATTATTTCCTTTAGATATCGATCGCTCTGACCGCAGAAAGGCAGACGCGCCTCGATACGGAAGTAGAATTGACGGAAAACGGAAGTGCGTTGTACTTTTAGGAAACATGGCGGCCTACATGTGTACCGTGTCTTTGGCAGTTGCTTGTTTTTGTCTTTTCTTGGGTGTATTTGCAGAATGGAATACGAACGATTACCTCAGGCGAGAACACACACTTGTGAAGCCATATCAAGGTGAATCATACGGATGTGCTGTCTGCACCGCCCTTAAAAACCGGACCCACCCTCTGAAGTACCGGTTGGTCAGGTTCCCATGTCCGGAAACCTTTCTGATAAGAAATAAGTTGGAGTAGACTTAGCGATTGTGTGCTTAACGCATAATGAATATAACTTTATATTACATATTCAAATATGTTAATGTAAATTTTACCATTTTGTCACTAACAATTTGTTAATCTATATCGGGAATAAACAGGAAATATCTTTAAAAAAAGATATATAACAGCATAGTTTTAATGCTTGTGGTTGTAATGTCTTCTTCGTACAACCTCCGTCAAAAATGACGATTACGGTCAGTTTGTAGGTTGGATGCTATTAAAAAAGTGAGGGAATTTAGTTACAGTGAAAGTTTTTTTTTTATTAGTTTTTTTTTTTTTAGTGGAAACTATAAGATAAAAAGGGTGTGTTTACGGTGTATGCTTGAGATCATGAGACATCAAGGGCTGCATTGTGTATATGTGCCTTGAAGATCTCTAGTGTAGTGCATTGTACTGCTGCCACCGGGAGGAGGTTCCATTGTGTTATTGTGTGTGGGAAAAAGAGTATTTGTGTGTGTCATTGGTGGCAGATAGGTGTCTGAAGGTGTAGGGGTGTGTTTGCCTTGTCCTAGGGTCTGCTGGGTGCATGGTGCCGTGTGGGTCTATTGCAACATGATGGTGAATGATTTTGTATAGTAGTATAAGTCTGGTCTTGAGTCTGCGTGTTTGAAGTGTGGGCCAGTTGAGTTTATCCATCATGTCTTGTACTGAACTTGTGTTGTGGTATCTGTTTTGTACGTATGGTGCTGCTCTGCGTTGTATTTTTTCTATCTGGTTGATTTGGTTTGTGTTGTGCGGGTCCCATATGGAAGAGCAGTATTCTAGTTTGGGGCTCACTAGGTCTTTGTATGCATGTTCTTTTATATGTTGTGAGTTTATTTTCAGGTTGCGTTTTAGGAAGCCTAGTGATCTGTTGGCATTTGCAGTGATGTTGTTGATGTGTGCGTCCCATTTGAGATTTTTCTGTAATGTGAGTCCTAGATATTTGCTGGCGTCGACTTGTTGCAGTGTGTGGTCGTGCAGTTTGTAGTTGTATGTTGTTTTTTGGTGCGTTTGTTTGAAGTGGATGTAAAACTGCTGGTAAAATAAATTAACGAACTAATGCGTTTCAGCACGGATTACAAAATTATATCAGTTTGGATCATTTTTTGTGATAATAAGACTGCATTTGAATCAGGAATATAACTTTATTGTGTCATTTGAAAAGATGCATCCACTTGTTCAGCTTGCATTCAGTCTTAAGTTTGTTTCGTTTTTAACTGCATACGTACCTGTATTTTACATTTACCGCTACATTGACCAATCACATACTTCATCTTGACCAGTAACGACACTTGTCGCGTCATATCCGTGGCCAAAAGGATATTATAGTATACGGCTATGCCGAAAAAAATCACAAAAGCTGAGGTTATCACTTGTCAGATAAAGACGTTTATACTAGGTTATTACTATAATACAAACGCCGCATGCATGCAACACTCCTAATGACAATGACATGTACATAAACCCCTGAAATTGGGATATTGATACTATATTCTTAACTTTATATGATATGATATCTTAATTTTCAGAATTTCAACAGCCTGTGAAGTTGCATTTCTTTGAGATAAAATTGATAAGAAGTTTTTATTTTGCGTAGTATATAAAAACTTAACAAGCATATTTATAGAGGGTTATCATTATGAGAAGCCTATATAGATAAAAAAAATATCATGAACTATTATGATCACTCTCAATTTCATTAAAATCATATCTGGATCTCTGCTCACGTTCCATAAACTCCACTCCTCTACGTGATGTAGCAGAGTGTAATTTGTAGAATTGGAGTGTAGATCAAAATATGATATTAATCAAATTGGACCAATTCTGTCCTCTGAAATTTATGTGAGAGGTAATGTGAAATATTGTCCTTAGATATATATCCTGTCCCCTAGATAGACATCAAATCTTTTGAGATGTATGCTTAATTAGTCTGGGACAAAAGCACACTGCAAGATGAGGGTATATAATTCTCTTGTCTTGACTTTGTTCATGATCAGATGTCGAAAAAAAAATGGTACAGACAAAAATGTTTATTAAATGGTATCCAAAACCAACCATATATCCTGTAACAAATATGTTATTTATCCAAAACTGCCCATTTAGTTACTTTATGCCATTCCATTCCAGTTTTGTTGTGGTTCGGTTTCAGCAAATGTAAATTTTCTCACGTGAATGATGTCAGTATTGCAGTATTTATAGTATACTTTGTTAACAGATTGTCAAAAACAATTTTACAAATTATCCTAACTTTTGTTTTACAGATTGTATAATGCATGAATATTTCAACTGGTAGGATAAATTATCTCATTTGGAAGAAAGTATGTGTGAAAGTTGTTTGTAATTGTGCACTGTTCATTATTTAAGCAACTTTAATTGTCTCCTTGACAACAATGGGTTCAACAGTCAAAGTATTTTGTATGTAGTACTGTATTATGGTGTGGGAGGCTGCAGTCGGTTAGAGCACAGGCCACCTATAACCTCAGGTGAAGATCTGAGGTACACGGTTCAATGCTCCCTACCCATGTCAGTTTGTGTTTCTCAGGAAAGTGTACAATTTCTCTCTATCTCTCTGTCTGTCTCTGATAGATTACTCTATTTGTTCTATTAATGATATTTAATTCTAATATTCAAAGAACAAAGGAAATTTTCTGTTTATCCGGTATCAGTTTTATTAGATGTTTTACCTGTATGTGTAATCATGATATCATAGCGGTTTGGACAGACAGTGGTAACACACTTGCCTTTCACCTATATAGGTAGCCGAAGCTCAATGTTCCAATTGGATGTGAAAATGTATGGGATTCGGTGACATGCCTGACCACATGGGTTTCCCCTTGGAGTCTGGGGTCCTCCCACTCTAAAATCCCTCAAGTGCTTCCAAAAAATAAGAATTGTGAAAAAATAAAAATAAATAAAGATTTTTTTTAATGATGATACATAATTAATTGTCCTACAACATACAAAGACTATCATTTTATTGATTGATCTGTAATAAGACTGATTTGATTCCTTTCAATAGGATCAGGATCATCGATGCCTTTATGGGACTTTGTTGGAAGTACTCTCGTCACTAATAACTATGTACGTCTGACACCAGATCACCAGAGTCGACAAGGAGCCATTTGGAATACTCAGGTATCTTACAACCCTATATTCAATAATCATAATATATAGACTTTAGAACATGCGAATCTTCTTTAGATCTAGAGGTGGAGCCAGCATTGTTACTATATTTAGGTTCTGTTGGTTCTGTTTATCCGTTGCCTGGACACCATTCAGTATGCAGGGCAATAGAAGAACGGAGGAAACTAAGAGGAGTCGATCACAACAGGCTCAGGATAAGTTTAATATCTTCTTTATTTGAATATGTCATCAAAGTCAACACAGGCTTGTTGCATTTTATTCCTACTCCTAATTTCATCTCAAGTTGTTTGTAATATACCCGTACCCCCGGTATGTTAAGTATTACATCTGTCTGTATATCATTTTAATGTAACACAGAAAAAAAGTTTCTTTATATAAACATCTTGTATAACATGCATACCTATGGTTGTATGTAACTTATAACATACAAACACTGCAGAGTAAAGAGAAAAGTACAAGGAGTAAGATTTATACTTGTTGTATACACATATTTGTTTCATATTTGGCTAAATTGGTTAAAAATGCAGCATTTTTCTGCATTGTATACTTACACATATATAAGAGATATATTTGTACAGTGTTTTGAAAGTCATTTTATATTTTTTGCCCTGCTTGGCACATTTTGTCGATGTCTATAAATTAATATTTCTTGTAAGTGGAAGGAAGATAACTCTTGTCCATGAATTGGGATGTTGTAGGGACCTGTCGGATTAGAAACTGGGACTTAAGTATTTATTTACACAGCTAATGTACATGAACTTAACCAAAAAAGAAAAAAAATAATAATAATGATAGTAATATTAATAATTTCCCTTGCTTTCCAGCAAAAATTTTCTTTGAATAATAGTTATTTTAATTTACATGTAAAATGTATTGATTAATTAAATGCAATATGTTAGGTAATTGAAACAAGTACAGCCATATATCAGTTTACTTTAAATCATACACTCTAGGTAAATCAAGCTTGTCTGATTTCCTGTTTTTGTTGTATGTTTCTTATCTGGTATGTTTTTCACTTCTAGGCATGTAATACCAGGAACTGGGAGCTCCATGTCCAGTTTTCTGTGCACGGTTCAGGAAGTACATTATTTGGTGATGGAATAGCAATATGGTATGCCAGGGAGAAAAATAGGCTGGGTAAGTGCATTATATTCACAAAGTTGGTGTTTGTGTGCCTTAAGTTAAGTTTTAAAAAACAATAATGATTTTTAAATTGTTTCATGTCAATTTCTAAACAAAATTTTTCCGTCTTAAAAGACCTAACAGCAAATCTGACACTATAATTATCCCCTCGCGACGAAAGTCGGGGAGGGGATATAGCGTTCCTTTCGTACGTACGTATGTTCACTTTTTGTCAGCGCTCTTGCGACTTCATTTTTGAACGGATTCTGACCAAACTTCATATATGGGTCCAGCATGGGAATACCTCGAACGAGTTCGTGTTTCAGGGTGCCAAGGTTAAGGTCAAGGTCACCGTTACTATTTTTAGAAAATCTTTGTCAGCACTCTTGCAACTTCATTTCTGAACGGATCCTGACCAAACTTTATATATGGGTCCAGCATGGGAATACCTCGAATGAGTTCGTGTTTCAGGGTGCCAAGGTCAAGGTCAGCGTTACTATTTATAGAAAATCTTTGTCAGCGCTCTTGCAACTTCAATTTTGAACGGATCCTGACCAAACTTCATATATGGGTCCAGCATGGGAATACCTCGAACGAGTTCGTGTTTCAGGGTGCCAAGGTCAAGGTCAATGTCACCGTTACTATTTATAGAAAATCTTTGTCAGCACTCTTGCAACTTCATTTCTGAACGGATCCTGACCAAACTTCATATATGGGTCCAGCATGGGAATACCTCGAACGAGTTCGTGTTTCAGGGTGCCAAGGTCAAGGTCAATGTCACCGTTACTATTTATAGAAAATCTTTGTCAGCACTCTTGCAACTTCAATTTTGAACGGATCCTGACCAAACTTCATATATGGGTCCAGCAAGGGAATACCACGAACGAGTTCGTGTTTCAGGGTGCCAAGGTCAAGGTTAAGGTCACCGTTACTATTTATAGAAAATCTTTGTCAGCGTTGTTGCGACTTCATTTTTGAATGGATCCTGACCATAATTATGATAACTATCAGGAAATGAAGTTGCTAGTGTGAGGCGTAACCAGATACTGTTGAATGCATAACAATATATACCATATTTATCTGGCAATGAGCCCATGCCTGATAATAAGCCCATCCATGTCTATTGCAGTTCAGTGCAAATGACAACTGATGTTATTTCAATGTCCTGCAATAACCCCACCCCCCATTTTGCGTCAGAGTTCATGTGTTAGCATGCGAGGGGATTTGTATCGTTTGCGATGCCTTGTTTAAATATGTTCTTTACAAAAGTGGAGAAGTATATTAATTACATGCATGAAGTAAAAATATATATTCGCTCTTTCCAGGTGCTGTGTTTGGAAATGCAGACTTTTTCTCTGGATTAGCAATTTTCTTGGACACATACAGTAATCACAATGGCCCCCACAATGTAAGCATTAATTTGGACTTGTAACATTGTAGAATTGATAAGATTTTTTTCTATGCTAATGATATAACTGTAATGTAATTTGAGAATTTGATTTAGCTTTTACTCAGTTGTGAAATGATTAAACAAACATGTTTGTTGCAGCATGAACACCCCTACATATCTGCGATGGTAAACAATGGCTCAATGAGTTACGACCATGACCGGGACGGAACACACACACAACTGGCCGGATGTGAAGCCAAGTTCAGGAATAAGGACCACAGCACTTACCTGGCTATTCGCTACCATAACAACGTACTCAAGGTCAGTTTCCATGGTAACAAAACATTCTTTAGGTTGGGATAAAGCAGCAATTATATCATACATATTTCATCAATTTGAAACCAGATCTCTCGCATTTTTAACACAAATATTGTCTTTCAGTGTGATCGCTTCAAATTGCCATTTTTATGTCGCCTGCAAAAAGCAGGCGATATATAGGCATCACTATTTTGGCATTGGCATCGGCATCCTGGTTTACTCAGAGGTGCGATTACTCGAGTTCCCTTGGGCCGATCAATCTCAAACTTCATGCAGATCTTCCTTAACAAAATTGCTTGCAATGGATTGCTTTGCATGTCTGAATGTCATAGGTCACGGTCACTGTTGATAAAAATAGAAAATTTGTTTCCTTGTGATTACTCAAGTTCCTTTGGGTCCATCAAACTTAATTTTCATGCAGTTTTTCCTTACTACAATTGCTTGCATGGAATTGTTTGTTGTTTTATTTTACTGGGCCAAAGGTCAAGGTTACTGCTACTATAAATAGAAAACTTGTTTCTGTGCAATAACTTGTAATCACCCAACTTTCTGCACAAGTGACATATGCACTTCTGTGGAAGTATTATTGGGAGTATCAACATTAATTGAATGTTGTTTTCAAGCTTCAGTATTGTGTATATAGTAAGCAACACATTTTTCTAACCTGAGGATCATGTGATATTATCATTAATATTATAAGTCTTCAATTTAAACATAACTGTCCTTGCAACCATCAAATCTACAATTTGTTTGGAGTCTTTGTACTCAAATCATGCCAGATATAGTGAATACTTTTATAAGTTTGGGTGGTTTGTATGTCAAATGTCAGTTTTTGAGGGTAGGAGAAAATCCTGATCTTATGTTTCTTTCTCCTCGGCAGGTTTCCATGGATATTGATAATAAGAATGGCTGGAAAGAATGTTTTGAAGTTCATGGCATCAAATTACCACTTGGATACTATTTTGGAGCTTCAGCAGCCACAGGACAGTTAGCAGGTAGAGGATATTTCATAATTAACATGATTATTGAGTAACTGGTAAAATATATGGCATTCTCAGATTCTCGACACTGGCACAGTTCAAAGCTATCCAATCATAAATCACATTAATTTTCACTTTAGGCTATTATTTCCCCCTAGTCTATAAAATAAAAAAGTAATATTGAACCACATAAATTGTATGGCAGGGCTGTGTAACAAATGTACTAAACTGTGTCAGATGTTTACGTAAAATTTTCCTCGATTTTAAATATTGAGAAAAAAGGTCTTGTACTTATAAATTCACTGCTGTTGTAGGCAAATTGGGTCTATCATCAGGGCAAGGGACTATGAAAGCTGAGTCGCTTACACCGTCAACCTACATACCTCAGATGAAAATCTGGGCTGCAGAGTTTGACACTCCCTATCTGTAGCAATTTCACCTCGTCAAGACAAATTTCTTTTCCTGTCGACAATCAAAGGAATCATTTATTTGATTTTTCTCCTTTTTCTTTTAAATACAGATAACCATGATATAATATCTATGAAGTTGTATGAACTGGACCCACCAGAGGGGGTAAGTACTACACAAACACAGACATACACATACAAGTAGTGTTTCATTTCTTCCAGATTCTTCAGATATTTTGTATCTTCGGAGACATACATGAGTAAGTTATATTACATAAGTAAATTATATTGTTCTGATGGTATATAAAATAATATTATATATATATATAATTTTTTTTTTTTTTTCAGTTTTAAAATCTTTTTATTCATTCTTTTGCATATTACTAGTACATGAAATACATAGAAAAAAACCCATCAATTATGGATACAGTTTTACAGCAGCACAATATCATTTTTGAGAAGAGCATCAAGGGTGACAATGAGTTGGTATATATATACATAATAGCAACATTTTAGAAAATGCATACATGTATATATATTGAAACAATGTTTAATGGCTAACAGAAATAAAGTATGTATTGAATATAATAATGATATAGATTTTATAGTGACCAGAGTATTTTTGTGTTCATGATAGATTTGTGGTTTGAACAACTACTAAAATGTATATTTTCGATATTTCAGCAATCGGATTATTGGGGATTGCCCATAGCCGAAGTGTTTGATGCACCTCGAGGTATGTTGTTCAAAATTATTTAAATGAATAAGTTTGACTTACTTCATGTTATAAATTTGTTCCAATTTAAATTATTAACATTTTGTCAATTGAATATTGAAGCTTAAATCTGAGTTAAAAGTAAATATTTACAAAAGGTTTTATTATTATTGACAGTACTATATTTACAGTTTAAAATACCAGGAAAAATATTTTCCTGTATTTTAATGTGTATAGCATAAAAATGAAAACTTTAAATTTTAATGAATATCTTTAACTAAGATTCTTCCAAAGGGAACATCTTATACAAATAAACAACCCTGTCTCAATAGTTTCAAGTTTTCCGCTTCTTAACCCTTTGATGAGGAAACAGACTCTTTTCACATTTGAAGTCATCATCTTGGCTCTTCCTATATGTCTACTTCAAAATGATGTAACCATGACAACACAATCCAATTATGAAATCATCAAAACATATTTTAAAGTTAAACTTAAAATATTACCAAGAAAGTTTCACCTCTGTTTACATATAAATGCTATATAGCAACAAGAAAAATAGAATCTTATTCAATATTTAGAAAGATATGACATTTAATGCATTTCAGTATGTAAAATTTAGCACATCTACGATCTGAATTGAACCATTGTTTTCATATTTGGCTTGACATTGATAATGAGAAAATATATATATTTTGCATATATCTCCTTTATATTTTGTTTCAGATCGTATTGAGGACGTTCGGTCAAGCATGAGTGGTTGGAAAATTTTCCTCATCATTATTTTAGCCATCATCGGTCTGGGTGTTTGTGGTGTGGTCGGATATGTAATATTTAATAAAAATAATGATTATACACGTAAACGCTTCTACTGACAGCTGCCATGCTGTTTTGATCTAAAAAATCCATCAATTTTTTTGTACATCGAAGTGTTATGCACCACAATCAACTACAATTGGATTTTGGATCTTAAATGTACTAAGTGTGGTGTCATTTAATTCCATTCCAACTTGAATAATATTTTTAAAAGAAGGCTTTAAAGAAGAGAAACATTTAATGATTCAAAATTAACATTATGTTGAATTGATTTATATGAACAACTTTTGTTTCCAAATTTGTGAAGTTTTAAAGCTGGAAATGTATGCATTATCATGGTCAACAATTGTACAATTTTGAAACATTTTACAGAAATGTCTGTTGCAAGAATGAAAAAATAGTGTCAACATAAACACTAAATGAACTTCTTAACCAATGTCATACATTTTCGGTATCAGCAATACTTTTATACCGTGAATGTTTGATCTGATAAACATGAGGGTAAACTAAACCTTTAAATCTGAGATGATTTCAGGAATTGATAGTCTTTAAACTTGAAGGTGTTCATTTCCCCAGAAACTGATTGGACCTGAAATGCATTTCTAAATTAAATCATTTGATAGAATCTGTAATCTGTAATATATTTTTTTACAAATTATATTTTCTGTCCAACATACCTATAAACAATGATCCCATATCTTTTTCAATAATTCATGTTTTTTTTGTTTTTTGGTTTTTTTTGATAAGTTTGATTTTCTATCGTTATCTTTAGGCACTGTTATTAACAGAGCAGGAATATTTAGTAAAAATTCTTTTTTTTTTTTTTGTAAAATTAATGGTTTTTTGATAACTTTCCTGAAATGTAAACACTCCCACAAAAATAATTTATTTCAATAGATACATTTTATTATTTGAAGAAATGCAAAATTACTCTCCATAATTTTGATTACTCTGAAAGTCAAACAACTTTCGTGTCTGAAATAGTTTTTTTTCTACATAGATTCATGATTATGAAATTTAAAAATAATTCATATTTAAGTGTCACTGGTGTATGGCTGGTGAGAGTATGTCTTGTAAGTCGGTGTGGAGAGGAAAGGTGTGTCTGAGTTGTGTACAATGTTAGCCTCATACTGTACTGTAGTTATCTGCAAATAAGCCCCTGCCCACAAATAAGCCTTCTTCATTTTTGCAAAAGTGGTTCACAAATAAGTCCAACCAAAACTAAAATACTAAACTTTTGCTCAAGGGGATGGGGCTTATTTGAGGATAGATATGGTACTTAACCTTTTACACTAGAAGAGGGGGCTTATTAAAGGATAGTTACAGTACTAAACTTTTACACTAGGAGAGTGGGCTTATTCAAGGATATATAAATTACTAAACTTGTGCAGTAAGGGAGGATTTGAGGATAAATACGGTACAAAATTTAAACACTTAGGGTGTGGAAGGAGTGTGTATGTGTTACTTATTTGAGGATAAATATGGTACTAAACTTTTACACTAGGGGAGGGGGCTTTTTTGATGATCGTTGCAGTACTAAGCCAGTAAGGGAGGGGGCTCTAACATTACCTTACGCGGGATTTTTTTTTTTTTTTAATTGGCTTTGTTTTTAAAATGACTATAACTGTAAATATCACCATTCCCTTAATTTAGAACTGCTCACATGTTTTGTAAATACTTATTTCAGTACAAAACAATACCATAACTATGTGTATATGTTCTACAAGATTATGCATATACTGGTAGTGCATGTTACTGCTTGGTAAGCAGGATGCTGCGCAGACTCGTCACTTGTTTGATGAGCATGAAATCTACAGTTATATTAACTTTAATAGTGTTGGCTTTTTGTAAATAATGCATCTCCCATGAAAACCAATTAATTTACACTATTTATTTTACAACAAATGTGAAACAAGTTACACCAACTTATATTAATGTCTCTTGTTGACCCGGATGGAAGTGCGTGAATGGTACTGGTGCGGAAGAAAACAGAAGTACCCAGAGAAAACCCATGTTGTTTTATAAAAATATATGAAATTTAAGTCTTGGTTACATTTGTCTGAGTAATGGTGGTCAATGTATTACCTGATTATAAGCATGAAAAAAGCAGGATGTGGACTGCAGGTAAATCATTAAGTTGATGTAAAAGACAATAATCTAAGTAAAACAACATAATGTTGGTTTTTATATGTTAACCTTACTTGACAACTTATGTTATGTCCTGATGAGAGTGTTTTTTTATGTGGCCATAGTATAAAAACACGACTGTTCACAGTGTTTTATATATTATTCAAGTCTTGAGAGTGTTATAAATCTACCGTCACTGCTGACTTGAGTTAATAATTGTGATTTCAGGAGTGTAATACAAAGGTTGTTCAAATATATTAAAATCTGGTTGTTTCAGATTTTGTAATTCAAGAAAAACGGGAGATTTTAAAGGCACACTTAAAGTTCGCAAGACGCGTCTTTATACTTCAATAACTTCCAACCCATTTGTGGTGACTGTTACTGTGCCATGTTGAGAAGTTGTGTAAAAAAAATGATGAAACAATTTGAGGATATCCAAGTTTGGTATATTAAGTTATACAAACAAAGAGGTCAATATATGTACGATGTACCTTTAAGCTCCATCTGATTCCATCAACGCATGTTGAACGTAAATTTGTGTCGGCGTGACTTATGTTTGAATGTGTCTTGTAGTAATTTTTATGAAAATTCACATATTGATATATTTCTTTGTAAATCGCATTGTAGAACATGATCTATTGAATGTATACTGCTTTGTAGATCTATCTATATATTACAATGGAGCATCAGGTATTCTGTTTTACATAATATAACCACATTCCGATGGGCCGTTCTGTAAACCGCTTTCAATTACTGTTCTAGTTTTATCATCCATATCCCATCATGCATCACACAAATCACCAATCACATTCATTGTTTTATATGTATGTAAAAATTTCGGTTAGTTTTGATGTTCTGTACATACTACTTTAAAAAGTAGAATTTATACAACTTCTCCGTACATCCCGGTAACGATGGCGATGGTGTATAACAAATGTTGTCATGCTTAATAGGAAAAGATAGAAAAACCGTGGAATATGTTGGGAAAAAAGAAAAGTGTTAGGAAAACCGTGGAAAATGTTGGGAAAAAGAACAGTGGCTTCACCTTGGTACGTGTATCATTAAGATGTACAATATCTTGATGAGGTCAAATTGCATGTTGTTTTGTTTTATATATTGTGTTTGTCTATATTTGTACGACAATGATTGTCATAGTAATAATTCAAAATATGGAAAACTAGTTCATGATCTAAGGATTCGGGCAGTGTTTAATTATCTCCGATATATCCTTTTACAAATTCAGCGAAACTTCATTGGTTATGTGATATATGGCAACCATACTAAGTTACTTTAAAACAAGGGTATTGAAGTGTATAACAAATCTGTGATTTTGTATATATCCTCATTATGGCGCGATGATATAAAGGTTCATGTGCGTTTTAATTTCTGTTTAGATTGAATGAATTAAAATATGATCACAAGTGTTTATTATAGCTATTGTGACACAGCATAATTTTTGTTAATTAAAGTTAGTATTAGTCACTATTTCTAAAATTCATTGCAAATCTTTGGAAAAATGAATAAATTGTTTTTTAATTGTCAAGCTATTTATGTCAATATTCAGGGAATATCTTTTTGGTATATTTAACAATATTTATTTAGTTTATTTTTTGATCTGTTCATTACGGTTAATTTTTGTTAATTTGAATAATGTAATTAGGACTTGATTTAAATTTTTGAAATTTTGGTAAATTTCAATAAAATTATTTACCATAATATTGATTCAAATAACTACAATGATTATTATTGGCTTAAGGTGTTCTATTAAAAAACAAATCAGTGAATTGAATGCTTTAAAAAAATTGATGTTATTCAGAATCAAGTCAGACATTTCTCTCTATGTACACACTTAAACCCCTGTATTATTTAAGGAAAATTTCATCAAAAAATCAAAATATATGATTCATCATTATGAAGGTTAGGTTGTTTTATTAGAAATGTTTTTGTCGAATTTGAGGAACTTTGTCGTTTTTTTTTGTTGATAAATGAGTTTATCCTTATATACGTTTATATCTACCATAATAGGTTACTAATCTATGTCATAAAGTCTGTGTTCGGCTTTCCTTTGGGTAATCACTAACAATTAAAATATGCCCTTTATCCTGGCGTCCTTGATTCTCCAGGGGTTACGTTCACTTTCGCTCTCTGTAGCCCTTGAATATGTCATGGCAAAATTGATAGCACAGCTAACTGGCTATTTGATATGTGTCAGAGGAAAATCTGACCAATGGCCAAGTTCAAAGCTGAAGAATTTCCTTTGAAGATTGCAGAGGAGCAACAGCCAAGGTCAAAGCAGGTCAATTTTCCAATATGGCGACCTGGAGATTCGTTTGATGTAAAACAAGGACAAGATAGGGTTTTTTTAGCCACAAGGTGGCGGTATAGTCTTTTGTTAGAGCCACAAGGTGGCGGTATAGTCTTTTTGTTTGAGCCACAAGGTGGCGTGACTGGAGCCTTCAATTTTGTCATGACATACTCCACGGATAAAGAGTGCAGAGTCAATATAGCCTCTGTAGTAGTAGGGATGAACAGATGTCTTGTCTATTTCTGTGCTGATTATATAGCATAAGTATACTGTACATGTGGACATTTACGCGAGGGGGAAATTTACGTGAATTATACAAAGGCTGCGGAAATTACCCCCCACGTACATGATTTTGTGATGTAAGTCGTGTACATGGAGCTGGGGCAAAAGAAGAAAAGATACATTGATCACGGAAATAACCCCTACATGTATAGTTTATCTTTCAAAATCGCGAAATTAACTCCCCGCGGGTATAACCGACTTGAATAGTTTACCTATCGAAATCGCGAAACTAGCCCCCGCGGAAATACCCCTACACGTATAATTTACCTATCAAAATTGCGAAATTAAACCCCCGCGGAAATAATCACGTTACAGTACTTGATGCAGCTACCAAATCAGCATTTTACTTGGTGCGGACAATTTAATAATATCGTTATTGGAGAACATTACAATGCCAGTCTACTGATCGTACCTATGAACCTGGTGCTGAGAAGCTGACCTATTTTCTTTACTTAATATTCATATAGATATGATAGTCATGCAATATTTTGTTAGGGGATGGTTGATGTATGAGATTTTCTCACATCAGATGTGTATATGATGACTGACTGGAGTAGACAGATGAATAAATCAGAGAATGATTAAAATATATTGTGTATAGCCTTTGTTTTTCACGTCAAAATACTAAGTGCTAAAAATCTGAGTATTCCGTCAGAACACTGTACATATATACGGTGTGTGTCATGCTATTGGACCATTAGTACGCATGCATTTCTAGATAAAGGCTTCCAAGTCTGTTCAAATGAATAACCTTGACCCAGTTGGATTGGGGTCAAATGTGTTGAGCATTTTATTAGGGTCCCCATGACAGGTGACCTATAGTTATCGCAGTGTCCAACCACCCTTCCGTCCGTCTGTATGTTCATAAGCTTTTTTGTTTCTGGAGATTATCTTGGCCCCTGCAGAGACCAAACTCGGATACTCTATAGGGGTTTACAAAGTTCCTTAGATCAAGGTCACTGTTACTAAAAATAGAACGGAATACAGCTCTTTTGTTTCCGGAGATTATCTCAGATTCCAGAGGGGCAAATTTCCTGAAACTTAACACGGCGTTGCACAATAATGTGAAAGTGTCCAAAATAGGAATGGAAAAGTTCCTGTCGAGGTCAAGGCTGCTGTTACCGAAAATAGGCCGTGGAATATACTGTTAACGTACATCATACAAGCCCTAGAGAGGGTAAAACTTTCTGAACTTTCACATGATACACTGTGAAATGCAGATGTGCCTAAGATCGAGGTCAAGATCACTGTTAGTAAAAATACAACTGAGAATATTCTGTCTAAATAAAAGTTTTATCGTCGATGGAGGTTTCCTTTAATCCAGAGGACCAAATTTTCCGAAATTTCACATGCTTTTACATAGAGAATACATGGTCAGTGTCTTAAAATATAAGCTGTATTTTGGCGAAGGTAAAGAAAGACAAAAGTGGCGAGCCACTTTTGTCTTTCTGTCCTGAGCCAAAAATACAGCTTATATTTTAAGACACTGACCATGTATTCTATTTATCCTGCAACAGTCATCAAAATAATCATCAAAAGTAATCATTTTGAAGTGAAACGGTGTCAAAAATGATAGAAATATGCTACAACGAATGCATCATTTACTCAGCTTATCACAAACATGCTTTAAATGCTACAACGCCTGTATTTACTCAGCTTATCACAAACATGCTTAAAATACTACAACGCATGCATCATTTACTCAGCTTATCACAAACATGCTTTAAATGCTACAACGCATGCATCGTTTACTCAGCGTATCACAAACATGCTTTAAATGCTACAACGCATGTTTTTACTCCGCTTATCACAAACATGCTTAAAATACTACAACGCATGCATCATTTACTCAGCTTATCACAAACATGCTTAAAATGCTACAACGCATGCATCATTTACTCAGCTTATCAAAAACATATTTAAAATGCTACAACGCATGTATTTACTCAGCTTATCACAAACATGCTTAAAATGCTACAACGCATGTATTTACTCAGCTTATCACAAACATGCTTAAAATACTACAACGCATGCATCATTTACTCAGCTTATCACAAACATGCTTTAAATGCTACAACGCATGTTTTTACTCCGCTTATCACAAACATGCTTAAAATACTACAACGCATGCATCATTTACTCAGCTTATCACAAACATGCTTAAAATGCTACAACGCATGCATCATTTACTCAGCTTATCAAAAACATATTTAAAATGCTACAACGCATGTATTTACTCAGCTTATCACAAACCTGCTTAAACTGCTACAACGCATGCATCATTTACTCAGCTTATCACAAACATGCTTAAAATGCTACAACGCATGTATTTACTCAGCTTATCACAAACATGCTTTAAATGCTACAACGCATGTATTTACTCAGCTTATCACAAACATGCTTAAACTGCTACAAGACATGCATCATTTACTCAGCTTATCACAAACATATTCAAAATGCTACAACGCATGCATCATTTACTCAGCTTATCACAAACATGCTTTAAATGCTACAACGCATGTTTTTACTCCGCTTATCACAAACATGCTTAAAATACTACAACGCATGCATCATTTACTCAGCTTATCACAAACATGCTTAAAATGCTACAACGCATGCATCATTTACTCAGCTTATCAAAAACATATTTAAAATGCTACAACGCATGTATTTACTCAGCTTATCACAAACCTGCTTAAACTGCTACAACGCATGCATCATTTACTCAGCTTATCACAAACATGCTTAAAATGCTACAACGCATGTATTTACTCAGCTTATCACAAACATGCTTTAAATGCTACAACGCATGTATTTACTCAGCTTATCACAAACATGCTAAAAATGCTACAACGCATGCATCATTTACTCAGCTTATCACAATCATGCTTAAAATGCTACAACGCATGTATTTACTCAGCTTATCACAAACATGCTTAAAATGCTACAACGCATGCATCATTTACTCAGCTTATCACAAACATGCTTTAAATGCTACAACGCATGTATTTACTCAGCTTATCACAAACATGCTTAAAATGCTACAACGCATGTATTTACTCAGCTAATCACAAACATGCTTAAATGATACAACGCATGCATCATTTACTCAGCTTATCACAAACATGCTTTAAATGCTACAACGCATGTATTTACTCAGCTTATCACAAACATGCTTTAAATGCTACAACGCATGCATCATTTACTCAGCTTATCACAAACATATTTAAAATGCTACAACGCATGTATTTACTCAGCTTATCACAAACATGCTTAAAATGCTACAAGGCATGCATCATTTGCTCAGCTTATCACAAACGTGCTTGAAGTGCTACAATGCATGCATCATTTACTCAGCTTATCACAAACATGCTTTAAATGCTACAACGCATGTATTTACTCAGCTTATCAAAAACATGCTTAAAATACTACAACGCATGCATCATTTGCTCAGCTTATCACAAACATGCTTGAAGTGCTACAACGCATGCATCATTTACTCAGCTTATCACAAACATGCTTTAAATGCTACAACGCATGTATTTACTCAGCTTATCACAAACATGCTTAAAATGCTACAACGCATGTATTTACTCAGCTTATCAAAAACATGCTTGAAGTGCTACAACGCATGTATTTACTCAGCTTATCACAAACATGCTTAAAATGCTACAACGCATGCATCATTTACTCAGCTTATCACAAACATGCTTGAAAATGCTACAACGCATGCATCATTTACTCAGCTTATCACAAACATGCTTAAAATGCTACAACGCATGTATTTACTCAGCTTATCACAAACATGCTTAAAATGGTACAACGCATGTATTTACTCAGCTTATCAAAAACATGCTTAAAATACTACAACGCATGCATCATTTACTCAGCTTATCGAAAACATATTCAAAATGCTACAACGCATGTATTTACTCAGCTTATCACAAACATGCTTAAAATGCTACAACGCATGCATCACCTACTCAGCTTATCACAAACATGCTTAAACTGCTACTTGACAGACATCGTATAACCAACCTATCTCTAACTTAAAACTTACATCGTGTACACAGAAAAATAACGTCATAAAAACGATATCTTTCCAGACCGAAAGTGACATACACTATACTGCAACGTCCTTATTTTTGGGGTACTCAAATTTTAGGGCAATGGTGAATTGGCGCACCAACAACACTTGTTATAGAAAAGAATATAAAGAATCGGCAATAAGCACAATAGAATATGTCGTCATATAATTCACAGCAGTTCAACAAAATAGATACTCCAGTTTTACATCATACAGTTCCATGGCATAAAAACAGTATGTGCCTCTATGACAACAACACATTGTTTTGAATTGTAAGGAAAGTACGGTAAACGTACAAAATGTATTTGGTTTTATCTATGCGACGGCACCCGCTTCCGGTTCAGAAGGTGAGCGCGTGAAATCCCTCATATCCTTGTTTGAAACAAAGAAGTCTTGTACGGATAAAATAGAACAGAAATGTAGATCAATGATATACTACTGTATCAATTTACACCTATCATTTTCATGTAAAAATAACACGATTCATCTATATCAACATTGTATGTGGTGTCCACAAGCACACCATTCACCTCTGGGTCAACCCTTGCCGGGACTTCATTCATCCAAATAAATTGAAGTTTTATTAAAACACCTATTTTCAAAACAAACACTGCGCCACCAACTCACATGGGAAGTAATATCCATTGATCAGAACGTGAATAAAAAGTATATTTTTACCAAACGGATGCCGCTGATGTTTCAACGAAAATCTATAATTTTGTAAAACTATTCCATTATCTTGGGTTTGGATACTTTGACATATTTGGACACGCCAATATAGTCCTTAACAAACTAATGTGGGGACAAACACGAATGATTTAGAGTAATGACTATGTACACATCACCAATCGTTAACTCTTCTAACAGTCCACTATAAGGTGATGGGTATCTGATGACGCATTTTAACAGACACTGATGAACTTCCGCTAACTGCTAACGCCATTATCAGTAAACAACCATCAAATAAAACGCATTAATGAACTATTCACTCGAACCCTGATTTTCTAGTTAGCTGTCAATTATTGATGCTCTCATCATCTTTCTTCTGTAAATATTTCGTCAATCCCCATATCCTTACGCCGTAGTACCAATTAAGGCTTCCGTTAATTGGTGACATTAATTAGAAGTCGGCTTGTTCACAACGTTTCATTAATAAAAATCTATGTTTATTACTTTCGATAACCCCTTCCTTTCTTTTGTCCAGTAATAGTGCCTTATGTTCGAAACCTACATGATGCAGTTGCTAGGTACTGACCGTACGCGTAGGCGGGTGGTTTTTCTCCGGGTACTCCGGCTTTCCTCCGCCTCCAAAACCTGGCACGTCCTTAAATGACCCTGGCTATTAATAGGACGTTAAACAAAAACAAACCAAACAAACCAAATGCCTTATGTTGGTCATGCTTCCTTAAACTTAACAGCATCATGACTGTTTATTATTATTATTATTATTGATTTTTGTTGTTTTTTGTTTTGTTTTATGTATTATATCGTTAATATAAATCCCTACAAAGTACAAACATCACTTTGTTTTAATACCGGTATGTGTGTATGTTAATAAACTAATTCGATTAGCTTTGACCTGGAAGGTCGGCCAATGAATTGTCGATGATCACGGACAGACCTACAACTTAAATTTTCTGTACTTCCTAAGATACTAGTAGTGTAGTACTGTAATAAGGAGTGTCACATGTGGTACGTTAGGCCCCGAATCTACAAGAGCATGGGACGTTTTGTCCGATTTTATTTTCCAGGGTCCATAATGATCTCTGGTCAATTTTCCACTTGGTTAATTAGTATCGACCAACACAAGAGTTTAATATAAGGTTGAATTGTTTCTCTTTTGCTTTGATAACTAACGCAAAAAAACAAAAAAAAAAAAACACAAAAAAAAAAACAACAACAACAGCAAAACGTTAATAAAAAAAAAAAAAAAAAAAAACAAAAAAAACCCAAACAAAAACCTTCCGATCGTAACCTACAAAATATCATGTAAAGTCTGATTAAATTTTACAGCTGACATACTTTTTCTGATAAAACATTCACTGTAATTGCCGTTTAAGGACCTATTTATTAAATCAGTAGCTCGAATCATCCTTCAACATACAAAACGTACTTGTATTTGGTTCATATCTATTAAGCACGACATAATCCGGCCCTCATCTTTCATCATGTTCCGTTACAGAGATATATTAGTGTACCTGATGGTATTGTAAATAGGGTAACCATAGAACGAATTAACTATTTACACAGTACAAAAATCGATAAATCGATTGTCAATATACTATTATCACTACTGACTAAAATTCCATGATAGATGGAATGACTAGCATATTTGCTTAAAGCTTGACACCAGTAAACAGAAGTAGTCAGAACACAACAAAGCTGGCCGTGTGGGCTGACATTGAAAATCTTTTTTTTTTAAAGTAGGTCAAAGGTCACTGTCAAGGTCAGCAGTTCCGCAGATGTAATGCCAATTTAAAGGTATTTTCACAAGAATCTCACATGTCAAACACCTAAACTGTATCCTTATTAATATGGACATAACACTGCTTTATAAAAACTGTATCCTAGCTATCGTAGGTTAACATTCTATGACAGAGGTTTGGGTTTTTAAAGTAGGTCAAGGTCACGGCCGCAAACGCAGTACCAATGGACAGATCTTTTCAAAAGGAACACACATGTAAAATACCTAAGCTGTATCCTCAGCAGTATTGACACAACACTGTTTTATAAAAGAAAAAAAAACCTAGTTGTCTGCCGACGACGTCGACGCCGCTGGTACAGCAATAGGTCCGCTAAACACCGTCTCAAGCCTTTTTTGGATCAAAATCCAGGAAAACCAAGATTTTCCCTTCGAATTTGGCAAAAATCATTATCTAGCTTTTTAAGCGAATGAAAGGTCTCGTAAATGAAATCTTTCAATGTAGATACGAAACGTTCCATTATAGACGAGATGATCGTATATATGTGTGTAGTATTAACTCTTTTAAATGGTGTTGATGTTCGTGGTTTTAATGTTTTTCGCCAGTAGCTGAAAGACAAAAAAAAAAAAAAAAAAAAAATCAATTACACTATGAGTCAGAAAAAGACGTTATGGGGCGTGTATCTAAAATACAATATACAACTGTAATATATAAGTTTAAATTCCATTGTCATGTGATGGTATCTAAAATACAATATACAACTGTAATATATAGTTTTAAATGCCATTGTCATGTGATGGTACGTGATCCAGTTAAATAATTTCCCTGAACAAATTTGTGTTGATACCAATAATGTTCAGTAAAGTGAACCCATTATGTCTATGTTTACAGTTTTTCTATTTAGAGTTTACAGGATGCGGTCACGTGCATGTCGAGCAATATAACGTCATCATGCCCTGGTTACCGTCCCTTTGTTCACAAACACAGTGATACTGACAAAGGGCCCATTCTTTGTCAACCTGTTAAGTAATTTTTTTACGTTGCACAACCATTCCTGTTTTGAATACAACTGATATCATCAAATCGATAACTTCCGCCATATTCAAATGTTCATTTGCTGTGTTTACGTGCTTCGTTTACATAAAAATATAACAGAAATATCGCATAAATCTGTACTTGGTGACCTCTGGAGATTTGAGACATGAAATCATGATATCATGGGTTTGGTTCTATAAGCCTAATCGTCTATAACATAACCATATAACGACACAAGCTTGTTCCTTCCACGATGTTTAATGACAAAAATACGATAAACAGCAACACTCGTTCTCATTTTGAGAACATGACATTGTGTGTATTTGACCCAGAGTTACATGTCGGGAGTCCTTCATGAAACAGAGGACGCTTACAACTCCGGAACATGTGGTCTGATACTCCTTATGTCCATTTACTGTCGCACTTTATCCACAAGTTTGCTTTTTGTGTGTTAAATACCCTGCATTATATTTTATGTATATGTTGTTGAAGAAAGCAGTTATCTTAAACAGATATTTCTGACAATACTAATAATAAAGCCAGAACAGGAATCTATTTTTTTGTTGTTGTAGATTTATGATTTATTGCGATTAAAACACAGAAGGAAAATTATACGTAACACGAACTTGAAGTATCTAACTTACAATAACTCTACAAACTGCAAATCACTTGTATTTGGCGTAGGATTTATTTTCGCGTTAACACGCGCGGAGACTCCATGGCGAATTCAAAACGCTCGCGATTATTTGTGCGAAAATAACACTTTAAGATGACAGCTAAGCTGTCGGTTTCTGATAGAGGAGCCTTGCAGAGTCCATGACTCCAAAAACTTAACATTCGATAATTTAAATTCTTATTCATTTTCTTCAGACAAACCAAACTGTCTATTACGTACAGTAGACCTTGTGCCGGTTAGGAATCAGGTACAACCTCACAAGACATCATCACACCAATTATATTCGGAATTCGCCCAACTTCTCCAAACGGAACCCTCTGTAAACCGAACAAATGTCCAGGCCGCATGCAAGTACGGTTTATAGTGGTTCCACTGTATTTGCGAATCGATCAGAAAGGAAGCCAAGGAAAGTATATCAAGATGTCAAATGTTACAATGAAAAACAGGTATTTTTTTTATTCTTAATTCAATGCCATTTACGAGCATTTCAATACAGAAATAAACTTACTAAATTAGCACACTTAAATTTTAGCGTAAAAACAAATTAAAACAGATTAGTTGAATGATGAATTTGCACACCAACAATGAAGATAAACTACAATTAGCACAATCATGATTTAGCGGAATCCGTCTAGCATGAATAAAAAGCCAACCCCCCCCCCCCCCCCCCCCCCCCCCCAATATAAACGCTAAAATAAAATTACCGCTAAAATATGTACATTTACAGTATATGACAGATAAAACGTGTTGAAGCCTTTAATATCCCCAAGGTAAGGGCAATGTATCACTCTTAATGAGACGTTTGTAAAGCTATGGTCGAAGCCCAGTAATTATGGTAAACTGTTGCGAAAACTATGGTTCTATATAGAGCAAAACATTTTACAGACAGTAACTTCTTAAACCGATATACATCACTGGATTACCACTCTCATTCAACTCCAGTTCATTATAATTTGTACATAATGTATTGTATTGATGATGTATTCGATAGGCTAATATTGCACAACATTGAAAAAATAGATGAGCATGGATATTCTAGATCAGTAAAGAAGAAGAAGAAATTTGATTAAAAAAGACTTACAATGGATAAACTCGATGAAGACAGTGTGACCGTTTATCACACATGAAAATCTAGGACATTGGGAATATAATGCACAAATTGATAATAAGAGCTATCTATGCATACTTATGAAGGACTTTATGGCATATTAAGCACTGCCCTTTGAAGAATGTTCATAAGAAGTAGAACAGAATCAATTCTAAGCTACCAAACACCCATTTCCTGAAGACTGAAATGTCAGCGAATTCCTTTTTTTTCCAAAGAGGAATATTCCATTTATTCATATTTTGACATCGTGTTATCAATGTTGAATAAGAATTAAGTAATCCTTTATTATTTAGACTTTATTCATCAACCTTTTATCCAACCAGAGCCATCCCTTTTTTCCATCGGAGGAAGCTGATTTTTTAATCATTTTTATAAAAGATTTGAAAGGAATTGGTCAAATATCCTATATGGGCATAACAAGGTGGTACAACAGTTGCATCCTCGACTTAGTCACGGGGCGATAAACAAACTTATTACAGACATAAAACTAATCATGTTTAAAAAATATTACAGGTATATACTAACTGATTACAGGTATACTAACTGATTACAGGTATACTAACTGATTACAGACATACTAACCGATTACAGGTATACTAACTGATTACAGACATACTAACTGATTACAGGTATACTAACTGATTACAGACATACTTACCGATTACAGGTATACTAACTGATTACAGACATACTAACTGATTACAGGTATACTAACTGATTACAGGTATACTAACTGATTACAGACATACTAACTGATTACAGGTATACTAACTGATTACAGACATACTAACTGATTACAGACATACTAACTGATTACAGGTATACTAACTGATTACAGACATACTAACTGATTACAGACATACAAACTGATTACAGACATACTAACTGATTACAGGCATACTAACTGATTACAGGTATACTAACTGATAACAGACATACTAACTGATTACAGACATACTAACTGATTACAGACATACTAACTGATTACAGGTATACTAACTGATTACAGGTATACTAACTGATTACAGGTATACTAACTGATAACAGGTATACTAACTGATTACAGACATACTAACTGATGACAGACATACTTACTATATATTAAACAAATTAACCAAATATGGAAATTACACATTACAATTATACTATCTGTATAATACGTGTATACTGGACTTACTAGTGGTAGTTCACTAGTATATCATATATAATATATATAGAACTATTACAGTCTGTCTAGTAGATAGTCCAGATTATTATACGAAGTCACATCGCAGCTTCTGTTAATTTCTTTAATTAACTTGATACCATTGTAGTGATTCTATCATCAGAGTATGAATCTCCAAACCTTATGTTTACTGAAGGAAACGGTCATTGACCGATGTTCGCGTCCGCTTTAAAAACAATCGACAACGCTGTGGACTGAGTGAGTGTCTATCTACCCAACTCGACAGCGGACTGTTGTCTGGCACAGAGATCTATTACCTAACTAACTCCACTGTAAACTTTATCTAAAAGGAGGGGATGTATTATATTGACAATTCCAGTGTGGATTTGGTTCATAAATAGATTATTTAACCAACATCACAGAGGACAGGATTATATACATACGGATATATCATTTAACCAACTTCACATAGGACTTGATACACAGATTATTTAACTACATTTACACTGAAGATTGATGATTTGATTAGTAAAGAATTTATTTACCAATTTCTCTTTGAAAATTGGACTTGATTAATATTGAAGTATTTTGTCAGAAACGCCACAGTGAATCTATTCATTACTTCTAACTGGGAAATGTAAAGACACCAACTCGCCAGGGTGTTGGGAATGACTGATAGTTTTCAGATGTTTTGTGTAGCCAAGACTTCTGGACTTCACCTATAACGACAAGACCTAAAAGATGGAGAAAGCCTGCAATTTTATGTGGATAATTCTTCTTATATATGGTAAGTACATATGGTGAATATCTCGTTAAAACTAAAGACAGTCGGGTATATGGGCATTATAAAAGTGCATACTTTCCGTCAAGGTATAATGTTACATTTCAGTAAATATTCAAGTTATGAAAACTTTAACTAGATGAATACTGAATACATGGCTAGTATCTAGACTAGTAGATTGGAAGGATTTAGGTTTTGGAGAATGCTCAGTGTTCATGTAACCGTCACTTATTTACAACAGATTCTTGACATAGCTATGAGGACAAACATTGTCCCTCTATTGCTCAGCTTGTTGTGGAAGAGTTTATCAGACTAAGTCGAAGGCTTGCGGTCAAACTTTACATGCAGGCATAGAAATGACGGAAAAACACTAGGGACAGCATTTATTTATTAATGATCACGTGGACAAATTATTAGACGCCAAACTATTTTTAGATTTTAGTCCATTTTAATTTTCTCCTTCCATCTTGATTACCACGTCTTTTTTCCTTTGGACCATTTACTAATTCTATGACATATGGTTGAGGTAGGTTTATATGAAAGATGCTAGATCTGTGAGAGAGTCATTGTAATGGTATATTATTGTACTAGTATTTCTATACGCTATTTCCATCCTCCAAAAGCTACATACTTTATTTTTCCATCCTCCAAAAGCTACATACTTTACGCTATTTCCATCCTTCAAAGTTACATACTTTACGCTATTTCCATCCTTCAAAGTTACATACTTTACGCTAATCCCATCCTTCAAAGTTACATACTTTACGCTAATCCCATCCTTCAAAGTTACATACTTTACGCTATTTCCATCCTTCAAAGTTACATACTTTACGCTATTTCCATCCTTCAAAGTTACATACTTTACGCTATTTCCATCCTTCAAAGTTACATACTTTACACTATTTCTATCCTCAAAAAGTTACATACTTTACGTTATTTCCATCCTTCAAAGTTACATACTTTACGTTATTTCCATTCTTCAAAGTTACATACTTTACGCTAATCCCATCCTTCAAAGTTACATACTTCACGCTATTTCCATCCTTCAAAGTTACATACTTTACGCTATTTCTATCCTTCAAAGTTACATACTTTACACTATTTCTATCCTCAAAAAGTTACATACTTTACGCTATTTCCATCCTTCAAAGTTACATACTTTACGCTATTTCCATCCTTCAAAGTAACATACTTTACGCTATTTCCATCCTTCAAAGTTACATACTTTACGCTATTTCCATCCTTCAAAGTTACATACTTTACGCTATTTCCATCCTTCAAAATTACATACTTTACGCTATTTCCATCCTTCAAAGTTACATACTTTACCCTATTTCCACCCTCCAAATTTTTGCAATTCTATATTTCTCGTTTGATTTATTCCTATAGTATTGATGCCATTTTATGCATTTTTGTAAGAATCAATGTATGCATGCGATGTGTTCATGTATTAAAGTGATGTTCAATATTTTGTACAGTGTTTTGAACTTTCTGGTACTACACACCATCGAGGATGCTGCAAAATCCGTTTGATTCTTAAGTAATTACATTAAGCTAAACAATTATCTTTCCATTTTGGTAATCAAAACAATATTGATTTTTTCAGACTAATCATTGTTCGCACCAATAGTAATACAATTGTATCCACAACTTGTACTTGTGACTTATACAATCACAATCTACAAAAAAAAACCAAAAAAAAAAACATTTGCTACAGAAATTATTTTAATGACTCATTTCTGTAATGCATTTCGATTTTTTTCATCCCATAACCTGTATTTCCGTTTGATAATTTTATCTTAATCAATTCCCCCCCCCCCCCCCCCCCTTTTTTTTTAAAAGGAAAAACATTGAATCAATAGTATCTACACTTGTATTGACAATGAGCGATACTATTGGTACCTATCCTGGCTCTTAGTGAAACATAGAAATTATCGTTGAGAGGGTTTCTTTCATTTTAGTGTTATGCCGATCATGACAATTTTTTTTATGTTGATGTAGGAATTTTGGTTAAGTAAGGACACTGGGATACAGATACGAGTATATAGATACATATTTTAAATGTCATATGCTTCATTTTATAGATTTACAGGCTGCACATTCTGAACTGAAAGAAAAGCCTGTCTAATCTGACCTGATCATGATATTGCGATCATTTCTTCGTTAGAAGCTGAAAACGGCAGGATCTATGCTATTGTGGCTGTGTTCTTGGGCAAAACAAGTTTCCCAATTTGCAATGGATGGCATGCGAATGGTCTATTTTATGTTGTTCAGTGAGGTAGTCATCAACTACTAAAAGGAGACCCGCCTCAAAGCGACCATGGCTGTTCAATAGGCGATAAACCCGGAAAAAATAAGATAAAGTAAGATTAAATTTTAAAATAAGTAAATAAATAAATAGATAAACATATATATACAGTAGTAAAACCTTATTTTGCAGTTTACATAGTTTTGATTTCAACAAGTTTCATTTCATATAGAAAAAGGATTGAACAAAAGTTAAAGGTAACATTGAGTAGATAATGTAGTATGACATGTTGAAATTTCAAAGTTTAGTACCGGTAGTTCACGTATAAAACATAAACAAAATTAAGTGTGATAATTGAAGTTTGAAGTAAGGGCAACATTTAAGAGTTATCATTATGTAAACAATGGTATATTCACTAGTCACTGGTCATGTGGGCAGTCATTTAAAAATGTACATTGTATTTTTATTTTCATTATTAAGATATTTAAGAAAGGAAGGATTTTGTTTTTCAATATTTTTGTGGGAATTCGTTGATAATTAGGTTATTCAAGACGTTAACATTCTCTTAAACTTAAAGATTACACTGAACTCATTTTAGTTAACGGCCATTAACGGCCTACAGTCTAGTATACACGTACTATTGGGTTATTGACGAGTTACAAAGACCAAATTGTTTAACCCGGATTTGACATAGATCTACATGTCTGATGTCGTCAATGACACAGAGAACGCTTGTCATCTAGGAACACATATTCTTGATGTACTTTTTCACAAGTCTCCATGTATATTTATATATTTATTTCATAAATATTTGTCTTTGTAATTATGTTTCGATATTTTTCTAATGTTCTCTTTATTAGTAACAGCTACTATCGACACTCAACTCATATACCGACGTCACTCCGTTTTGTATACTTTGATTTCCAAGACGTTCTTGTTTGGTGATTCTAAAACAAGTTGACAATAACAATGAAAGCGCGCGCGCACACATAAACTTACACGAACACGCACACCCACACACACACAAATGATTTCCGGTAATAATCCACCAGTAAAACCGAAGAAAATTCCGGAATAAAAATTTTCCATAGGAAAGCATTGAAGAATTTAAGGAAAGTGGCTTAATTAAGATTCCTATGAAAAATTGTCAGGTAAAGGAAAATTGATAAGTCATTTATTTTAAATTATAGGTTTTATTGTATTATTTTCATTGGGATTTTATTATTTCTTTAAATTCGGACTTACATGAGTATGGTCCCAACCATCTACATCCAGATAAATAAATAGGTCATATTTGGTTTATAAATCGTATGATAATCGAGCTACGACATTAACAGTTAACATCAATGGTACTGTTTACTCGACTGGTCTCCTAAAAATAACTTTAAATATGTTTGGGGTTACAGATAGGTTAATGGCGACCTGATTTGAATGCGGTTCTTTGTGCAGCCTGGAAAATAAAACGAAATAAGTATCGAAATTTAAATGTGATTTCAACTCATTTTATTTACATAAGCCTACTCCTCATCACCCAGCTTGGTAAACATTGAATCAAATATCCGATACTTTGTTAATGCGAAGATAAACCTATATGGAACCAACTTGTTATGCATCTACCACTCAACACCACAGAAGTCCAATATTTGACACCTGCTAATCTCATTTATCAGACACCTGTATCAGATTAATCATCTGAAAAAAAATTCCTTTATTTATTTAGTTAAATCCAAACAAATTTTAGTTGAAAATTAAGTAATGAACAAAGCATTTATTCCATTACAGTTAGCAGTGATATGAAAAGTGATTGCTTCTGAAACCTCGATTTGTTTACATTAGGCAGACACAATTGTCCGACATTATGGGAAAGTGGACGATAAAACCATTGTTTGCTTAGTTTGCTATTGTTTAATGTCCTATCAACAGCCATGGTAATTTAAGGACGCCCTCCCCTGTTTGCAAGGTATTTGTGTGCAGTGTATGTGTGTATGTTTTGGGAGGCTTCGCTTTGTTCGTGTTTGTCTTGTGATAGTAGGGAACTGATGTCGACTCTATAGTGCTACCTCACTGAAGCATACAGCCGAAGACACCCAGCAGGACACCTCACCTGGTCAAAGTATACGCCAGCGGGCAAGCCTGTCGTCCCACTCCCAAAATTTCCGAGCGCTAAGCAAGAGTAGTAACTACCATTTTTATAGATTCTGGCATCTAAAGTCTTCCTCACAAGGTCGAACTCTCAACCAAGAGCCAAAATTGAGGCAGTGTTAAGGGAAACACTAGGGAGAATCAAGGTTATTTAGAAAGAAGAGAGAAACGACAATATCCCAAAGGCAGGGTTTCAAAATGGCCTATGAAGCAAATACGATAACTTTATGTGCTATTGGTAGCCTCCTTCCTCCTACCTTTAAATTAATATATGCAAAGCAAGATGTTATAATTTTGAATAGATACAGGAGATAAAAAAAATTGATCGATTTTGAGAAAGAACTTGCTCTTTTTACATTAAGCGAAATTTTCTGAAGGTGAAAAATACAATTTCCTATCGCAGTCTATTCGTAATTATGTACTAAAAATCATCTCCAAACAATATAAAATAAAATTGCCCAAAAATAGTAATTAGGAGTTTTGTGCAAAGTTATTAAAATTGATTGACAATATTGCTGTGATTTTTAAAAAAGAACAACGACCAAAGGGGATAATCTGTTTTGCATTGAGATATAATTAAGTGAACTGAAATGAAATGCTTATAACTGGTTTCATTAGTACACAGAGACACCTACACTAATAACAAACTAAAGTGACATTTCCACCTTCAAAATGGCCGCCATGTTCCCTGATAACCACAAATATTAAATGTTCTTTCAACTGCTTAATTAATTTTCTGACAAGAACGCTACATGAGAATTTATGTTGGTTTACACATTAAACCACCTTATCTGGGATCAAATATGGTTTCCTCGTCCTAGAATCTGATTGAACATGTCAGTGTTGGTCTACATCGTAGTTCTTCTTGTCCCAGTCGACCATACCTAATACCTGGAAGATGACGGTTGGTGGCGAATTCTACATTACTTGAGGTTTGTCTTAAACGTTTTGACTTTTGGATGCTAAGGCGTACAAATGGTTTCCAAATGCATGTAGTATCCTAAATAGTATATGATACTGGCTACGTGGGTTCATACCCCCATGGTTCGCTGTCCAGTAGGACACTAGCAATAATAATCCTTTATGGGATTAATGGTGTCGGATCCGAACATTGTACTTTTCACTGGTGTGCTGACTGATGTAGCCATCTGCCAGTGATATTTGGTATGTGCCACAGGAGATTGTCCGAAGGTATTCCATGTCTAACTTTGGAAAGTCACAATTATCCACAGTTGCATCTAGTTTGACAAATAGTGACTTGGCGCTTCTGGTAAAATCTGGCTCTTCTTTCGTCTGAGCTAATGTGATGTGAACACTAAGGCGCTCTTTAATTTTGTCAGCATGCGCTCTTTCCTTGGCGTCTTGCTCTGGTGTTCAAACATATATGTGTCCTCAATTTCCATTCAGACAGGTTGTTACTATTCTAACGAGTGCCTCGGTGACATCGATAGTTGGAGACAGGTTGTGTTTTGAAAAACAGCCATTATTTGAAGCGTCCGTCATAGGACTCCACCACCCATCTGGATTTAGTTATGGATCTATCAATGTTAGCTTGCAGGTCGTCATGTTGAGTCTGCTCAGGTTTTAGATAAAATTACATCTTTGTTGTCAAACTACGCGATTCCAAATCTGGCAAAACATTTCTAAACCCTTGATCAACAACGACATTTTCCTCCAGCTTGGAGAGACTACCCATGGTGGCTTTTGTCGCATCATTATCGCTTCCAGGAAAAGGTCATTCTTTGTCAACAATGTAACCATCAGGCAGGGCTATGTTCATGAACTTCAAATAGTTCCTCTTCATCTGGCCACAGTAGGAGAACCTCTGGAGCTTTTGATCAGAACTCTTAGGAATACAAATATCTGCACCGTCAAGTATGACAGTCGCTTGCTAATAAATGCTTTGGAGAACAATGTGTTGTGCTCCAGAACATTTGATCTTGCAAGATATTCACGTCCAAGGAACAATGGAACAATACTTATGTGTGAGGTTTTACTATGGAATGAAATGTTTCCGATATACTGGACACTGACATGTGGAGTTGAACACTGTTTCCATGATATGTATGTCTTTATCTTTACCCAGAACAACAGTAGTGCATCATCGAGGATTTGGAGAGTATATACAGTGTCAATAGGGGACGTACGATGTGAAAGAATTTCTAGAAACTGTGGTTTTGTCCAACCTGCCCAGGCTTTACAATCTGCATCATCCAGAGAGGAGAAGCGCAGAGTAAAGGAAGACTCCTGCTTTAATAGGATATATGATACCTTTGATCTGGAAGGTAACTGTGAAGTCAAAATTCATCTTTCATCGTCAACGTCAAGGTTAAGATCTTTCCCTATAGTATGATGTGAACAAATACGTGAGGACCAAGGACATCACACCTTGTGATGAAAGATGAGTTTGTGTTTGGCGCACTTGGAAAAATGGTCGAGTTTTGATTGACTCTTCATACATGGTGTGCGTTTAGCATGGGAAAACTGGCCATAAAATAGATCCTCTGTGGGTAATAATGCTATGTTCTACCACGTATCATCATAAAATAGATCCTCTATGGGTAATAATGCTATGTTCTACCACGTATCATCATAAAATAGATCCTCTATGGGTAATAATGCTATGTTCTACCACGTATCATCATAAAATAGATCCTCTATGGGTAATAATGCTATGTTCTACCACGTATCATCATAAAATAGATCCTCTATGGTAATAATGCTTTGTTCTACCACGTATCATCATAAAATAGATCCTCTATGGGTAATAATGCTATGTTCTACCACGTATCATCATAAAATAGATCCTCTATGGGTAATAATGCTTTGTTCTACCACGTATCATCATAAAATAGATCTTCTATTGGTAATAATGCTTTGTTCTACCACGTATCATCATAAAATAGATCCTCTATGGTAATAATGCTTTGTTCTACCACGTATCATCATAAAATATATCCTCTATGGGTAATAATGCTATGTTCTACCACGTATCATCATCACTAATTGCGGCTTTCGTTTCTGATAATTCTTGAAATATCTCAATTGATATTGAAAGGTGCTAATATTTTTTGTTTTTACACAGGCATCGACCCGCCAACATGTCAGTTTAAATACTAGTAGCCCCCTAACCCCCCCCCCCCCCCCATAAAAAGCGCTTAATTGGAGAAAAAGAAGCCGTGTTTCGGTGTTACAACTACGTAACTGTCTGAAGTTATGTTTTCTTCTGTATTTTACATTATAGAAGATAATTTATTTGAATTGGTAGAGTTGATATTTTGATTATCTGAAATGTATGAAAGAATTTGTAATTATTTTAGGCGCTGCTTACTTTATTAGCCATGATATGTCCAACCATCGCCATGTTTTTTCCAACCCGAAATTACATTCTTTTAGTTTATTCTGAATCTCAAATGATTATGATCTACAATTGAAAAGTTTCAAGATATTGTTCTGATAGAAATGTATTGTTATCCAGATATACGGTTGAACGAACAAATAACATTTATATGGAAAATCTAAAAGGGTAAAAGAAAAGACCAGTGTTCCGCAAGAGCAAGCTTCTTCGTCTTCTTTCGACGACCACTGTTATTGTTTACATTGTAGGGGCTTCATGAAGATGAGACCAATACAATCCCTCAAATAACTATTTAAATAGTAATCTTAGTGATCTGAATTAACTCACCCTGTAGAACTGCATTGCAAAGTCGCTAAATGTAATGAGCTTCTTGTCAGTGCTACGGAATGATTTTTTTAAACATTGTATAATATTTCTGTGATTATTGCAGTTCCTACCATATGTTGGACAGGGAGAGCTAATATATTGAACGTTTCTAAGGAATCCCAGTCAGATCCATCACTCATCTGGCTCGTTCAGACAGCTAAACATGGTACTTCAGATCCCAGTAAAAGGTGGGTAATGAATGACGTCATTTCCTGTACAGATAGAGCAACATGGTACCTCCGAGACTAGTAAATGGTAGGTAATATATGATGTCATTTCCTGTACAGATAAATAAATATGTTACATCTGAGTATTAAAGTAAAAGAAAAGTACTTGTGATCTGTGGTGTCATAGCGAATCGTATTGTACCTCCGACTCCAGTAAATGGTAAGCAATATGTGACGTCATGTACAGCGAAACACTGTACATCTGAGCCTAGTAAAAGGTAAGAAGTCTATGACATCACTTCCTGTGCAAATAGCGAAACAAGGTTTATCCAGTCCTGTGCAAATTAACACATAAACAAACAAGTTGATCTAGCATATTTTTCCAATTGGTAAAATTTTGTTATAGAATCTATACTATGAATTATTTCTTTCTTTTAATATTTAGATACGCTGTCCTCCATAGTGTGTCACTGGGAACAGGACCGACGACAAATGGCGGAACTTTGGATTCATTTGTGTTCGGAGGTACCTCTGACTCGTACGTAGAGATTGAAAATACGGACGGTGAACTGAATGGGCCAGACGCTATGTGTTGGGCCTTTTATGTTAAATTCCCTGCGGCTTCATCGGAAGCTGTCCTACTCCAATACTTCGGTCGTGACGGCTCAAAGGGATTTCAACTTGTACTACAAACAGATGGAGAGCTGAGAGCCGATTTTTATGACGAAAACGGCCAAGTGTATACATGTACCAGTAGCTTTGGTCTGAATCCGGACAACTGGTATCTTGTGGGAATAAATTTTAACACTTTGTGGGACTCGGATGAACAGTTTGATATTTTCTACTTTGAAACTGATAGCAAGGTAGAAACGGAATCAATCGGGCTATCGAGATCAAATCCCTTCCTGGATACTGAGGGAACAGTCAGACTGGGAGCTGCCCGAGATGGAACTAGTCCATTTAACGGGGAAATGTCCTGTGTTCAGTTCTACAACACTTCACTCATTGGAAAAACACAAAAGAGCATCTACAACCTGTGTGATCCAAATCTTATGGCATCTGATTATGGTAAGACTGGAATCTCCATGAATTATCTAAACCGCTTTGCATTGTAAAGGTTTTTAGTGGTTTTGCCAAACACTAAACGGAAAAACCATCGTGAAAATTGTCAAACAGACTTTGATTTCTCCATTACACTGATTTCCGAGGTATTTTTTCGTAACTTTCTTCTCTTCCTGTAAAATACCGAAAATGGAACTAACTTAAATTAGCAACGAGTACAGTAACTAAAACCTCTTACGTCGTCCAAGTATTACCAGGCTTAGAAGCGTTTATTATTACGTAGTATCTACGAATATGTGACTTCAGTCCGACAAGTTGTCATTTAATCATGGAGCAATGTGTTCATGTAAGATACCTCATAGAATATATAAGTTATTTCTTATAATAAATAAGGTATGATGCATAATTTAGCAAAGTAAAGCGAATAAACGAAGTTTTAGCTTGACATAGATCCTACTGTTGGTGAGGTAATTGACTTCTAACACCAGGGAGATTTCGTTTATCACGGTATAAACGGTTGGGCCGGTTGGGCAAAAATCGTTCTTTATGAGATGTTAGAGATGTTTTTTTTTCTTTTATAGGGATTTTTTTTTTTTTTTTTTTTTTTTTTACAAATTTCAGTATCTGTTGTTATCTTAGTTTAAATTTTTAGTGCCTTTAGCTTTTTAACATATCATTTTGTTTCAACTCTTTGAAACTTTAATCAATGGTTGAATTGTCCCCATGCTGCGTGAATGAAGTCATAATATTACAAATGTTGTTATCAAAGCATAGGAGTAAAACAGTTTGATAGACTTATAATGTAACCTCTGTATTTTATTAGTACCGGTTCTTCCAGTTCTCCTGGTTCTTCTAATGATTTCTTGTCCGGGCCATATATTGTGAACCGTTGACTGAAAGATCTTGACGAAACCAGTATACTTGTACCACCTAAAGGCGATATCTAGTGCACTGCCATTCAGTCACAATGATCTTGACCTCAAGGTCAAAGGCTAGATAAGCGCAAATGTTAAAATAATTTCTAGAATGACCTTTTAAACCGTTAAACCCTTTTCACCCTCTGACAAGGTTGAATAAGTGCGTATTTGCTGGCCATAACTTCTAAACCTTTGAAGATATCTTTGCAAATTTGCAGTACTCTTGCATGACCTAAGTCGATGTAGTTTATAGTGACATCGTATCACTGCGTCCTTGACCTCAAGGTCACAGGTCAAATAAGTGCAATTTTTTCCACATTCTTGTCCGGGCTTTAACTTTTAAACGGTCTGACATCTTATTGAAAGTTGCGGTATACATTTATCATCCGACTGATGAAGTGCGATTCTCCGTCATTGGATCATTGCGATCTCGACATCAACGTCAAAGGTCAAATAAAACCGACTTTTACAAATAATTAAGTTAATATTATTATTATTTATTTACAAATAATCATTCACAGACGAGATGCAGTGTTTTTTCATTGAGGGAGAGACAAATTTCTTTTTGATAAATAGATAAATGAATGAATTATAACATTATGTACGAATTTTGACATTCGTTAAAGCAAAATAATCTTTATTTTGTTTAATTGGTCATATCGTTGGTAGGTGAGCACACAATGGATTTCATAGCAACGACAACTACACCACCAACAACGACAACGACAATACAAACTACAACTACACCACCAACAACGACAACGACATTACAAACAACAACGACAACTACACCACCAACAACTACAACTACACCACCAACAACTACAACTACATCACCAACAACTACAACTACACCGCCAACAGCTACAACGACAATACTAACGACAACTACATCACCAACAACTACAACTACATCACCAACAACTACAACTACATCACCAACAACTACAACTACATCACCAACAACTACAAACTACATCACCAACAACTACAACTACATCACCAACAACTACACCACACAACTCCAACTACACCACCAACAACGACAACGACATTACAAACAACAACTACAACGACACCGCCAACAACTACAACTACACCACCAACAACGACAACGGCAATGCCAACGACAACTACACCACACATAACGAAAACGACAGTACAAACAACAACTACAACACCGCAAACAACAACAACACCATTACAAACAACAACTATACTATCGACAATGACCATACCAACGACAACGCCAATAACGACGATGACTGTACCGATGACGACAACAGAAACTACAGCCAATGCACAAACAACGACGACGACGACATCATCAACAAAGACTACAACCTTAGCAGCAGGAGCAGCAACAACAACAACAACGCCTCAGTTCTCAGGTAAGCAGCGTTATTTTTTTAATATCTGAAACAGATTATAAATATTGGCTGAACGATCTATGTTTAGCTACACCCTAATCACTAAAGACGTTAATATCTGAAACAGGTTTTAATCATTGGTTGTTGTCAAATTCATGTTGTCTTGTCTTCATATTTGTGAGATATTCTAGCTATATTACTGTACATGTAACACATAGTGTTAAGAAATGTATTGCTGACTATTTGAACTCAAATCAAATAAAGGTCTTCAGCAAAAGATACTAAACGCATTGTATAGCAAACCATCTTTATTACTGAAAACATAGCTATCAGATTTAGAACTACAACAGATATGTATATTAATTTTTTATTCAAAATAAAATTTCTGCAATGGAAGACGAATTGTGAACATTTAGCCGTTCCTCTTTCCACAGCATTCCAGGTTCCAGTAGAAAACTGTATAATGTTCACAATGAGAAGTGTTAACGAGACATTTCAGTTGCCCCTAGCAACCTCTGTCGTCACTTCCTCCTCGGAATGTGCGTTACATTGCCACAGGTAAGATAATTATTTATATTTGAGATAACTCGGTTTTCCTGTTTAGGACTCTATCTGTCCGTCAGACCGTCTGTCTATTCACAATTGAAGTTCCACGATGATAGCCTTTATTTATTGACAGATGTACATTAAATTTGGTCATGAAGCTCAGTTCACAATCTTATATGCCGAGGTCAAATATCTTGGTCAAAGTTCAAGCAAAGTTTTTAAGGTCAAGGTCATTTTCTACATCCCTTCACAAGAATACTAGATTCTTTAACTAGAGAACATTTTGTTTTGACATTCTAAAGCAAAATTGGTCGAAGTCAAACAAATCAACTGTCCAACGTCAAGGTCACGCGGTCAAAGGTCATGGTCAAATTTTGTATTTTTCACTGATGAAAATTTCGTTATGACATTATGAAACAACGTTGGTCAGAATTAAACAATGAGTCAACTGACCAACATTAAATACAAATGTAAAACAAACCAAAGCTTGCTAATTAGTATTTTACCGGCATATTGGGAGGTGGATGAAGGAAACAAAGTCATATCATCGATCATTCATAATGTATATTTTGCTTCCTTGCGACTCCCGTTGAAGTCCAAATGCCATACGTCAACCTCAATTATATGGGCAGATGGTGTCTTGGTGATTATATATGGGGGATATATAACCACACGACAGTGTGAGCCTTATGTCGACATTATAGTGCTGCCTCACTGAAGTATACTGCCGAAGACATCCAGCAGGACACCCCACCCGGTCACATTATACAAACGACGGGCGAATCACTTTTAAAAAGCTGCGCGTTAAGCAGGAGTATTATCAGTGAATGGTAGAATGACGTCAGATTTGAAATACATGTTTTCCCTTTTCTATAGGAACAGTAACTGCCGGAGCGTCAGTATAAAGGGCACTTCACCAAGCATCACATGTGTCCTAGGTACGAATACTGGTGTGACGGACTCGGACATAGGAGCTGTCATATTTGATTTGTCATAAAGGCATTATAGAGCAAAAAAATAAATATTGAAATTGTTTGATAGTCTAACCGCCAGAGTTGGATATGGGTGAACATATGTCCGGATTTAGCGGTCAGTGAGAAGCCCGGATGTAGACGATGGTGGTCAGATTTCATGAAAATAGAGCATCTGATACATATGAACAGCAACCGGATGTAGACGCTGATAATCAATTACAATGTATGTGAAAAGACATTTGATACCCGGATGTAGACGATATAGAAAATTCACGGTTTGTTATTACGATGATCAGGTACAGTGTATATATGTAAAGACATGTGGACAGAGACCCGGATGGATACGATATTGTGTATTGAAAGTTCGCGCTGTTTATACGATGATCAAGTACAGTGTATATGTGAAAAGACATGTGGAATCAGACACGGATGGAGACGATATTGTTCACGGTTTCTACTAAGTTCAGGTACAGTATATATTAAGAGAGGTGTGAACAGATGAAAAATATACCACGTGGATCAAGATTGAACAATTTGATCTGTGACATTTGGTGACATATTTAATATTACCATTTGATATAATTTACACCCTTTAAGAATGTGTTGAATAATGTTATATATTATGTGTAATTTTGTATGAAAGCTTTGCTGTACCATGTGGGGTCTTTTATTATCTACTCTATAGACTCGAGTTCATCTTACATCATAATTTTGATATTTTTGCTATGAAAGAGAGAGACAAGAGTGTTTTGTTATAGCTTAATGCGGCTCATAATGCCGACTCCTGCTTCTTCTGAGCAACATAGAGAGTCATATTACAGTCTAGATGCATTTGGACATGCCCCAGTGTGTATACGGCATGTACGAGGTTTACCAAAGTTAAGACTGTAGGCTTCCTTCAAGGTTCTCTCCGAGGACCTTTACTGTTTTAAATGACTATTAGCTCTATAATAAGCTTTTTGCTGATAATACATCAATTTATGTTCTTATTGAAACACCCTTATTTGAAGTGAAACGACTAAAAAATAAACTCGTATAGAAAATTTGAATTCTCAAAAAAAATGTTGGAGTTAAATTATTTTACGACTGTCTTTGAATCACTGATTTTGAAATTATCGTTAAACAGGTTATAACAAACTCGTCACGTTATGGAAAATATAATTTACCGTCAATAATAAAAACACAGGCGTCTGGTTCTGGTTAGTATTAATAGAAAAAAATAGCATCACCTACTCCTGCTACAGTATATCAACTGTTTTTCTTTCTATTAATACTAACCAGAAGCAGAAGCCTGTGGTAAAAGTCTGTAGATGTAGTATGAATACGAAAAGGTTTATCGAATATACATTGTTTATTGCATTTTTACCAGTGAAATATCAAAAATTATTCATTCTATAAAAGTGATATTTTTCACTAGTGAAAAATATCACTTTTGCTGATTTGACCAATCAAATTAATGATTAGAAAATACAAAAAAATAATTGACCAATCAGAAAGCCCGACATATATGTCAGCACCTGGACAGGGGGAACTACTTTTTTTGTTTACAAATTATCGCTGTAGGCCTAGTTAGCATACGGGGTAGGTTTTTCGTTGATAAAATATGTAATAAACAGAATATCTAACAGTGTCTTCAGTAATACCAAATATATTTCACTCGTGTGGCTAATATTTTGATATTTTTCACTCGTGCTGCGCACTCGTGAAAAATATCAAAATATCAGCCCCACTCGTATATCTACAGATATCTTTGATGTCGTTTGGGCCAATGTATGTAACGTGTATGTTAATGGGCTGGGGGAATAAACCGAGAAGCTATAAGAAATCGTATGAGTTGCTAAAAAAATTACAAACATAAAGGAACTTCTTCTTTTGCGTGATGATTCTCAAACATCAACAGAAAGCGTAAATTGTTAGTATTTTTCAAAATATTTCATCGCCGAAACCCTCATTACGTGTCCCATATCATATTAACAGCACCTAAAATATCTATGGTGTTGCGTTAGCGCAAAATTTCCATGATCTCTCCTTCGACCTAAACGCGAAGGAGCGAAAACACGATGGCGAAGGAGCGAAAGAGCGAAAATACGATGGCAAAGTTGCGATGGAACTTCGATTGGCTCCTTCGCCCACAGGTGCCTGACTCGTTTTATAAAATAATAACATATAGAGTACATATAAATGAGATATGTACTCTATATGTTATTATTTTATAAAACGAGTCAGGCACCTGTGCTTCGCCATCGTGTTTTCGCTCTTTCGCTCCTTCGCCATAAATATCAGATATACATCCGGGTTCTATCGCACGACTTCCTGCCATCGCTATATAACACAAAGTTCACGTGCCAGCCTTGAATTGATTCAATTTGTGATCAAATTGTAGTAACATTTACATCTCCTCAAAAGTTAACAAAATGGAGTGGGCGATCCACAGTTCTAATAGTGATTGCAAGGGTCACCTATCAAATTTATAATACCATTAATATATATAACTTCCCATCCAACCGGGAAACTCCAACAAAATCATCATCATCTCTACTACTGTATGATAATTAATTCCCAAGTATTTTACCCACAAGTTGTCACCGTAAATTATATGTTTCAAAAACATACGCACAATCCATTCAATGAAATGCTGTATAACTGAAACTTCTACATCCTCGGGTATTCATTACTATTAACTATCCTCCGGATGACAGTTCTAGTGTTTTTTGTATTTGCTATCATTTATTGGCTAGGAGCATACATGTACATTAACCGTTAATAGTTAACACGCAATTTCATTTTTATGCAAATATGATAATATTACTCCTTATTAGAAGTTTTTTTCACTGTACGTTTTGAAGCATTAAATCTATATTCTGTACTGTTGTAATAAAACATTTACTTTCAATTCAGATGAAGTTGTACGGGTTATTTCTACTTTCTATTTTACCATGACAGTTTAAGCCGTAGTGCTACGTCCGTCTGTCTATATGTTGTCAATATTTCTATTTAAACAACATCTTATCAACAAGAGGCCAAGAGGGCCTGCATCGCTCACCTAGATATTTCAATAACCATGGCAAAATATTCTTATTTAATTATATTTCAAACATTTCCTACTTCTGAACTGCCTCTTTCAACGATGGTTCAAACTATAGGTGGACCAAATCCTATTATTCTTGAAAAAGAAAAAGGATTTTGAAGTTTTTTGCGTGTGTATGTGGTTTTTTCTTTCTTTCTATATTTGCCCTATTGGGCCCCTTTCTTCTGTTTCAAGAGTGTCATATCCTTCGTCTATACAACGTCAGATTGCCAAATAATGATCCAGACCAAATTTCATCGAAATATATTTATGCGTTCAGGACTAGTAGGGATTTAATGGATTTACCTCAATTTCCCCTATTGGGCCCGCCATCCGGCCCCAGGGGAACCAAACTCTTCGTTTATTTCTACGTTAGATTTCCCTTGTTCGATAATGCTCCAGACTAAATTTCAACAAAATCCTTTCATGCATTCATAGAATATTTTGCTTTGGTTTGTGAGATTGATATTTTACATTCTAAAGGGAAGTAACTCGACCAGCACACATCATTGAACAATATCGCCCTTTGGCTATTTCGTTCAAATGATAAATAATACGGTAAATGGTTTTCTTTCTTTCTTTCTTTCTTTCTTTCTTTCTTTCTTTCTTTCTTTCAATGACCCGTATAACTAGCGTATCTACAGTTCGGTGTCACGAAAATTAACTTTGGGAAAAATAATCTTGTGATTTTTAAATGTTTACCACAACATGGATTATTTTGACTTTGGGGATCACTTTTGATTATACGGAGTCTAGTTGTACTAATTTGGTTTATAGTCCATGGTACTTTATCTCGCGATCGGTACCCACATACAATGTATACGTGTACAGTTTGTAACATGTTGCGCGGACGTAGAATCATCAACAAACATAATTTATTTATTAACATGTAAAGAAAAAAATGGCTATAATATATTGATTCTTGGTTAATTCGTGTTAGCTGTATCTTGGATTTTCCCGATACCATTAAAAATAAGTGAAATTGATTCTAAGTATGTGTATTTTTTAATACGTTTGGTATAACTAGTATGTCATGGTGAAATATTTGTTTAAGTTTAAATATTTATATAATGCTAAACATCGTTATGCAATTAACAATGCAACTGTCTTTGCACGACTTAGGCCTTAATTAATTGTTATTACGTTCAATGGATATATTCATATCACCAGAAATAATATCGACCCGATGATAATCTTGTTATAATATCAGTCTTTGAAGTAAAATTTCCATAGATATACAGCATTACGTGTAATTGTTTGCGTAAGTGAAATTAATTATAATAACAAAAAGGATATTTCCCTTAAAGCATACCGAAATAAACCTAATTAAAAGAAAGAAAGAAAGAAAGAAGGAAAGAAAGAAAGAAATTCCGGGTAATATTGTCACTCAACTACATTTAGAACATTCTTAAAACATTTATCAAACCATGATCTAGATCTTCCGTTTCCGACAGGCGCTTGAAAGGAGGTGTCATTTCCTTAATTTACGTCGTACGTGTTTGGTGTTTGTTATCGTGTGTATTTAATGTACAGTTTAGGTTTCAATTCGTGAGATGTTTTAAACAATTGGCATTTGTTGGCGAACAGGATTGAACAACGTGATCGATGACGTAACTTACATCGCACTGTCTTGTGCAGACGCCATTTGACAAACTGAAAGTAGACTAATATTGGGATATTACGTCAATGGTTTGGATACTTATTCAAGGCATGGATGCCATTTAAGGTGTCAGTTGTTATTTGGAAGACATAAACTGAGAATGATGAGACGTGGAAAGCCAGTGGATCATGTCGATATTAAGGTTGTGTTGCTAGGTAAAGCTTTTGCCGGGAAGACCTGTCTGGTGCAGAGGTACATCAACCAAACCTACAGTGATACGGCATATTCTAACGTAAGAATGAGATGTTGCTTTAATTACTTTTTCAGGCAATCAGTGCGTCTTGATGTTTTAGCAATTTCAAAAGTTACATCTGTTCTCAGAAAGTTAAAGGGTCAAAGAATATATTCAAACAGACTTAGGCCTAGTATATCTCTTCAACAGGTTAGGAACTTGCCCCTAAATGTGAGAAGTCTTCTTACAAAAATGGACATGTCATAAAGATTCCAAGGTTGGAGCAATAACTGTCCGTGTGCATGAATGTGGTGTTGAGGGTGCCTATAAATCTATACACAATGCCACTGTTACAAAATTTGTATATTCTGTATGTATGTATACTGTACAGGGGTACGGCATTTGATGTAATAAATTGATGTGAGGACATTGCATATGTATGCAAGGAATGTAAAGAGAGGACAAGTTGGGATTCGTCCCTTGGACTCTAATAAAGGGCACCAGTTTCAACACAGGCCAACCAGAAGTGTGGGCATGGGAGGGTTGTATTGGGGACTGTAGGCATGGGAGGGTTGTATTGGGGACTGTAGGCATGGGAGGGTTGTATTGGGGACTGTAGGCATGGGAGGGTTGTATTGGGGACTGTTCACAAAGAGTTGGTCAAAATCATGATAGGAAGTAGAAAGAGTTGTTTGAATTGTTAAGTGCTCACTTAAATGAGTCAAGTGTATTTGAAGTAGCTACAGAGACTGGCAGGGAGTTCCTGTCTGTTATATTATGTGGAAAATATGAAAATAGATTTAAATTTGTGCTTGCTTCTTGTCTGTGAATCTTGTAAGCTGTCTGGTTTGGGTATTTTAATTTGTATGTTGATTAATCTTGCATTCCTCTGCAGTTTCTCTAATGAGTTCCATTGAAGAGTATTTACCATGATGGTATCTGATTCAGGGTAATGAATGAGCTGTATTATTCAGTGAACACAAATATACCTGGAAATTCTCTTTTGTACTGCTTCTAACAGAGTGATATGGTCCCTGGTAATGATCACATACTGAGCATACATAATCTAGCTGAGGATGTGCTAAGGACATGTACATTAGGGCCTTTAATTGCAACATCCTAGAACAATTGTGCATGTTAGGCACAGAAAATTGAATTTGCAAGACTTCTTTACACTTTATGATTGAGTTTCGATTACATGAATCACCAAAATTTTAGCATTTGTTATGTTCGATTGATAACACACCTCTTTTGCTTATCATAAATAATTTCGTATGCTTATCTGATTTGCTGATCATAAACAATTTTATAAAACCAACAAAAAAAAATAATAAGGAAAAGAACTGCAGTTGTCAATCAAATATAGCAAGTTCTGAAATTTTGATGCTATCGTAAAGTTAAAAGTTGTCTTACAAAACCAAGGCTGTCTGACTTCAATGGGGGAGTTTGATTCCCAGCCTGTTAAATCCCATGTATCAAATATAATTTGAAAGAGTCAAAAACATAGTCTTAAGGATCAACTTGGAATTCCTTATTATTATATATACAAAGAATTTATATAACCCTCTGTTATATGGCATCAATTCAATAATACATTACTAAATACTAATAAACAGTCAGGTAATTTATGTGTAAAGTTGATGAGTTGGGAGTAAACAATTTACATTTTCGACTTCTTCTCCAAAACCACTATACCAAATTTAATGAAATTTGGCTGGAAGCTTCTATGGCTAAAGGTCAACCAAAATTGTGAATTATACCGGTCCCCACCCCCAAGGGGCCTGAGGGGCGGGGCTCAAAAGGGTCAAATTGACTGAAATTTCAAAAATCTTCTTCTCTGCTCTCAGATATGGTGGAATCAAACACTCTTCATAGATGGAATGGTCTTAAGGTGCTTTACCAAAGTTGTGAATTTCATGACAGGGGTCTCACATTTGCACCTGGGGAGGGGGTATACTTTACTATAGTTTATATAGGGAAATCACATTTTTGACTATAATTTGTTTGATTTCTGTTGGAACTCATTCTAACCTGGTAAACATTATCAGCATGGGATGACAGTTTGATGGCATGCACATGTTTGCCCTGACTGACCCCCAGGGGCTGATGGATGGGGCTAAAAAGGGTCAATTAAATTAACTAAAATACGGTATTTCAAATCTCAGGTGACCGTTAAGGCCCATGGGCCTCTTGTTAATTCAAAATACCTAAATTTTACTACATATTTTGTAAGGGTAAACAACTGTCTAGTTTGATATTGCTTTGCTACCAATTGATTTCAATAAAACTTGATAGTGTCGGTACATGTGTACTTGTATAAATCAGTATTAAATACACAGATTTATTTGTTTATAGACCATTGGTGCAGCCTTTGCATCAAAGAAGCTGAATAGCAAAGGAAGAAATGTAGTGTTGAATGTTTGGGTAAGTAATATAACTTGATGGTGATTTTCATGTAAAACCTGTAATATTGATAATTTCATTGTGGTACATATCTTGTACATATATTGATTTGTGGTTAAAACCTTAAATGTTCATGTGATAAAAACCTGAAATATGAAGTGATTTATTTGTGGTAAAAAAAAAACTTGCATTGATTTGTGGTAAAAATCTTGAATGTACAGTGATTTGTTGTGTACAGGGACTTGTGGTAAAAACCAGAAATTTACATTGTTTGACTTTGTGCTAAAATTCATTTTCCTCCTGCTAACATAAAAAAAAGAAAGGAAAATTAAAATGAGTACATTGTCTGATCCCTGTGTGACCTATGTAGACAAGTCTGACTATAAACTTTAAAAGGTTTTGTGTATTTTTCAAAATATTTCTGTACATTGTAAAACACATTGATTTCTTCATTTTATCTCCTTGACATCAGTTTTCATGTCATTTTGTATTTAGGAAATATTTTTGTATTTTGTTGATATGATAAAATCACTACCATACTGTCATCATAGATGTTATAAGGCTCAGTGTATGACCTGACTCGGATGCAGTGTAATTAGTGTAATTAATGTATACAACATTATAAGGAACTTGTCTCAAAGGTTTAATTTTTGTTCACCAAGATTTGCATAATAAAAATTAAGAATTCTTTCATAAAATCTCATATGATATGAAAACTCATTTATGATGTTATGACCTACCACTGCAGGACACCGCTGGCAGTGAGAGGTACCAGTCCATGAGTAAGATCTATTATAGAGGAGCTAGGGCGGCCATATTGTGTTACGACCTTACAGACAAGTCAAGCTTTGAGAAAGTTCGATTCTGGGTCAGTGAGTTACAGACGAACGAGGAGGTGAGATTTCTTAGGAACCTTTTAAATCACTAATTCTTCATGTTAACACTATAAACGTTATACTTTTTATTACACTGGTAATTGAAACTAATTTTTCACTTGCCACTTGATAATTATTATACCCATACTTTTAAGTAAAGGGAGGAATATACACAGTATATAATAATCACTATGTCTGTTTTATATTGCACTATCTTGTTCTACACATGATTCAATTTTGGTGGTGATTGATCAAGTTTAAAGGTCAAAAGTCGCACTTGACCACTTTAAAATCAAAAGCTTGTGATCATGATATTTCATGAATATTTGGACAAATTTATTGTATTGAAGAGGAGGGTGGGGGTTATAATAAATATTTGAGCCTCTGCTAACTTTGGCGAAATGTGTTAATAAATTAAAAAGTTTTCATAAATTACAGTGAAATCCTTATGTTGCTTTCAACAAACTTTACAAACACCAGATTCTACTGACACCTGACTTTACTGACACCTGACTTTACTGACACCTGGCTTTACTGGCATCTGCCTATACTGACACCTGACTCTGTTGGCATCTGGTTATACTGACACCTGATTTTACTGACATCTGGCTTAACTTAATTCGACTTTACAAACATCTCACTCTAGTAATTTCACAAGTGACTTTCCTGACATCAACCTTAATGACAGCTCTCTATACTGACACCTGACTTTACTGACATCAACCTTAATGACAGCTCTCTATACTGACATTAACCTTAATGACATCTCTCTATACTGACACCTGACTTTACTGACATCAACCTTAATGACATCTCTCTATACTGACACCTGACTTTCCTGACATCAACCTTAATGACATCTCTCTATACTGACACCTGACTTTACTGACATCAACCTTAATGACAGCTCTCTATACTGACATCAAGCTTAATGACAGCTTCTCTATACTGACACCTGACTTTCCTGACATCAACCTTAATGACATCTCTCTATACTGACACCTGACTTTACTGACATCAACCTTAATGACAACTCTCTAAACTGACACCTGACTTTCATGACATCAACCTTAATGGTCAATCCATCTCAAGCTCCACACACTACTTCCTTATCAAGAGTACTAGATCAAAGGTCAAGGTCATTTTAAATAGAAAAGATTGTTTCCAGACGATAACTTAAGATCAAGTGGACCAATCAAAATCAGACTTCCTTATAAGGACTGCTGGTCTGGGATTTATTTTTAAAAGTAAAATGAGCAGATCGAGAGAGGGGAAAAAAGCTTTGTATCATTGGATATCATATGTGTCGCTGAAAACATGGTGCAACAGAAGTTATGATTCAATGTCATTTCAAACAAAATAATATAAGCTTCTCCGATCTGAGACTTTAATCATTTCCCAAACCAGGAATCAGTGTCTGTATGTTATATATAATTTAAACTATTGTTGTATTTCTGTTGCTTACAACTCCAGATTGTTTGATGTAATGATGGCTTGTATTTGTAGCATTGTCGGATGTATCTCTGCGGTACGAAGAAAGATCTGTTAGATGAGGATGCGGAATCTAGAGCGGTCAGTTTGAGTGTTGTGGAATCATTAGCACAAGGTAAAACACTGTGATCAGGTTATATAACTCTCTGTCAGGGGATTAACTTATCTCTGTCGGGGGATTAACTTATCTCTGTCAGGGGATTAACTTATCTCTGTCAGGGGATTAACTTATCTCCGTCAGGGGATTAACTTATCTCCGTCAGGGGATTAACTTATCTCCGTCAGGGGATTAACTTATCTCTGTCAGGGGATGAACTTATCTCTGTCAGGGGATTAACTTAATTATCCATCCACTTGTTGGAAAATACTGATATACATGTATATATGGGTTGGAGGTAAGCTGGTAGTCTTACCCTTAAGTGTTTAGAATTATAACAGGAAACTTTCAATTCTGGAAACTTTCACCCTCTGACTTAACAATGTATTTTTGACCTGTTTAAAGTTCACCTTCACCATATGTGAGATGGCTACAGTATGGAGAAGCAAAGGTCTTGCTTAATTCTTTAATTTACCCTCTTATTGGGCATAACATGCTGACAGTACTAGTTAAACGGTGATGAGAGATTCCCAGTATGCAGTAGACATCTTAAAAAAGAAATGTTTCGTTATCAACCAACTCTTATTTACTGTCAATTTAGCCTTAGAATATATAGCAACAACTACAAATTTACACTTACCCGTGCGGTACATACGTAGCGATATTGGACTGGGCTGAACACTGGTGGCCTGGAGGTAGCTCAAATGGTTAGAGTGTCCATCTAGAGTTCTGCGGTCTTCTGATCAAGTCCCAGTTGGGTTGTTACTTTCTTCTTCTCCTATTAACACCAATGGCCAGGACTCTAACATGGATAGACCATCTGCCTGGAGATCTGAGGTCTCCATTGGGACAGGCAGCTCAAATGGATAGAACGATTGTCTACAGTTCAGAAGTCGTAGGATGGCCAGAGAATCTGTCTAGTTAAGAGGTCGCAGAATGGCCAGGTAGCATAAATGGATAGAGAATCTGTCTAGAGTTAAGAGGTCACAGGATGGCCAGGTAGCATAAATGGATAGAGAATCTGTCTAGAGTTAAGAGGTTGCAGGATGGCCAGGTAGCATAAATGGATAGAGAATCTATCTAAAGTTCAGAGGTCACAGGATGGCCAGGTAACTCCAATGGTTAGAGTGTCTGTCTGGATTTTGAAGGTCACAGGATCAAATACTGGTTGGGTCATTGCTTTCGTCCTCTACTAATAGTGCTGGTGCCCAGGTATATCAAATGGTTAGAGCATAAGTCTAAAGTTTTGAGATCCTGGTACCTATTACACTTGTATTTGTTGTATCCAAACTGATAATTATGGTTTTCTACTTACAGATCTACAGTCAGATATCTATGAGACATCCAGTGTGACGGGAGAAACTGTAGGTGAGTACTAATTTTTTTTTTTTTTTTTTTTTTTTTTGGAGTGTGGGAATGCACATTAAATAAAAGTAATTTATTTGCGTTCAATAGTAATATTTGTGATAAACACATTTGTCCCATGAAATATATGTTACAACCAGGAGTTCACACAAAACAATATTGTGTTTGGCGACTTGTTGCACCAGCAGTGTGACACAGTATACAAACACAATGAGAATAATGACCTTCAGGGTTCCGTTAACCCTTAACTAAAAGTTGTATTGTGATACTTAATACTCCATAATTAATGGAATATCACGTTATTAATGTCTAATAGACGTGCCCTGAAATATGTTTTCTATTAGATCAAAAACTGTTCCGCTCTATACGCGACCTCAGCTGGCAACGCCTTTTTTTTTTTTTTTTTTTTTTTTCTTTCATATCTACATATTTTTTTTTCTTTATGATTTTATCATAATTACATTAATACCACACATACATGTACATACCATACATGTACATACATACATACATATATACATACAGTTCATGTACTAATTTAAATCTCTCTTAATCCACTTGTTGGGTGTGATTTGTCAAAATCCAAGATAACTGTTACTGATATTAGAATTTCTTTTGGGTGTCTTGTCAGCACGAAAGTGTAATTCTTGAAAGAGTTTGATTAAACTTCAAAGTAAGTTTGGTATACTTTGGTAAAGTTATATATAACTGGATACCAGGGTCATAGGTCAAAGTCATTGGAAATAGTTTCCTCTTGAATGAAGCAGGACTTGGGTATTATAGTGAGCCTTGCCATGTATATTTATATGCTTGCTGTTATGATCCTTTAAAAGACATTGGTGATTCAAATACTTGTACCAACTGAAACAAATTAGAACCAAGCGACCTTTCAACTAGTCTGAATGACTCTGACTTTCCACTTTAAGATAGTGTGTGTAGCAGATGATACAGTATATCAAAATGGATAGATAAAGATGAATTGTTCAGCCTACTTTTGACATGCATGTAGGATATCTGTATAGTTTAAAATTATTCTTTTGATTATTATCTCATCCTGCCTAAAGGGCAAGTGAGCTAAACTATGCCATGTCTGTTTGTATACCACACCAACATTTCTTTCAAACAACTTCTTCTTCATAACCAAGAGGCCGAGAAACCTGATATTGGAATTGTAGCATGATGGGCTACCATGTCCATTCAAATGAATGACCTTGACCTTCATTCAAGGTCGCAGTGGTCAAATATATATGTATAAATCTTAAATAACCTCTTTTCAATAACCAAGAGGCTATTGGATATTGGGCCTTAAGCGTTCTGGGGTGAAGTCCTACCAAGTTTGTTAAAATAAATGACCTTGACCAAATAGGTCACATGGTTCAAATGTGCTGATATATTTGGGTCAAATAATCCGAAATATTTGAATGAATTCTTCTCCGTAACCAAGAGGCCAAGGATAATGATACGGAGCCAGTGTAGCAGCCCTAAGATGCAGGGGTACTAAGTTTGTTCAAATGATACATAATTTTGTCAAAATGAATACAGTTAGCCTACTATTATATTGAAATGAAGAGATAATCATCTTAACATTCACATAGATGACATAGGTAAACCTTAAAGTAGCAGGTGACTGATACAGGCTCATTGTGCATCTTGTTTACTAGGGATATTGAAGTTTTATAAACTTATATTGTAAACTCCTTATGTCCTTATTTCCACCTTAAATTACCTTATTGTGTTTACAGGATGTAAAATGATAGCAGCTCTTTATTCAGCATGATTTATAAGATTTTATTAATTTTGATTTTTTTTGCAGATGATATGTTTAATAAAATTGCTGAAGATTATGTCATCAATATGAAAAATAATCCTCCTAAGACAGAAAATGGTAAGTTTTTATAAACACTTACTTTTCTAATGCAAAAACTGCCTTGATTTATATAATATTATTTACTTAAATTGTATTTGGATTGCAAATTTCTGTTTTTTTTTCTAAATGTGTAAATTTGCATTTTAATACACCTGTCAAATTGATGGGATTATTTTCTAGCAAAAGTTATTCCCCTTGGTTATTTTAGTATTTGAATTTTCGTCCGAAGACTTCTACATTTTCTGACTGATTTCTTTGAAACTTGGCACGCTTTGTAATCATTAGATGCTGTGGTTCAACAAAAAGAATTTCGATTCTTTCGAAATGCATAAAATTTTGCAATATTTGTGAAACAAGTCATATAAACTAATATTAATCACGCTTGTTGGCCCGGATTGAGGTGTGTGAGGGGTCTTATTTTGGGAAGAAACTGGGGTACCTGGGGAAAACGGATGTGGTTGGGCAGGTGACCCTGTATCTTTTAATGTCAGTTTGGGAGATCAAACCAGAATAGGTCGCCTTGGTTAAACCACCCCATATACAAATGTACCATTGGCCATGTTTATTGTCCCGTCCTGTTGCAGCCTGGCCCATTCCGAATGAACAACATATCTTTTTTTCATCATAACATCAAGCTCAACACCTGATCACATTCTGGTGGTCAAGGTGAAAAGGTCAAGGGTCATCTTTGAAGCCTTCTGATTGGATGCATTGCTTCAAAGGAGTAGGAATATTCATGTCTCGTAGATCTGTATAATTCAGTGATTAAAATCAAGTACAACCAGGCCTTTTCAGGTTGGAGAAATCACACACTCTTAAAACATACCAGAAGAGGAGGCTAGATCTACACCCTGTCTAAAGCCTACCTGATGCATTGTGTATACACACTCTCTATCGCTAGACAAACCATCTGGGGTAGGGTATCATGAAATATTCATTTACTGGATGTAAATTTTGTGTTAATCATCAACCCCTGATAAAGTAGAGCAAACTTTTCCTAACTAGAAGTGTGGGCCTCTCAGTTTTGTAGAGGAGAAAAATAAAAACTTCCTGTTCTGAATGTACGGACTGATGAAGTGGAGTGTTTCAATTTACTTCTAAAATTATCAGTAGTCTAGTCAAGAGTAATATCACCAACAGGAAATAAATAGGATTGTATCTAGGCCTACTTCCTGTTATCATATGATTTACCAGTGTTAGTATATACAGTCAATAATCAGAAGTCGACATGCATGTACATGTAATTCTTAAGTTTTCATATTTACCAATCTGGATGAATTATTATTTCGAATTATCATTAGGCACATTCATTGCCTATCTATATTGTAATTCCTTTGGTATTTACAGTAGTGTAGTAAGAATGTGGATCTTGAAGGGGTCTTGGCCAATTTTCCTGTAATACATGTATCTTATACAATTGTTGTGCTGTTAGTACAAGTCTTTAATTGTACAAGTCTGTAATCATTTGTACTGTTGGTTACAGAGTTGTACAAGTCTGTAATCATTTGTACTGTTGGTTACAGGGTTGTACAAGTCTGTAATCATTTGTACTGTTAGTTACAGGGTTGTACAAGTCTGTAATCATTTGTACTGTTAGTTACAGGGTTGTACAAGTATGTAATCATGTGTTGTGTTGGTAACAGAGTTGTACAAGTCAGTAATCATTTGTACTGTTAGTTACAGGGTTGTACAAGTCTATAATCATGTGTTGTGTTGGTTACAGGGTTGTACAAGTCTGTAATCATTTGTACTGTTAGTTACAGGGTTGTACAAGTCTATAATCATGTGTTGTGTTGGTAACAGAGTTGTACAAGTCTGTAATCATTTGTTGTGTTAGTTACAGGGTTGTACAAGTCTGTAATCATTTGTACTGTTGGTTACTGGGTTGTACAAGTCTGTAATCATGTGTTGTGTTAGTTACAGGGTTGTACAAGTCTGTAATCATGTGTTATATTGGACTTAACTCGTCTGTAATTATTTGTTTTGTTCGTTACAGGATTTGACGAGTCTGTAATACTGGATGAGTACTCCCCACCTACACAGAGATGGAAGTGTCCCCAATGTTGATTAACTCTTGCCAGATTCCTTTTGATAAAAGATGTGTCACTATCATCTTAAGTGATTGTGTATGATATTGCTAGACTTTGATGTTTCCAATTTGTGTGAAATGTGCAAATTGTTTTCATGGATGAAGTTTATTTTTAAAGTCACATTTTTTAATTGTATTTTCCTGTTCTTGACTTTATGAAGCCTTTAGTAATTAAAATGCTTTCTGGTTATGTATCAATTTGTGAATGGACAACCTAATGAATTTTATATTTGTCAAATGGAGATGGCCCTGACATCAAAAGAAACTTGGTTATATTTTTCTTGTTATGATTGATAAAAAGTTTTATTTGTTTAATTGATTATTTATGATTAAGGTTTCTCTTTGATATTTGTTGTTGTTGTATTTAAAGTGACAGGATTCCAATACTTTACTGACAAATAATATACCCATCCCTAGCATTAAAACTCCTTTCCACATAAAAACACCATGTGACACATCTGCCAAACACTGTATATACAGGCCAATGTATCATATAGTGTCATTATGGTGAAAAAGATGTAATACTTTAATATGGGGGAGACAGTTACCTGGACTCATCTTTATTGCAGTTCAGTAGGAATTAATTGGAACAGATGTCCCTCAATAAACCCCACCGGCCCTGACCTTGAACTAGAGGTTACACATTGACCCCTGGGTTATTTAAGAAATAATTAACGATGATTCGTGTATTGTTGCAGGATATACAACGAGGACGAGGATATTTTGCAATTAAATTAATAACGAAGGCCTGAGTTATTAATTGAAATTGCAAAATATCCGAGTTCGAGTTGTATATCCTGCAACAATACACGAGTCAAAGTTGATTATTTCTATTCTACCATGTACTGTTTAGTTCTGAGATCGACCTTTTTCTAAAAGAAAAACAGCAAAGAAACCCCGAGAAAACCTTGTAATTTTTTTCTTTAGTATTGTATTATTTGTTGATGAAATATACAAAACAGTACTACGATCAAAAGCATCAATCATATGGCATTGATTTTGAAAATAAAAAAAAAAAGGATAAAAAAGAAGAAAAAAAAAAAAAAAGGGGGGGCCTCCGTAGGATTCGAACTCGTGTCGTGATAAAAATATATTGAAAGGCTAACCCATTAGCCCACTCGGCTATAGTAACCTTTTATAGAACGGGTGAATATTAGATATATAAAATTGTAACAGCCGTACCTCATGGCCGTGTATTATTGGCAGGAGCGTGGGTTATTGGAAAATAATACATGGTTTTAAACCAATCAAAACTGGCGTTGCATAGCAAACATGGTAGAATATAGGGTACTGTATAGTAGCTTTTATTCACGGGAGATTCAATTTCGCTATACATGTATTTGCAGTCAAGGTAATGTCCGCGAAATTAAATACCCGCAATTTTGTTCACCCTGTGATGACTGACCACCATGACATTAAATAAATAATCAATAAATAAATAATAAATATTCGACGAATAAGTAATCAATGAATAAATAGTCAATGAATAAATAATCAACGAATAAATAATCAATAAATAAATAGTCAATGAATAAATAGTCAATGAATAAATGATCAATGAATAAATAATCAATGAGTAAATAATCAATTTCACAGACCTGTCTTTCTTTAGCTATACCAAGTAATGTAATTTGATGCTTTTCGTCATTTTCCGTGAAGTACATTTTAATTTTGTAATCAAAACGTGCGCTTAACTATAGTTATTTGGTTCAATGGTAATTAATGAGTTCAATAATGACCATGCTTGCATAAATATGGGTAATACATAATAGCAATTAATTATTGTATTGGCTATTGTGTTATTGCCGCAGGGAACAAATGACACACCTGTCTGGTCCCAGTTAAAGACGAGCTGGCCTGGAAACTCGTCATCTTTAATGATCTTTTCTACTCTCTGATTGAATACAGTTTTTATTTCCTCAAATTCTCCAGGAATATCTTTTTTTAATTCTAATCATGAACACAATTCGTTCTCTAAGCCTTACCTGGTACATACAACTCATTCATTCGTGTAATCTCGCTGGTTTACATAGCAGATCAAGTATCTTATATTATCCTATAAAATCACTCGAGGAGTTACAAATGGTTACACTGTTACTAATGTCATAAAGATAACTTATACTGATTTTACTATTGTAAGAAATTGAAAATGTGTGAAACTCTGTCCTCACAAATTAATCTCAAAGAGGAAAACATGAGATTTTCTCCCTGCGGATAGTAACAATATGTAATATTGATATTGATTAAGGTCAAAGGTCACCTTCACCAGATTAATCCAATCGAAATCCAGTATCTGGTGTAAGATCAACTACATCAATACTGCACATACATGTTATACGAAGTAGAAAATCATTTGTTTGTAAATATATATTTAGTATATATTATGGGGATATTTAGGGGATAGCCCTACTGTGTTTTGAAATCTACAGTGGTATATTACGTTTTGTACTGGTCACTGCCCTAAGTTTTTGTAAAGAATTGTCCAGTTCCAGTATTAATACTAGATTATCTCCCCTTGTTTTGAAACTTTGAATCAGGGTCAGACTTATCCTACTACAGTCAAACCTGTCCATAAAGAACGTCAAGGGAGATACTTAAATGGTGTTTATAGACAGGTTGAGATTTGTTGAACTAACCAGCTGATTTCGGAATGGCCATAAGTCAATTGATATATGGGAATTACATGTTTAATACACATGTATAAGTTACATGTACAATACATACCAAACTTGTAAACCTTTATTTATGATTTTAATATTCTAGAGACAGGGCCTAGTCTTATTGTGATTATGTTATATCCCAGATTTAGTTTGACTAGCAATGCATATACGAGTTGATAATGTGAGATTTTAGGATAACATATATTAGAATATTTACCATTGTATGGCACTGCCACTATATAACCCTACCAATTCAGTTGCGAGTTCACCAGCTTATGAACTGCCAACTGAAATTTGAATTTGAATATTTCAAAAAAAAAATCGCACGACAAATAAAAAATTGCAGATGGTAAATATAAGCCTTGAACGGCTTTCAGTTGGCATTCATATTGACTATGAATGCCAACTGAAAGCCGTTCAATGCTTAAATAACACACTTGTGTTGCTCTGAGAATGTGTGACATACGTCCTCCACGTCTAACACAGTTCTCCTTTACTGTAGGAGGTAACATTGATGTCTCTTTGCCTTGTTATATGAAAATCTCAGTAACAAATTTGATGCTGTAAAAATCATCAAAATACAAGTATAAGATGATTTTGTGATAAATTTTAACAGTGTTTATACAAAATATCAATCAAAGATCATTTAGAGTGTGTTAATTAGTTTTCTGGATTTCATCAATATAATTGTGTTAGCTGTAAGATTGTATTTTTTTAATGACACAATCAAGGTAGTCTGTTTAAATTGATAATATACAGTATTTCAAAGAAATTATGGACTGATTTTAAGCTTTTACAAGTACATTGTACATTTTTGTATATTCATAAAAAAAGAGAATCTTTAATCAAGCACTTTTCATGTGATCCCTTTTTTTAGTTCTGATAGTGCTTCCCATGTGTGAGGATGTGTGTGTACTGGTATGTGTGGATGTCCATTCACGTGTGTTGGGGGAGGATGCTTCCCATGTGTAGTGTGTACTGGTATGTGTGGATGTCCATTCACGTGTGTTGGGGGATGGTATAAGTTGGCATGTTATGCTTGTTATAGGTTTGTGTTTCAAATGGCTCATTTATAGTATGTATACCACTTGAATACTACACAGACACTGGTATCCAACCCGACAACGGTATCGAACCACGACGGTATCGAACCACGACGGTATCTAACCACGACAAACAGCGACGGTATCTAACCAAGGTGGTATCTAACCATGGCGGTATCTAACCAAGGTGGTATCTAACCAAGGCGGTATCTAACCAAGGTGGTATCTAACCAAGGTGGTATCTAACCACGACGGTATCTTACCACGACGTTATCTAACCAGGACGGTATCTAACCACGGCGGTATCTAACCAAGGCGGTATCTAACCAAGGCGGTATCTAACCAAGGCGGTATCTAACCAAGGTGGTATCTAACCACGGCGGTATCTAACCAAGGTGGTATCTAACCAAGGTGGTATCTAACCACGGTGGTATCTAACCAAGGTGGTATCTAACCAAGGTGGTATCTAACCAAGGCGGTATCTAACCAAGGCGGTATCTAACCACGGTGGTATCCAACCAAGGTGGTATCCAACCAAGGTGGTATCCAACCACGACGGTATCTAACCAAGGTGGTATCTAACCAAGGTGGTATCTAACCAAGGTGGTATCTAACCACTGTGGTATCTAACCAAGGTGGTATCTAACCAAGGCGGTATCTAACCAAGGCGGTATCTAACCAGGTGGTATCTAACCAAGGTGGTATCTAACCAAGGTGGTATCTAACCAAGGTGGTATCTAACCAAGGTGGTATCTAACCACGGCGGTATCTAACCAAGGCGGTATCTAACCAAGGTGGTATCTAACCAAGGCGGTATCTAAGGCGGTATCTAACCAAGGTGGTATCTAACCAAGGTGGTATCTAACCACAGCGGTATCTAACCATGACTATTCCATACTCTACTCTAGACGGGTAGTAGAGATAAACAAGGATGAAGGATTTAAATTTGTTTGAGATTACTATTTGATTATGCTTTTATAGAACAGAAACAACATCCTTGTCAGACAATAGCATTTGTGGCCTAACATGTACATTGTATGAGAGTGATATGATACAGGAGTTGATGTGTATATACATGTACAGTCAATGTATGTAAAATTTTTATTTCCCGGGGTCATTGTTCCTGATTCAAGATATGATATGTATTGAAGCAGGACTTACCAAATTTGTCCTTAAAAAAGCCCCCTCCCATAAAATAAAGAGTTCAGTATTGTTTTTACCCTTGAATAACCTCTTTCGCCTATCTATACTTAAATAACCCCTCTCTTCCAAAGTAAAAGTTTAGTACTGTATTTATCCTTAGATAACCCCCCTACCCAAGAGTATAAGTTTAGTACTGTATTTATTCTTTAATAACCCCCTCCCCTAGTGCAAATGTTCAGTAGCATATCTTTATCGTCAAATAAGTCCCCTCCCCTAGTGGAAAGGTTTAGTATTGAAGTCTTTGGAGAGCTAATTTGTTAACCATTTTTAGGTTACTATTGATTAATTCTGCAAAAGTAAACAGGGTCTTATTTGTTGCTCGGAGGTTAAATAAGGTAAATAAGATTTTGTTGTTTCTGATTTTGTTGATTTTGAAGTTGACTATATGTATATGATATATACATGAATGTTTAAATGTTACATGTAATTGAGATATAAACATAACATGTCTATACTGGGTGTACATGATATCAAAACATATGATTTCATTGATAGGGTTTAGTGCAATTCATCGTTATACTAATCAGGTACGGTTATTAATTAATGTCTCACAATAATTATGGCACATCTGTTTCTTTGAAGGGGCATTACTTCATTTGAATAAAGTTTAGGTTGTCAAAATTAAACTTTCTGGAAAATATATATTTTTTCCAAGTAGTAAAAGTTATAATCTTTCCATTAATAAGGCAGTTTTACTCTCAAGATAAACCAAAGTTCTTCGAGTATTGAGTCCTGAAAATTCTTAATTCGACCCGAAGTATCACTTATTTCTGCAAATTACATATTTTAATTGTATACGATACGCCTTTTCAGTGTACATTTCGGCCTTAATTTCCTTACTTGTAGGCACAAACACTCATATAATCATCATTCGGAAAAAAATTCCTCAATAGAAAATGTGTGTGTTTCCGATGTGCGAACGAAGGAATTAATGCCCCTTTAAGCATGAACTATAGTAATATAAGTGCTGGTATTTATGAGTTTTACCTCCGATGAAAAAATAAGTTAACCTTCAAATTCATGCTTAATTTAAGTTTAAATTGTACTGTTGATATCATACAGTTAGACTGACACTGTATTTGTAAGTGAATGGTTACATTCTCAGAAATCATAGAAATATTTTGTAGTTCGGGATCTTTCTGGAGAATTACTTCCCTTTACCATACTTGTGTAGGTGAATGGTTAGATTCTCAGAAATCATACCAATACATGTATTTGTAGGCTAGGATCTTTCTGGAGAATTACTTCCCCTTATTGTAATTGTGTACAGTCGAACCTGTCTATAAAGGACACCTAAGGGACAAGACAAAAGTGTCCTTTATAGAGAGGTGTCCTTTATATAGAGGTTCAACGAGTTATGTCCCTTATAAACGAAGAAACAAACCAAAGTCTGTTTATAGTACACTATATGTCTCCTGATTTATTATATTTAAACACTGAAACAAATGAATAATTGACAAATAATTAAAGATAAATGCTTAATTAATTAATTTTCAATCATTCATCTGACACAAAAATTGAAGCTGTTATTTTAAATAATTTATATTAAGCATATAGTTTCAAAACAAATCTTCACAATATCATACTATACTGAATATCTATTCAGACAAATACTCAACATAGTCAAAAAAGTAAAGGTAATTCTTATCATAGTAAAACAATTTTCATTAATCCTCAATATTTTGGAAAATAAATATGTTTGAAATATCTTTTCTATTACAACATTAACTCTTTATAAATGAAAGTGCATTTTCCTCTGATAATTATAATCCCTAAGCATTTATTTTGAGACATATTTTCTGAAATCCATGAAGGGATTTAATTTGATAAATACCGTTTTCTGGTTCAGTCAATTAGTATAGTGTATACAAAGACACTCGGAACTCTTCAGCTGTTCTTGATATGTTACGTAGTCGTATTCCGAGGAGTTCCGAGTGTGAGAAAATGGCGGCTGATAACCATGTGCCTGCCCTGTCAGATTTGCATACGGTTGATTTTGTAAGTAAAACAATTATGACAGACATAACTATTGCTTTGTCCCTCTTTTGTTGGTCTTGATAATGACTTAATTACCCCCTGACCATTCTTGTTGTCTAGGCTATGGTTGAATGGCTAAGCTTAGCTGTCACCAGTGGGGTTGAGTAAACAAACACCTCTGCCGATGGCGATCGGTCACTCTATTGTAATTACTGCCCATTGTTACAGCAACTTACAGGTAACAGGACAGTTAGTGACTGATGAAGTGGCTTCCTAAGTTAGCATTGCTGCCAGGGGAGTTGAGTAATTAATGCTCTGCTTGTTATTTAGAAACGTTTTACACACAAATATCAACACGGTTATGGTTTCACGTGTCCGTTATACGGAATTTTTAACAACTTTACGGACAAAAATAAGTGTCCGCTGTCCGCATTAGGAAGGTGTCCGCTATATACATGATATTTATATAGTGATTTTCATTGGGGATTCCTGGAAGTGTCCGTTATGGACAGGTGTCCGCTATATAAGGGTGTCCGCTATTACAAGTTTGACTGTACATACCAATACACGTATTTTGTTGTTTGGGATCTTTCTGCATAAAAAGTTCTGTTGAACCTGTGGAACCTATAAAAACAATTATTATACTGCATGCTTTAATTTGTTGTCTGTAATTTTGTCTGAAATATCTATTTTAATATGCTATTTGTACCTTGAGGAGTTTGATATTAAAACACTGCACAATTATACAAACTACATTTTCAGCTCACCTGGACCGAAGGTCCGGTGAGCTTATGTCATGGCGCGGCGTCCGTCGTCCGTCAACATTTGCTTTAAATTGCTACTAGTCATATAGTTCTTATTGGATTTTAACCAAATTTGGTCAGAAACATCCTTGGCAAAAGGCGATAAGATTTTGCATAAATGGTGACTCTGACCCCCAAGGGGCCGGAGGGGCGGGGCCCAATAGGGGAAATTGAGGCAATTCCTTTAAATCGCTACTAGTCATAAAGTTATAAATAGATTTGAACCCAATTTAGTCATTGGCAAAAGGCGATAAGATTTTGCATAAATGGTGACTCTGACCCCCAAGGGGCCGGAGGGGCGGGGCCCAGTAGGGGAAATTGAGGCAATTCCTTTAAATTGCTACTAGTCATAAAGTTATAAATAGATTTGAACCCAATTTAGTCAGGAACATCCTTAGGGGAAGGGGAACAGATTTTGCATAAATGGTGGCTCTGACCCCAAAGGGGCCAAAGGGGCGGGGCTCAATAGGTGAAATAGAGGTAATGCTTTAAAATTGCTACTAGTCTTTAAGTTATGAATGGATTTGAACTCAATTTGGTTGGAAACATGCTTGGGGGAAGGGGATCAGATTTTGCATAAATGGTGACTCTGACCCCAAAGGGGCGGGAGGTGCATGGCCCAAAGGGAAAATAGAGGTAATTCCTTTAAATCGCTACTAGTCATAAAGTTATGGATGGATTTGAACCCAATTTGGTCAGAAACATCCTTGGGGGAAGGGGAACAGATTTTGCCTAAATGGTGACTCTGACCCCCAAGGGGCCAAAGGGGCGGGGCTCAATAGGGGAAATAGAGGTAATGCCTGTAAATCGCTACTAGTCATAAAGTTAGAAATGGATTTGAACCCAATTTGATCAGAAACATTCTTGGGGGAAATGGAACAGATTTTGTATAAATGGTGACTCTGACACCTAAGGGCGGGGTTAAATAGGGGCAATAGAGGTAATTCCTTCAAATTACTAGGAGTGATCAAGTTATGAATGGATTAGAACTTAATTAAGACAGAAACATCCCTGGGGGAAGGGGAACAGATTTTACATAATTGGTCACTCTGTTCCCCAAGGGGCAAGGGGCAAAGGCCCAATAGGGGAAATAGAGATAATTCCTTTAAATTGCTACTAGTCATTAAGTTGTGAATGGATTTGAACCCAATTTGGTCAGAAACATCCTTAGGGAAAGCAAAAATTTTGCATTAATGATGGCTTTGACCCTAAAGGGGCCAAAAGGGTGGGGCCCCAGAGGGGAAATAAAGGCATTTCCTTTAAATCGCTACTAGTCATAAAGTTATGAATGCATTTTGTAAACTTAGAGAGTCTGGACTTCCTTATTGCAGTTGGATTCCCCACACTATAACCATATATAGCATTGTTTGAGATTGACAAATAAAACGAATTGAACATTATAATATTACTTTGACATTTGGTCAAATCAAACCAGGTGAGCGACACAGGCCCCATGGGCCTCTTGTTTGTATGTTATATAAATGTAAGGGCTATCTAAGATTATTTATTGTTTTTAATTAAAGAAAATATCACTTTAAATATTCAAGTTTGTCAGCATTATTAATTTGGCAAACTCTGAAACATGCTTAATGATACAGTTGATGTACAATGTACAATTTTGTTGTTTATTTTTGCTTAAAAAAAAACTGGTGCACAGGAACAGTGTCTTCCTGAGATTGACTGTTTGCTGTAGTGAGTTCTATGTTTTTTTTACCCTGAAGTTATATATTAAAAAAAAAATTATGTTATTTAAAGTCTAAAAAAATCATTTGAATGAATAAATATCATGAGAAAAACTGGTTTGTGTTGGTTTTGATTTTAATATATGTTTAGTGTACCACGGGTAATAAAAAAAACAACATTATGCGACATGTTAAGGAAGGGGGGTTCATCCATCAACATTTTGGGTATTGTATTCTGAGGCCATGCTACGCATGAAATCACTCATCTCGCACTGATTTGTTCTCATATCAGACATAAAACTTGTCCAATTACTTGTCATGGCCGTAATAGCCGATGTCGATGAACACATCGAGTCAACAACATTCCCTCCATCAGGGGGACTCGTTACAGTAGCGGTCACTTTCTAGCCGTTCCCTTTAGAATTACTGGATGCCATCTTGGCCGAAGCTACTAGCCGCCATCTTGGCCTTTCCGCTGGTCACTTTTTGGTAGGATTTTTTCAATCCATCACTATCTGATTTGGGATTGGACTGTTTAGCCTTATTATTTGAGTTATGCGTATCCTCCGCCGTCTAATTAGAATCCAACTTCGCCAATGGACTGGCGAACAACTCCACTTCAAAAGAGATTGGGTTGAGTTTAGCACCCACGTTCTTTTGTCTGGGAGGTCATCATATTGACCAGTGGTCAGTACAAACTTTACAAGCAGATTACTGCGTAATATATGAATGGCTAGTGATTATACACTGCCTCCAAAAAATACATCGGCTATCGTAGACAATTATGTCATAATTTTTAAGTCGATGATAAAATAAACAAGCAGATTACTGCTGATTGAAAATTGTTAAATCTGGAACCAGAAGTGTCTTCTCATTGGGTCCCTGATTGACCAGATGACGAGGTAGAATTACTCCCGCTTACTTACTTACTTACTTACTTACTTACTCTTACTTACTTACTTACTTACTTACTCTGAAGGGTAAGTATAAAGACTATAAAGCTAAGTTTAAAATTTAGCAAACTGGTGCATATAATTTCATGCAACTCTTTGATGGTTTTGACATATGAGATATTAAGATATTCTGTTAAAACTTAAGACATAATTGAAGACAAAAGTCAAGCTTGAACTTGTGTTATGCAGGAATTCTGTTAAATAAGTAAATATGATATAATGACGAAGTAAAAGCTACATGAAGTGTGACAGACAATTATATAGTTCTGTGAATCCACTAGATAATTATTGGTCTAGAAGAGCTGTTACATTTATTTGCAGGGTTTATCACCCCATGAAAGACCAGGGTCATTTGAGGCACAGTCTTGTGTAGTAGCTGGTGACTACCTCACTGAACAGCATATGGAAGGGAAGCCAAATGTAGTTTTGTGTCTTGTCTAAGGACAACACAGGATGATCCATGATCTTGGCTGCCAAAAGAAACACATCACACTGGGTAGGAAATTTACCCTTATCTTGGATCTTCACCATATGCTTTTTCTGAGCTATTGCGACGCCCTCAAGTCTGTCCAAAAGTTATAATATAAAAATATGTTTTGTTGTTTTTATTACCACAAATTTTTTTATACATATACTAAATACATAGTATGAAGAAAATAAAAATTGTCAACAATATTAACTTTTAGGAATTAAGATTTATTCTCTTGCAAAAATTTTGTTCACTAATATACATTAATTATTATATTATCTATAACAAATAAATTGTTCATACCGAAGCCGAGAGACATTGGGTTAAAATAACTACTCGCCATTTCAAGACTGCAGTGTTTAGGGAGAAATCTATCATATCAATTAATACTTTTATTGTAACTTGGAAAAAACACTACACATATATATACACCTTTCTTACTTATATCTGAAAGATTATAATTTCATGAAGAATAGAACCAGAAATGATATATATATACATGTATGTACAGTTGCTATTGTGGTTGCTATTCATTATAAAATTTACTTTTTTTTTCAAATATCAAAGGTGAACAATATACATTGTTAATTTTTATATTCTGGAACATTTTCTTCAGGTTGGTAAAGAAAATATGATAGAATTTATATGACAAAACCAATATGATATTTGAGAGTGTGAAGTTCCAATGACTACACTGTCACTTTCATCAGACTAATGACCAATGTGTAGCGTACTAGCACTGTCTTGTGTAGTGTCCGAGATGGTAAAAAGATTTGATCTACTCTGAAGGATGTTTTGACTTTATCATAATCTTATTGACACCAAGCCGATTCAACTATAGCACATCATACCATCTTGTACACTTGTTTGATTATATTTTATTTTTACCATCTCGTCATACTATTTTCGAACTTGGTGTCAATAAGATCATCAAGCAGATTAAGATGAAACATCCTTCAGAGTAATCCAATCGTATTACCATCATTGACACTACATAAGACAGTGCTAGTATGCTTCACATTAGTCATTAGTCGGATGAAGGTGACAGTGTAGTCATTGAAACGTCACACTCTTAAATATCATATTGGTTGTGTCATATAATTTCTATCATACATAATGTACATTGTAATGTGTGATTTTATATAGTTAACAATAGATATTATATGTTTGTATATATAAATATTGATCTATCTAAATTTGTTATTTTCAGAAAAAAACATACAAGAGACAGAGATAGAGAAATAAATATGCACATTTAATCAACTGAGATTATTCCTAACTTGTGAAAACCTGATTGCACTCTGCATTGCAGCAACTGAATGACATTCAGTAGGAGTTACCCCCCTTACTTTATAAAATATGTAACAATGAACAAATAAATGTATGTACACGTAATGTAGGCATATCTAGCTATAGTTGTTTGATCCTTTCGATTAATCAATATTTTTTTTCTTAAATGAAGTTATGGATACAATGACCATCAAGATTTTATTTCTGTTGCTGAATAAAACTTCTTACTGTAATTGGAAGGTAAACGGTAATATTATATTTTTGATAAAACATATAAAAAAATAAAACAGAAAGAAAACTGTTTACATCTAATTAACACTTAAATAAAACATTGATGATGGAATGTCTAACTGATAGTTGTAACTTGTTATGCAGGGATTATGTTCACACTTGCCATACGCTATGTCCCGTGACAGTCACAACATTTTACCATCTCCATTAACATCACAGCATGACTTTCATTTTTACTCATCTAAGGATTGGTCCCTATGACTTGAGATTCCTATCTATTAAGACTAAAACTAAAATACTGGCTTTTAGGGAGGATTGGGTTGGGGGTGGGGGTGTCTTAATTTAGTCACAGGTATCAAGGCCAAAACGGGTGCCTTAACTTAGTTAAACGTACAAATGCAAAGCAGGTGTCTTAATGAAGTAACAGGTACATATGTATCTAGGTAGAGATAGGTGTCTTAATTTAGTCAGAGATACAGAGAAAGAAACTGATGTCTTTATATACATGTATATAAATACAGGCAACAAGACAAAAACATGTGTCTGAATGTTACGTAGTTACAGATACAAAGGTAGAAACATGTACCTGAAGGTAGAAACAGGTGTCTTAATAAAGTAGCAGGTTCCTAAGTAGAGACAGGTGTCTTAATTTAGTCAAAGGTACAGAGAAAGAAACCGATGTTTTTTATAGGTACAGGCACCAAAACAAAACAAATTGTCTGAATGTAGTTATAGGTATCAAGGTAGATACAGGTGTATGAATGTAGTTATAGGTACCAAGGTAGATACAGGTGTATGAATGTAGTTATAGGTACCAAGGTAGATACAGGTGTATGAATGTAGTTATAGGTACCAAGGTAGATACAGGTGTATGAATGTAGTTATAGGTATCAAGGTAGATACAGGTGTATGAATGTAGTTATAGGTACCAAGGTAGATACAGGTGAATTAATGTAGTTATAGGTATCAAGGTAGATACAGATGTATGAATGTAGTTATAGGTACCAAGGTAGATACAGGTGTATGAATGTAGTTATAGGTACCAAGGTAGATACAGATGTATGAATGTAGTTATAGGTACCAAGGTAGATACAGGTGTATGAATGTAGTTATAGGTATCAAGGTAGATACAGGTGAATTAATGTAGTTATAGGTACCAAGGTAGATACAGGTGTATGAATGTAGTTATAGGTACCAAGGTAGATACAGATGTATGAATGTAGTTATAGGTATCAAGGTAGATACAGGTGAATTAATGTAGTTATAGGTACCAAGGTAGATACAGGTGTATGAATGTAGTTATAGGTACCAAGGTAGATACAGATGTATGAATGTAGTTATAGGTACCAAGGTAGATACAGGTGTATGAATGTAGTTATAGGTATCAAGGTAGATACAGGTGAATTAATGTAGTTATAGGTACCAAGGTAGATACAGGTGTATGAATGTAGTTATAGGTACCAAGGTAGATACAGATGTATGAATGTAGTTATAGGTATCAAGGTAGATACAGGTGAATTAATGTAGTTATAGGTACCAAGGTAGATACAGGTGTATGAATGTAGTTATAGGTACCAAGGTAGATACAGGTGTATGAATGTAGTTATAGGTACCAAGGTAGAAGCAAACATCTTAATTCAGTTACAGGTAACAGGACAGAAAGGTGTTTTTTAACTGTATGGGTAGGTGTTATGAACCAAGGCTGAAGTAGGTGTTAACATTTAGACTGCTGCAAGACTTTTTTTTTTTCTTATTTGATTGTTTTGACATCTGTACACAATTGCACAAGTTTCAATAAAGGTAAGAAAAAGTTAAAATAAATAATGTTGCTAGTTGTTGTGTGGCTCATTTTTATCAACACAATTTTAAGTTGCTAGTAGGATGTCAATACCATAGCAGCAGTCTATGGGTTAATGTAGTAATGAGGTACAAAGGCAGAAACAGGTTTTTTGATTTAGAAGTCAGCTTTATTGCAGAAGATGCATTTTAGATGCAGTATGAAGTTAACTATCAACAAGTATGTCACATGTACAAACTACAACTACAAATAATGAAAACTGCAGATTGAAGTGATGTACACAATTCTCTTTCCATCAGTGGATGATCACCATTCTATCACCATCAATTACCACTAGCATCACACTCTCGGGCCAAGCTTCAAGATATTATAGATTTTGTAAAGATTGTGAAAACTAAACCCTTAACAATTTGGAGAATTTGGAGTTTTTAAGGAGAGAGAAAAGTTTTATAACTTTTCAATTCAGAAACAGGAGGAACCTAAGGTGTGCTGAGCAAGATGGATAAGACATATTATTTGTTTTCATTTTCAGAAGTGTTTTTAGAAGAAGCCATTTTGACATCATATAATGAAATGGCCCAGGTATGAGACAAATAAAATTGTAAGAGAGGTATAGATGAAGTGTGAAACAGGACAGTTGACACAATCAACGTTTACAAATTATATAAAGAGGTCTAGGTTGGGAGTGTTGTCAGCTGAAAGGCAGAACAGCCATTGTAGCAAGACATAAAACCTGTTAAATAAAAACAAGGTTTGATTGGAATCAAGATGGCTAGAAGACCAACCCAGCCTAATGATCTAAAGACAAAGAGATCTGGGTTTGGTGTGTCATCAGTTGAAAGGCTGAAAAGGCCTGATATTAACAAATGTAAAACTTGAAATAAGATTCAGTGTAAACCAAGATGGCTACACAATTAGCCCGAACTAAAATCTATACCATAAAGACAATGCCCATATTACACATTCAAATAATTATCCAGTTTTAAAAAGAAGAAAATTAACATTTCTCTGTGTTGATACTACAAATTGAGTCAGGACTGCAATTCTTCATCCCGCATTCTTAATTTGCCACTAACAAGTATTCTATCTGAGGTACAAATAGGAGATTATTCAGCCGGAAAAATTCTCATAAAATTGTACAATTGTTCATGACCTGAACATGTATCAGTTCCAAACATCACATGTTGACAGGCCTATTATGACTGACATGTACATTTGGCCAATAATTTAAACACACCATTAATTCTACAACAAAGGTTTGGGGTGACGAAGCAGCTCCACAGAGCACCTAACACTATAGACATAAGCCCTCCCTGGGGCCTACTTGGATTCGAAGATGGTCCCCTGGGCTTATTACAGAATAGTTATGCTACTTTTGATAAAAGACTGTATCAAGGTAAATCTATTTGTGATTATTTTTACATAATGATTCATCATATTGATAATATAACACATGTTGTGTCCATGAAATGTCCCTTAGAAAAAAAAAATTGTCACCATTATGAAACTTTCACTATGAATTATCAAAGCTAACTCCAGAAAGCTGGTTTATGTTTCTTCTTTCAGTAATCCTGGAAATTTCTTGAATCAAATATTTATTTAGACAAAGCTGCGATCAATCCGGTTACACTGTCGACTTTATCTGTATGGCAATGTAAGGCTGTTCAAGCTGAACGAATAGATTGGTACAATAATATAATTATATACATGATAGCGAGACCAAACTATATACTACATAAAACAAAAACGATGTTAATACTGGTCACAATATGATACAAACAGTTGCCTTTTCACAGAACTTTAAAAAACAACATTCGGTTTTTGTTTGGCCAGAAAGACACAAACACCCATTACTCAGGGGCCAGTTTCATCAAGATTCCTGGACTTAAGGGAATTCCTGAACTTAAAATTTTCCAAAGGAAAACATTATATAATTTAAGGAGGGTTCCTTACCTAAGATTTCCCTCTTAAATTCTGTAATGCTTTCCCAAGGAAAATGTTTAAGTTAAAGAATTTTTCCTAAATTGGAATGTTGATGAAACCGGGGCCTGGTCAATTTTTGTCGCATCAGGATCCAGGAGTTTCTGTTTACTTTAATTTCCAGTTTAAAGATATTAAGAAAACCTCATAAAAATGTTAAGATTTCAATGTTAGTTTTACTTTTCATCTATTAGTTTTGAAATATTTGAAACTTTAAAATTAACTTTTCAAGCTACATACACTATATGAACATTCCTAAAGAATTATGAAAATTTCAAATTTACTTTTTAAAAAAAGATAAAATTGCTAGTACAATGTACTGTGTTAAGTTAACATGTATAATTCAAAATATATATTGATAGCCAGAGGCAAAGACATTGTGCTGAACATTAATAGAAATGGCAGAGAAAATGCTGAAAAATTCAGTGAAAAGTTACATTATTTTTAGAAAGATAGAAAATAGTGCTGCTTCCTTTCTAAATGTGAAACTTTGTATTACACTGTACAAAGTACTTAGAATCTCAATATTATAAACAGAGTAGAGTTAAATATTTAAAATTTCTGCAATCACTTAATAATATTGATAACTATAAAACAATTAATACTATAATTTTTTCAGTAACAATATCTAACTACAAAATCTTCCTAACATTTAACGACCAACAGAATTCTGTGGCCTGACAACAAGTGTTTTTGTGTGTGTGATAAAAAGTACCCACTACAATAAATTTGTATGTATTAACTTGACAAATGTCTATGAGATATTGCAACATTGCTGGCAATCTGCTTCAAATTTGATGCTAAATTTTACTCCCAACAATCCTTCAAACAGGGTGACAGTAAACATTAAGATATATTGAGATTGTATTGCTAGTGTCTAATGATAATCAACCCCTATCAAAACTTATCTCAGAGAGAGATTAACCTATGATGATTTGAATTACGGATTTACATATATATATTTTCATACTGAAAATGCTGTATTAAAAGAGAATATATGCATTTAGAACAGGTACCGGTACATTATGTACATGTATTTAAAGGAGGCATGTGGGGCGTGTGTTAGATAATGATGGTTTTGGGCCTTGATAATATTCAACTTTCTACAACCACCTTAGTTTTAAGTCACGTGAAACAGAAAAAAAGTTTAGATTCTTTGAAGGCAATATTGTCATTATTATTTGAAAATATGAGTGTTGACAAATTTTGAATGTTGTGCTAGCTATAGGGATATGGTGGAGGTGGGCTTTGTCACATCTAGGTGGGGTAATCATATGATAATTTAACTCTGGTAAGCATCAGATTTAATATATCATATGACACTGAAACAATCATTTTAATAATTATTGGCAAATATTGCTATATCAATCCATATAATCATGTTACAGTATAATGTTGTTCAGTTCCATATCACCAATCAATAATGATAGATCTGTTTCAATTTTAAAAACAATAATCTTAAACTTATTTAAACACTCAACAAATGTATATTTTCATACTTTTAACAATATATTAATCCAGAACTTGCAGAACCAGAATGGATGAAAAAGGCTTTACTAACTCATTAGAAAAAAATATTTTCATCACAAAGAAAAATTTGTTGCTACACTAAAAACTAACTAAGCAACAAGGATTATGTTTGTTTGTTGGGTTTATCACCTCGTGAACAGCCTAGATTGTAGTAGCTGGTGGCTACTTCACTAAACAACATACAAGAGTTCTGTCACATGTCATTCAGATCATTAATAGTTTTGTGTCTTCCCTAAGGACACAACCACGACAGCACAGACTGGACCATTTCTCAGTTTCCGGAAAAGTACAAACCGTTGATCGACACAGGTAGGGAACGTGCCACGCTGTACGCACCTTTGATCTTCACCTGAGGTTACATTGACCATGTTATCGCAGCATTACTTTAAAATTTAGTTTGAAAAATATTGCTGTAAATAATACTTAAAAGCCCAGAGATGATCTGTTGTTTATAAGATTACAATACACACAGATAACAGTTTTCAGATTGATATTTTTAAAAAAAATTACGTTACTTGGATGAACTCAATTTTTAACAATTGATAACAAGTAAGGGTACATCCATATAAAAACTGATCTGTGGTAATGATGACTTAACTCTTAAAGCTTGTCACAATTTACCCAAACTAATCAGCTTACAACTTACTTTTAACTGTAAAAATATTGAATTCATTATAACTTGGCCAATTTTCCATATATCAAATGAAACTTTGTCTACAGGTGAATTATAGCCATATGGACCAACGCAATCAGCTGATGTCAGATCATTTAGTATTTCAAAATATATAATGTCTGGTTTGATTTCAATTCCTTTACTTTCGTTGCTTTTAGTGTATCACAAATTGATAAGAACAAATATACAAGGTCAAGAAATTGATCTTGGCCCTAAGGAGTATTAGATATGTGACACTAGGTCATTTTTCCTGAGAAAAATCTGCAAATCTGTCAAAATTGAGTCACTCTCCTAACTTTGAAATATGAGAACCCCTCCCCCCTCCTGATTACCCCAATAACAACAATAGGTATCCCATGACCTAATTAAGGTCACATCAGTTAACTCCATCTTCTCTATAAATACAAATCTATGATAGGAAAATCATCAACATTTTTGTGACCATGTGACAGATGGCTGTATACTATAGAAGTAAGATGGTAACCTGGCATTCATAGGTAAATGAATACAAATTGCCAAAGCCCTGGAGGTCTACTCCGTTAACAAATCCAATCTCAGGAGAGTTCTGGAAATTCTGTAATTTTCGCATGAAAACCAAGTCTCTTTAAAATCACACATATAAATACAACCTGTATGCAAGGTTACAGCATATACTGTACATACCAAAAATCTGTATACTGTACATGGCTCGAAGCATATGCATAATTATATAGCACATGTACAAACAGCTCTTGTGTATCGCTGAGAGCACACATACATATATACATCCTTGGAGCATGGCATAAACTAGAATGTGTGCACATGTATGCATAAACTGTATGCATGGCTTAAAGCACACATATATCATAGTACATGTACGACAACTCGTGCACAGCTTTAGCACACATGCATACATACTACATACTCTATGTAGTATGCACATATACATGTATCTGTAGACATGGCAACAGGACACAATCCCAAAACACAATAATAACAAGAAAAACCAGGTACAATGTACATATAGAATCTGTGTATAAATATACTACAACAAAAAACATTTAACACTTCGGTCATCATTCCTCAAATCTGAGATTTCCTCAAACCTCACTACAATAAAATGCAGCTTGAAATGTGACCCAGAAAGTCCAGTCTTCACTAATGCCTCATTATTAACTTTGTATCTGAGATTTTATGTTGATCTCTGACCCGAGGAATGCTAAACATGCGACCGAGGGTCCATTATCCTGAGAAAAGTTGGCAAATCTGTCAAACTGTATTTATTTGATAACTCCGGAATATTTTCAGAATATCTTTCTTTTTTAATTCTAAGAGTAATACAATTTTGTCAAAACATTTTCTTTTGAAATCTTTTGTTATGGTCCATTGAAATAGCAAAATGTGCCATCTTGTTCCAAACTTTTTGATTAATTAGTTACAATCTTTGGTATAATCAGAACAATTGTGTGAAACAAAAGACAGTGTACAGGTTTGACAACAAAACACATGATATATATATTATATGTATATAGAAGTTAAAACATAAATCAGGAATCAGCAGAACTCTTAAGCCGGCTCCAGCAAGCGTGAAAATCTTATTTACAGACTGAATTCCCGAAATTCCTGGTTTATGTTAATTTCACATATTCACTCTCATCTAAAGAACGTTTGGTGTTTTCAACATGAACTTTAATTTGGTGGCTATACATAATTCTCAAAACTATTGAAATATCTCTTCATATCACATCATATTCATAATAAATGAAATTACCACATTTTAACTAAGAATTAAGCACCCATGATACTTTAAAAGATGCAAAGATGGTAGCGATGCCAATAATATATGTCCTGAAAGTGATTTTCTTGATCCAAATACATGCTATATGTCAATGATTTAGACTTAATGTATTATAATACTTTCAAAATCTGGTCCCTTTCTTTTGTATTACTGCTGTTGATATCAAATTCATTTCAATTATTCTGATTTTTCTTTTGTCACAGAACAAATGTTTACAATAATCATAGCAGAATTGGCAGGAAAGATATCGTTAAGAACATGGGTACTAATTAGGTTAATTATGGCAGATCTAGTTATAAAAAAACTTAATGAAGACACAAGGCTGCAACTTGTATGGATACTATCTCTACAATGTCAACTGTCTATCCCCACACGAACAAGGCATGCTTGGATATACTTCCCGATTTGCTCCGAGTCTAAATGTCCCACCCATGTCCTTTCCTGGAATATATTATGTCCCATGCCAGTGAAACCAGGGTGAATATACGTTTCTTTTCCGTCCATCCTACATATGTATGCAACGCCAAAGTTTGTCAGCGCTCTAGCTGCTTCATTTCTTAATTTTATTTTTAATCTTAATTTCTTAATCGTGATTAAAGGACCATAATACCTTGGACAAGTTTGTGTTTCAGGGTTTTTGGGTCAAGGTCAAGGTCAACGTTTTTGTTACTAGGGGAAATGTTTGCTTGTTTTATGTATCTAATGTAAAGTCTGCTTTGAGAAACTCTTATCTTTTCATGCTGACTTATATCAATTGTTCAAATGATTTTCTCTCTGGTTATAAGTAAAATCCCTTATTTTGAACATTGAAAAAATTTCATTTTCGGAGATAAACCGAATCCTTACTTTTTATTAAACCTGAAAATTCTCTGACCAGTAGATAATCTACTTTTATTTAACTTCTACATGAAACTAGCTTTTATAAAGATTTCACTGAAGTCTTGTGAATGCACATTAATCTTTCAGGTTGTCTTTTTAAGTAGAATATGCCATAAAGTTTTACAATGCTGTCATTTTCTTGTAGACATATGGT